>NW_004524656.1:9311290-9366843 GCF_000260255.1 Octodon degus
GGGAGGGCAGAGGGACGTACGAAAAGTTGGATGTTCAAAACACTGCTCAAACAGAAACTTCATACACCAATATTCATAGCAGTATTATTCACAGCAGCCAAAAGATGGAAATAACCCAAATGTCCTTCCAACAGAGTAGGCTGTGCGGTATGCACATACAATGAAATGTTATTCAGCCACACAAAGGAACACACCTCGACATAGGCTACAGCACAGTGAACCCTGAAAATGCGATGCTGAATGACAAGCCAGATACGAAAGGAGAAATTCCATACAGAGTAACGGAGTTTACAGACAGAACAAGTCAGCCAGAGCTTACCAGAGGCTGGAGGAGAGGAACTATCATTATCAGGAATAAGGAATTACCATTTGATGGATAAAAACTTTTTATCGGGGGTAATGGAAAAGTTGTGGGAATAGATAGTCATGATGGTAGCACATTGGGAATATCCTAATGTCACTTAGAAAGTTAAAATGGGAAGCATTACCTAGATCTTATGACAGTAAAGCCATCACATGCCAAAAAATTCCCTGGGTTCCATGCGAAGGTTGGAGAAGGGGCGGAAGCAAGAGGGTCAGTCAGGGAGGGCAGTCACAACCCTTATTCTGTGGTGGTGGTGCCTTGGGTCAGAGCAAGGCCAGTGAGGAGGGAGACAGGGATTGAACTGAGGTCCTGTTTTGGAGGCAGCTTGCTGATTGGTGCATTATCCATGAAAGGGATGAGAAAAGTGGGTCTTATGTGATAGATCTTGAGGGGATGTCCTGACATTTTAGGGGGAAATAGCTGAAGTGCTGTGAGGGGAAGGAGTTTTATATCCGCTTGCTACCACCCAGGGGATGATGGAATTGTAAGGCTATATATATGTATATCCCTTCTATACATATAAGCTCTTTATTTATTTATTTATTTATTTATTTAAAGTATTTGTGTGTGTGTGTGTGTGTGTGTGTGTGTGTGGCCAGCTCAGCCCACCAGGGGGCGGGGGGATTGAACTGCGGTCCCTGTGCTTTGCTAAGCTTGTTCCAAGTAGGTGCTTTAGACCACTGAGCCATCTCACCAGCCCCATATAAGCTCTTTAACAGAGCAGTTCTGAGCACGGGTGTGGGTTTGTGGGAACTAGAGCTGAGGACTCCCCTAGGGAGGCTGTCCACATACATAGTTTTCTATGTATGTGGATGAGGTGGCTCCCAAGAGCCCCAGCAACCCTCAGGACCCTGCTTTCTGATCGTTGGGGACTTGGAAACAGGATTCCATGGCAGCTTGACCCAAATTTCAGTGCTGGGAGGAAATGAGATGGTTCCTGGAGGCCTCACATTTGAGATTACTGCTGAGAATGTAGCCAGGAAGGTCAATAGGGCCAAAGAGGGTTTCCTGTCCTCCTTTTGTTCTGCCCTTCCTCCTTTCCCTCTCCTCCCTCTCTCCCTCTTCCGGCTCTTCTCAGTTCCTGCCTCCCTCCTTTTCTGAGATGGAGGAAATTTACCCCCTACCGTATGTCCTCTGAGGAGGCTCTAGGAGCTAAGTGACATGAAACTGATCATTTGGGTTAGAATCAGAACCCAAGGAGTGCTCCCCTCCCTCTCAGCCAGGTCCCCGTTCCTATGGCCGCCACTGCCATTCCCTGACACATCATCACAGACAGCCTCCTTGGCTCAAATCACTTCCTGCTGTGCACCCGTAACACGCAGATTGGAGGTAACTTTACTCCAGAGAACCAATTAGCACAGACCCGGGCTGGGTAATTACAGTTTGATAAGATACCAGCAGCCGATATCCAGGGCAGATAAAGCACGAGAAAGCCATTTCTTGGCGGGACTTAAGGGATAGAATTGTCCTGAAATGTCCCACTCTCCTTCTGCTTCCCTATGCCCTGGGATGGCCCACCCCTCCCACCCCCAGAAAGAAATGGGATGGAGGGAAGTGAGGTCACGTGGAGACCGGGGTGAGCACAGCCTCCTCCTCCGGGGCAGGCCCACCTGCTTTCCAATTAGCTCTCTCTGGTTGCTGCTGTCCAGAGCTGGACAGATCGACCTGCTTGTCAGCAGAATTCAAGGCTCCATCCAATCCAGACAGGGAAGGAAGGGGCTACATGTTGCCCTCTCGTAGACGGGCGGATGCGTGGGGCTCTGCTTACAGTGGCCTCAGCCAGGCTCCTCCGCAGCCCTTCAGACCCTCCACGGTCTCTCGCTGCTTCCTTCTCATTGCCTTTGGGCTGTGGAGAAGTCTGCCAGTGGCGTGAGGCAGCCCCTCTCGCCTCCACTCAGAGCCACCTTTTCACACATCTCAGCCTCCTCAGCCTCCCCACGGCCTTGCGTTCCTCTTTAGTCTACTCCACATTCTGCAGCTAGAGGGGTGATTTCAAAATGCAAAGCTTGTTCTGCCACCGCCTTGCTTTAAGCCCTTCTGTCCCCCACCCCATGCCTTTGGGACAGTATGTAAGCATGGCCTGGGCTTGGCTGATCCCCTCTCCCCACACACATCCAGATCTTCTAGGAAGTGAGGCATTGCAGATGCTATTGAAATCCACTGGCCACTATTCTTCACCCCCATTTTCCTTCTTTGAGGTCCTCCCAAGGTGAACTTTTCTCTGGTGACTTTAAATTTTATTTTCTAAATCGGAAAACAGTAGAGTTGACTTGGTATACCTACAGGTCTTCGCATACCTCTGCATATATAGAATGGGACTGTAATCAGAGCACAGAACAATCCCAGCACTCCTCTCAGTTCCCTGTGCTGCCTCTGCGCTCACCCTGCTCCCCTCCTGGCTCTTGTGGGCACTGGACTGTTTTCTACAATCACAGTTTTCTCTTAAAGACATGCTATGGATGGAAACGCACAGCAGATAACCCGCAAGTTTCACCCAAGTTATGGTAGGTATCAGTAGTTCTCCTTGTTAGGGCTGAATAATATTCTGCCACATGGATAGAACATGCACTAGGCTACCATTTCTCCTGTTTCACCACTCTCCTGGGGACCAGACTCTTTGTCTCTGGATAGCTGGGTGTGGCCCTCCTTCTGAGGACACCTTCCCCTCTCTGTCTTTGCTGGTAAAACTCTTCCTCTTTCTTCTGTCATCCCATCCTCAGACCGCAGATGGGATTCATGCCCCAACACTGGGTGTTGTGCCTGCCCAGCATTTCCTCCATGAGCTTGTTCCTCACACTGCTGGGTGGATAGTGATCAAGTCCCCTGCCTTTGCCACCCTTTTATGAACTCCATGAAGGCAGGTGTGCTCTTCTCTGCTGTATTCCTAGCACCTGGCAAGTCCTAATAAATAATTTTTGAATGGATAAATACTAGATTTGCTCGGCCCAGTGTTTTATTCAATATCTGATAAACCATAACCAACATCAGATGAATTAATGATTTTTTTTTAGTGTCTATCTTTTCAGTAGGTGCATGCATTCACTCTGGCTTTATCTACACAATTCAGGCCACTTTGTCAAAAATTCCTAGTATTCTGAGTCCCCAGCCTGTTTCTTTGGAGTAAAAAGATACTGACACAGCTTAGAATAAAGACACAATACAACAACATAAAAGTATAGGTGAATGATGGAGTTAAACTAAAATAGTGAAGGAGTAGGAACAGGAAACCTAAAACACAGACAGGCATACCCTAAAGTCTGAGCTTCTTAGCAACCAAAGACAAAAGGGAAATTATCAGCAGCACATTTTGCATTGTCCGTTAGTAAAAATTATACCCCACTCGCTGGAGAAACTGAAGCTAAGGGAAATTTTCCAGGTGAGCATTGAAAATGGATACAGCACTCTCACAGGCAGCTTTTAAGGTACCATCCTAATGTTAAATGCAATAGCTCGACTCATATAAGTTTTCCTTCAAGCGCCGCTTCCATGTGAACTTAAAACAGTATGTCTAAACACAAGTCAGTAAATCTGCTTCCGAGAGGAGTGAAAACCATCTGGTGTCAATGCACAGCTCTGATTGTCTGGCCTGAGCTGGGGATAAAATCTAGTATACCTGTAGGCGTCGATGGCTGCATGTCCTTCAGGTAATCCTTCAGGAATATTATTTCTTGCACTTGGGTTTCTCGTGATAGCCGGCAGCAGACAAGGGGAGTTGGTGTTACCTAGGGAACGTGAAGAGTGCTGCCAACATGGGGTAGCTCCATGTCACTGTAAATCACCGGAGAGGGCAGGAGCATTGCAATCCTCCTGGGAGATCCAGCAGCGTAGGCAGGGCTGTTGCTGGAGCAGGTTGCCTGCCAGTAGCCCACCAGGAGCAGACGGACCACCCATATAATACGAAGAGAATCAGAACACTCTTCTTCCCATTCCCATGTCCCCGTATGTGCAATACTAGGTCGATACCTTTGGGGAGTTTTGGGGTCAGTTTCAAGAGGATTGGAAAGAGAAAACTTTGAGGATTCCAGACCTGGAGATTAAACACCCTGAAGAGAATGAGAGTACTGGTGCACACTGGGCTGCGGGCCACGTTTCCATTGTGTGTGGTCTCTTGTGTCGTGCTCAGAGAGGCAGAGCAGGAGGCAGCTGGGCCGGGCTAGGCAGCGTTCCCCTTTTAAGGATGATGTAAAGACACTTAGCGGATTAGAAGTGGTCCCTGAAGTCACACAGCACGATGGGTCAGAGCTAAGACTGGTTTTTCTGGCCTCACATCTGTGTTCTTTTCAGTCCCCATTTAAATCACTAATGTATTAGATATTACATGCTAATGTAGCAAAGTGATTACTTAGAAAAATAATACAGACTAGCAACATTTATCTTTAGATCAAAATAAAGAGTTTCCAACAAAAGGATTTGGAGATATTCCTGCTGGAAGAATTATGACTCCTAAAAACAGGCCAGTGAGGAACACTCTCAAATTTTCTTACTTACAATCTTGAAAATTGTGAATGCTGCTCCTGGTCTGGGAACAATTCAGAGGGTGTCCCATTCAAAATACTCACATCTCGCTTGAACCTTCTCTTGCCTCCCAGCCTCTGTTCTGTATCCAAGCCTGCCCGTGTGAGGAGACCCAGCCTGGGGACCTGCCTGCCGTTCACTATCCATCACACTTGTTGTGCAGGACCATGGCTGTATTAGCGTCTCAGCAGGAGACATGTGTCACCTTAGAGGAGATGCAGGGCTCTAATGAAAAGACAAGGTACAGAGGTGTGAGCAGGCTGAGGGAACTAACAAGGCACCAGGGATCAGAGATCAGAAATACCAGGATGCTCCAAAGAAGCAGAGTGCTGGAGCTCAGAGCTACCGGAACTGGGCAGGAGAGGAAGCTGTCTGCCCTGAGCTGCAGCTAAGGAGGGCCCCTCCTCCTAGATACCCAGAATAAAAGCAGCGGGGTGGGGAATAATCTATTCCTCTCTTTCAACTTGTCTTCTGGCCTCTCGTTGGTTCCTGCAAGGAAGAGCCATACCCAGCCCTGGCCAGGGCATCAGCCAGAGGGCAGCCTCTGGCGGCCACAGCACCCGCTCTGGTCCCCAGGTGAGCAGACCAGAGTAGGCAGAGGGCAGGCTGAGCATGACCAGCCCAGTAAGGACAAAATCCATGCCGTCCCTGGCCTCCTTTGGCTTTCATTCTTTGGATGTGGCCAGACTACTTATAAACAAACAGAAAGAACACAGGAAAATAGTAGAAACAATAGTAGCAGGAGTGCTGTGGGGGAAAGAGACAGGGAGGGGCCGACATGAGGAGGGGCTTCTAAAGGCCTGGCATACTGATTCTGGTGTGGAGTGTTGGGGGTCCTTTGGGAAGGGCAGGGGACCCAAGTGAAGGCTGGTTCCACCAGCGACCCCAGGCCCGCACACAGGGCAGGGCCTGCACGCAGCTACACTGCGCTGTGCAGTGCTCACCCGAGGAGTGTGTGAGATCCTTGCTTCCCGGCCCCGGCCTGAGCTTGCAGCCGCATATAGCAACAGAATCAGGCTGGGGGGTGGGTGGGTCACAGCTTACTCCAATATACAGACAAGGGTACAAAGGAAGGCCCTTGGGACTGATCGCCAGGCGGTGACCCAGAAAATGCTACAGACACCCATGGCTTTTTCTGGAGAGTTGGGAGAGAGTGGCAGCTGGTGGACAGGTGGCAGAGCACCCACACGTGGCCGTGGCCGCTCTCCGCAGTGGTCTTGTGGCTCTGGAGTTGGCTATAAATGGTACTGTGAGGGACCACACCTACCTCCCCAGTTCACCCATGAGCATGTGGACAGGGGCACAATCCTAACCCCTGCCCCCAAGGGCAGGATTCTATAATGACAAGGAGCAGAAACACAAAACTAACGTGTGGTTGTTCTAGGAAAGCTTTCTGAAGGAAGTAAGATTTAACCTGAGACCAGGAGACAAAGGAGTTAGTGGAGCAAGGAGAAAGTGTGTGCCTGTGTGTGTGTGTATGTGTGTGTGTATGCATCAAACAGAGGGATACAGAGCAAAGGCACAGAGAGGAGAGGGGAGGGTGCCTCGCCTGTGGAAGGAGCCAGGAGAAGTTAAGAGTGGCTGGAACATCGAGTGGGGAACAGGGGTGCACAGGTAGTAGCAGTGTGGAAGCCTGGGGTCATCTACATTTTCCTCTGGTCCTTCCTGTTGCACGTGTGTGTGTGTGTGTGTGTGTGTGTGTGTGTGTGTGTGTGTGATGTCACTCTTATTTCCCAGTTTGTAAAATGCTTCTCTGAATTTCTGTTTCCATGAGGTTCCAGATCAGAGTTTTAGGGGACAGCTGGACTGGGATGGAAAGGCTCAGTGATACTCAACAATTTGGTAAAGGACTCAAGGCCAATGACCAGGGCCATCAGGCTACATTCCTGACCACAGGAGGGAGGACACTCATCTCACATTGAAGCCTGTCCCCCCTGCCTGCTGGCACACACAGCTGGCTCCATGACCAGCATCACCGTTGGATTCACAGGCTGAACCCATCAAGGGAAGAACTTAGCCCCCTGCTAGCCAGGCCTGGGCACACACCCGGGACACACATATGAGACTGCACTCATGGGTGGCACTTAGGAGGACCGGCCCGTGCCCGGCCCAGCACTGTTCCCCAGGTGCTCTTTCTCCTAGGATGACAAGAGGTTACACACTGTCAGTTCTTACAGTCTTGCTTCCCGGTCATTTTGCTCTAGGATCCCCCATCCCACCTGCTGCCTGCCTTTTTATGCAGACGTTTCCACACACCTGTGTCTTCTCACACCCATTGCTTCCTCATCTGGGGCCCTAGGGCCTGCCGGAACCTGCTGCCCCTTCTCAGACTATCTCCATCCTCTTTGCTTCTTTGTTCCTTCTACTCTTCCTCTGGGTCTGTCCCTGGTTCTGGGGCATCTTCTATCCTCACAGAAGCATCTCCCCACAGAGAGAAGCCTGAGACCCCCGAGCGGCCAGAAAGCGCCCGATCTGGGGATCTGGGCCTCGGGGAGTCAAGTGGGCTGGGAGAGCATCCTGACTCAACTGCCTTTGCCTGCGGGAGGGAGAGGAGGAGACCCAGATGCTGAAGGAAAGAGCAGCTATTAGTCACCAGAGAGAGAAAAGAAAAGGAATTGGTCAGACAGCAGGTGGTCCGGGAAAGCTGCGCAGCCCCAAATCAGCCCTGAATTTAATAAGGGGAGAGGAATTAGAGGGAGGAAGGGAAGGCACTGCTGCTGGCTTTGCTTCCTTCCCTCTTCCAGCCCACGGGCAAGGGAGAGCTGAGCCCACAGCCCCTGGGGCTCACACCTCATGGTGTCTTTGGAGGGGACTCATCACTGCCCTACATAGTGGCCTTCCTTCTCCTCTCTTCTGGGGATCCACCCAGCCCTGTAGCCTCCCAGTGAAAAGGCACCTTAGAGGAAGTGGGAGTTTCCAGTAGGGTGGCTTTGGGGGAGGAGGAACGTTGCACTTCAGTCCTGCTGACCTCCGACCTCACCTTGCTTTGTCTCTACACCCAAAAGATCTGTAATCTTCCCCCAGCCCAACTCCTGGGATGCTGTTCCCTGCATGCACCTCCAAAGCCCCCAGGCAAGAGTCCATTTGTTTCCTCCTACTCGCCCCACCCTCATTCTGCAGCAGAAATGGGAATACAGCCCCTAAGGAAGCCTTAGGACAAATACAACAAAAGCCCTTTAGAAGGGTTTTTCTTGTAAATGAGTACAATTTGGAAAGCAAATTGGAAAAATTATATCGAGTCCACATAGAGTCCCCGATGACTCCCACTACCTTAAAAACAAAATGCAAACTCCTTGGCATAGACCAGAGGCTGCTCCACCCACCTGTTCAGGCTCGCTTCCCATCACTACCTCCTCAGACTCTCTGCGCCCTCATTTATTCCCTGTCGCTACTGAGCCACCGCAATTCCTGGAATGCAATGTGTTTTCTTCTGCTGTCGTGACTCGGGCATTGCTCTCTTCTCCTTCTGGAGCTTCCCGCCCCTCCTGGCCTACCAGCTGACATTTCCTAAATTTGCAGAACAAGTAGGCCTTCCCTTACAATGGCTCGCTGGATCATCCTCTGCTTTCTAGGCTCAGTTAGACTCTGTGGCCCCTCTAGCAGCCTCTAGTACAGAGAAGCAAATATCAGACTGTAACGTTGCTGCTTCTCTGCCCCTGTTGGACTGAGAGCCTCCTCGTGGAGAAAGCCAGCCCTGTCCTCTTTACATCTTTAGTTCCCAGCATGTAGGAAGCATTCAATAAGTACTTGGTGAAAGCACACATGAGTCACTAAAAATTATTCTATTCTTTTACTTAGTATCTGAATTCTTTTTATTTATTTATTTATGTGTGTGTGTGTGTGTGTGTGGCCAGCTCCGCCCACCAGGGGGCAGTGCTGGCTGGCATGTGGTGCTGGGGGATTGAACCGCGGTCCCTGTGCTTTGCTAAGCTTGTTCTAAGTAGGTGCGTTAGACCACTGAGCCATCTTACCAGCCCCTTAGTATCTGAATTCTAAGAATTTATCCTAAAGAAATATTACAAAAGAAGGAAAAAAGACATGTGCCCAGAATAGAGCTGATTATCTTTATTAGTAGAAAAAAAACTAGAAGCACTCTAAATGCTAATAATTGGGGAACTCATTGTTATGTGAGCAACAGCCTACTATACTCCTATTAAAAAGAACAACTACTAAGACTCGGTAACAATGTACAAAATGTTCCCACACTCACTGTGGCTTTAAACAATGGTAAGTTGTATGTTCACTCTTGATTATAATTATATAAAGCTAAAAGCAAGCACTAAAAGAGAATATACAAAAGCAAAGTTAGTTGTTGGGTTGGGTTTAGTTGACTAAAGTGATTTATTTTTCTTCTCTAAAATTCTTTTTAATGCTATTATGATAACATTTATGTGAAGAGAGAAAACTGCAATTCAGCTCATGAGCCATGCAATTCAAGGCTCTGAATCTAAGAGGGGTTTTGAGGAATATGATATTCCTTTCCACAGCAGCCCTAAAAATGCTCTGGCTTCTCCCATTAGGACCCTGTGAGTCCTAACATATTTAGATTTTCTTAATACCTCTTGTGTTTTCAGCTCACAAGGACATAGATTTGAGTGGACTCTGCTTTTAGTGCCCTCTACCCCGGGGCCAGCACAGCCTTTTGCTTAGTGAGTCTGCACCGGTGCTTTCTACCGCCAGCCTCACCACTTTGAGCATTTCATAATTGTCTCATCCAGCTGCACCTTATCGATTGCAGTGTTTTCATATTAATTCCTTACCAAATGCTTGCCTCCCTACCAGGTAGTACAATCAGCGCCCCATTTGCCGGGTATTGTCCTGGATCTTGGCTGACTGCTTAGTGTCCTGAAAGGCCATTCAGTCTCAGAAACATCACCCTGGAGCCAGGCTTCACCTTATTAGCTGGCCTTAAAGCTATGAACTAGGTGCACACTGTCGTGCCCTCAACAGGTTTATATGCTAATATCACATCCTACATTGTGGGGAGAGAGCAAAACATCACAGGCAATCTGAACATGCTGCTGCAAATGTTGACACCAACTTCCATGAGTGTGTGCAATGAAAGTAATGATTTGTGTGCACATATAAGCGTACGTGTGTATGTATGTGTAGCTGTGTGTGTGTGTCTTTGTCTGTGTCTGTGTATATGGCTCTGTGTGAATGTGGGCTAGGAGTAGGAAATGGTCCACAGGGGAGATGGCGTTTGAACTGGACATTGAAAGAGATGCAGATGTTCAGAGGGATGTGGGTGGTTACTGACAGGTGCCAGCTGGCATCTTGGGTCCAGTCCTACCTGACATTCTTTGTGCAGTTGCCATCTCATTGCTCCTCATGGTACCCAATGTCCTTCTTGAGTGATCAAGTAGTTGGTCTTCTCTGCTATCTGCTGCCTGGGTCCTAGTCTCTTTGAGTAGAAGGAAATTAAGGCACAAGACGTTGCGCTTGGTCACACTGGCTGTAGACAGGTATAACTCAAGAATCAAGTCTGAGTGCTTTTCTCTTTGCTCCAGAGTGATATTGGATTCTCTCTGCTTATTCATAACAACCATCAACAACACCTTCTGTGATGAATAGCAGGAGGAACACGGATTGTTTTGGATTAAATTGTGGCTTTCCCAATTCCTAGGTTGCAGTTTCACTACCCAGTGTTGTTGTATTTGAAAATAAGGCTTATAAGGAGGGAGATAGGGTTAAGTGAAGTCATGAGGGTGGGGCCCTGATCCAATGCCACCAGTGACCTTATAAGAAGGAGGAGGCAGTAGGTAATTTTGCTTTCTATGCTTATGCACAGAGGAAAGGCCACGTGAAGACACAGGGAGAAGTTGGCTTTCTACAAGTGAGAAAGCACCCTCACTAGGAAACAAGTGTGTTAGCATCTTAATCTTTTAACCCCCAGAAAACAAATTTCAATTAATCTACCCATGCTAAGGCATTCTCTTATGGTGGCCTGGAAGACAAAGGCAGCAATGATTGCCCAGGTGAAAGTCCACTCTCTGTAATTGCAGCTTCTAAAAGCAGGAACCCAATCTCTGGCCATAGATCCCACTTGGGGTAAGAATAGGGTAAAGCCTGGAAGAGATGAATAACAAAAATATCATCATCTAAGAAAGACTAGTAGGGAGGAGACCTTTACCTGCGGGAGAATGGGGTGAGCGTTCCTAGGATCAACCATGAAGCGCATGGACAGTGGCAATGGTGAGTCCTCCTATCTCTGCAGATGTCACTTGCTCTTTCTTCCTTAAGAGTGGAGAGCAGAGCATACTTTGGCAATGTCCTACATCTTTATTTTTACCTGATGATCAGAGTCTAGAGATTTTCCCCGCTCCCATATCCTGAGCTCTTTCCTGGTTACTTGGCAGGCACAGATTAGAGCTAAGAAAATATGCTAGGACGTCCATTTGATCTCACAACAAAGCTTGAGTGTAGAGACCTTGCATTTACTCTTGCTTTACAGATGAGAAAACTGAGGCTCAGAGGCCAAGGGCTTTTCCTTTGCTCACACAACTACTAAACAAGAAATGCTGGACTTAAACACAGGTCTGAGTCCTCTAAAGCCTGTGGCTTTTTTCATCTCCTGTACTAGGAACATGGACCCATCCCTAAGGACTGCCTAACGCAAGCTGCCCTTCATCTGCCCAGACCATTAAATAAACCAGTCCCTTCTCATTTCTGCCTTGTGGTCAGGGAACACATGTCCCAGGATGAGGGGAAAGCCTGGTGCCATTTATTCAACAATTCTTCCTTTCAGTCCAGATTTTTAAAAATTTGTTTTCTGTTTGTCTTTTCGTCTGGGGAAGAAAGAAGAGGTGGGGGAGCCTCAGCCTTTTCTGAGAGCTCTGTGTTGATTTCTCCTTCTGTTGTGTGGGGATTTTAAATGACGAGGCTTTGATTTTCCTGGCTCCTTGGGAGACTTGTGTGCAATTTAAACACACACACACACACACACACACACACACACACACACACACTGGCTCTGGTAGTACATTTCTGCTCAATTTTGCCTGCTGAGGAACCCAGAGCTCTCAAAGCTCAGTCTGTGACAGTCTGTTTTTCTTCACTCTACCTTGCATGGGGTGAATGAAAGGCACTGTTTCAGATACATTGTTGGAGGAAAAATAAAAATAGTCACACACAGAGAAAGAGACGATAGAGGCAGAGACAGAGACAGAGACAGAGACAGAGACAGAGACAGAGACAGAGGGATAGGAAGCATACCTCAAGACAACATTCTTACATGCCTACCCAGGTCTGCACTGGGGTATCAGAGCCTGAACATATGAACATCCTGTAATATCTGTAAGAAAACATTCTGTGCTTGGAAGAGTGGCCAGGAGAGCATGAATTTGCTGTTGGTCAAGTGCATACACCTGAGGGAGCAGACTAGCCACAACTCCATGAATGTGCACGCAGACACAATAGGAAACATAGGTCAACCACATATACCTCCATGTGCAAGTGAGTGCCCATTTCCGTATGAAATCATGGGTGTGAAGACCTCCAGGAAGGACACAACCACAGGTGTCCCATAAGCAAATGTGTAAAAGGTTTCAAAAGATAATCAGGGGAACTTGAGCATGTGCACCCTCAGAAAGATGGATGGAATCTGGAGAGAGACCTGATTTTGAGTCTTCCTCTACCTCTGGCTACTATAGTGTGGTGGGTTTTTTAAGCACACCCATAGATAGGCGCTAGCAGAGACACACAGGCTCGTATTTGTGTCTCTGCTCCTGTAAGCACAGGAGAAGAACAGGGCGTGCCTATGCTGGTGTGAATACACACTCCTGAGTGTGCATGGGCTGGAGCTCCCCAGCACAGGTCTGGAGGGAACATGGAGGACAGGAGCCTAGAGGTGCGTGAGGCACGTTTGCGTGAGACGTGTGCGTGAGACACGTTTGCGTGAGGTGTGTTTGCATGAGGCGCGTTTGCGTGAGGTGCGTTTGCGTGAGGTTTCCCCTGTGTTCGCATCTGCCACTTTCACAACCCTGGAGAATTTAAAACAATAGCGATGACAGTGCGAAGAGAGGAACAGAGAATGGTGCAACCCCATCAACGTTTCTGGAGCCTCAGGAGCGGTCCCTGTGCTGGCTGATTCCAGCAGTGTCTGTTACCATGGCTATCGCTAAAAAGATGCTGCTGGCTCCTCTGTTTATTTTTAAATCCCTGTGCCTGTGACACCCCCTTCTGAAACTGCAACCCCATTCCCTTGGCACTTCCTTTCCTCTCAGATTAGTAGATGAAAACTCAGCTCCCTCCCAGGTTCCAGGGGACACATAGGACAGTGTCAACCAGCCCATCATTCTGACCCCCCTGCCCTCCCAAAATCAAGGTGCATCAGAGGATTGTTTGGGACGATGAGGCTCCGGAAAAATAAGAGAGCTCAGTGAAGATGCCCAGCTTCCAGCTTCTCATCAGGTGTGATCTGCTGACCCAGCCTTGACATACTGGCTGTTAGAGCTGAGGAGAAGAAGTCAATGATATAGATAGAAGCGACTGATTTCATGAAAGCTGGGCCATTAGCCCAGGCCAGGGAAATGGGGGCACCGGGAGCTGGGCTGCTGCCTGCCTTAGATGGGCATCCACACCATCCCAGACACCCCCTTTCACCTCTTGTCCAGTTTGTGATGGGGGGAGGAGGAGGCCAGAGGACCTGGGAATTTCCATGAAGGAGCAGAAAGGCTGGGCAAGAGGGTAGGTGGCTTCCCCACCCACCGAGGTTCTGATTATTAATACAGTCTTGTAGACAATCAAGTTACATAGTGCCTTTGAGTTGACCTAGTCAAATGCAGAGTCCATCCTGCACTGGCGGCCACAATTCTAAGTAGAAGAATCAACAGGCAATATGGAGAAGCAAGGGACACACACCTGGACCTCCCCATTGCAGGAGGTAAGCAGAAGTGGGCCCTGGTTTCTCCCTCCATATACCATCCTGATGCCAGGGACTGTGTCCTTCTGGACTCTCTCCATCCCTGATTCTTCCTAGATAATGCTCTGTCCAGCCCCCGCTTACAACAGGTATCAGCCCAGCTGGGGACCCCCCCCCCCAACCTAAGTGCGTCTGTAAAGGATACTGACTGTGTGCCGGGGCAATTCTTTACCTTTACTCAGCATTGTTTTCTTCATCTAATAAATGAGGATCTTGGATTGAATTATCTCTATGTGCCACGCGGATATTTCATGATTCTATTAGCTAATTGAATTGGATGGATATTATGGCAATGTTGGACAACAGCTAATTTTCTTTGAACATTAAGCAGAGTCCCTGGCCATGTCATATTCAGGTCAGCAGAAAGCATAAAATTCCACCCTCTTTCCTTCCTCAGGTGGATGGATTCACCAATTCATTCCTGAGATCTCAACTGAGGAACATCAGTGTGTGTGCTCTGACTGGGGATTTTCTGAAAATTAGAATGTTTCGGTTGCTAGCTGGTCCTTTAAGCTGAGGGGGCCATGAGTTCCCTTCAGCTGCAGAATCTAGGACAGCCGTTGTAGCCCCTCTGTACCATCTGCTTCAAGGGAATAAAAATGGGAGTTATAGAAAAGATCCAAGTTTGAGAGGCAGGTCCTGGCTTCTTCCATGGATCGGAATCAGAAGCACACATCTCTGTTGAGGCAAGTGGTGTTCCTTCTTCTAATCCTACATTCCTCCATCATGCTTTTAGAAGCCTTGTATTGCTTTCTGATTGAGAAGTATGATGGTAAATTATGTCACCCTAAAATTTGAATGTTGGTGTCCTCACCCCTAGTACATTGGATTCGATCTTGTTTGGAAACGGTCTGCACAGATATAATTAGTTAAGATAAGGTCAGCTAGAATAAAGTGACCTTTAGTGCAATCGTATGGGTGTCCTTACACAAAAAGGAAATTTGAACACTGAGACTCATGGAGGGGGCTCACTGTGTAGAGATGAGTGCAGAGTCAGGCTGACCCAAGCCAGGGAATGCCAGGGATTGCCAGAAAACCATCAGAAACTGGAGACAAGGCATGGAACAGATTTTCCTTACAACTGGCAGGAAGAACCAAACCTGCTGGCATCTTGATCACAGACTTTCAGCCTCCAGAACAGTGAGGCTATAAGTTTCTCTCGTTTCAGCCACCTAGTCTGCAGCATTTGTTGTTGCAGCTGTGGTAAACTCATAGGACAAGAAATCCCACTTGCCGCAGGAGGCCTTGACTCTGAGCCGTTTCCTTCTCCTACACCCCTCTCTGGCCACCCCTCGCCAGGATGTCTGCCTGCTATATCAGGTGGAGACACTGTATAGCTTATAAGCATCCTCCAAGAAAGTGATTTTTCCCGGCAGGCCAGCATCCCAGCGTCTCTGATCTACCGGGAGGCTGTTCTTTCTGTGCTATCTGAAGCCCATCTGCTGCAGCCCCAACCTGATTTCTTATGGTTTACTCAGAGGAGACAATGGTGACCCAGAGCCCCCAGCTCTGCAAAACAATCCTTTGTTGTCTAAAAGTTGCACGTGGAATCTCCTTTTCATACGAGCTGACAGCTCCCAGCCTCCCGCTCAAGGTAAATTTTCTTCTCTCAGCGCCACAGGGTGGCTAGACTCATCTTCCAAGCATCCCTGCAATGACCTTTCTTCTGACATCCCAGCACTAGCCAGGCAGGGCCTGGTCTCCTCCACCCTCATCCTCTCCCCTTCTCTCCCCCACCACCCAGACCCCTCTGTGCAGTCCTTCCAAAAGCCAGCACTTGTATGTGTATATGTTCGCACATGCCTTGTCTCCAAACACAGTGTGCAAAGGAGTCAGAAGGACTGAGATGCAGTGGCTGTGGAGCGGCGGTGACCGATGAGACGGCCTGATTGCTTGTGCATAGCTGCTGAAAGGGGTCTTGACATTTTAAGTGCTCATCAGAGTGAGGAATGACAGCGGCAGACAATGAGACACTTCCTCTTTGCCTTTTGCTGGCTATTAATAAGTGTTTCTGATTCTGCAGATGTGGGAGAGATTCTGGACCACTGGGCTGGGTGTTTTGCGTGGGTTTTTTTTTTTTTTTTTCTTCTCACTTTGTCTTTCTCCTCCCAGTCCTTGCTTCCTCTTCTCGCCACCGCCTCCCCCTTCACTGGCTGCCAGTCTCCTTCTCTCCCAGGGGCTGTTTGTCTTGGCACTGGATTTGTTAGTGTTCAGGCAATGGCAGCAGGCAGCCGGCTTCAGACCTGCTCTTGGCTTTCTGCTGGAATTCAGCCCCTGCACCCTGGCCTGGACTAACTGCCAGATCATATAACTTCCCCGGCATTGGAGAAGAGTTTCTGAGGGGAGACAGAGCCTGGCAAAGGAGTGTGGGGGTGAGGGGAGGGGCAGGGAAGGGGCCATCAAGGTGATGCAAGCTGGGACAAAGAAGCCCGATCTTGGGGACAGATGGGTATAGAGAGAACTGGGAGGCAGATTTTCTGTTTCCTCGTTGCCTGTATATCTCCTTCTATCCATCTTTGCTGACTCAAGGAAGCCAGCAATAGCTACGTGCCCCTACACCTCCCCTCTGAGCAGAAGTGTTTCCTCCTGGCAACCAGGAGGATGCTCTGTGATCACATACCAAAGGCTGCTGCCTCACACTTCCTCTCTGATTCCCCAGGTTCATGCTCTGAAATCCACCATCTTTCCAAATCAGGGTGACCGACCACCCCAGGGCACCCACAATGGAATAGTTTTCCCCAGTCCCCAAACTGGGGGAGTCTTGAGCAAATCAGGACCCTGAGCCACCCTCCTCTAAATCTGTGACACTGAACCCAACTTCTGGCTTTTCTCCCTCTTGACACCATCTTGGCTTTAAACTCTGTTGGAATGGGAACTAGGCAGGGAGTTGATACAGAAAATGAATAGCGACGAGATGGGAGAACGTCTTCAGGCTGGAGCTTCAGGCTTTCTCTGCTTAGCCAGAGAGAGAATGGGATCTAGCCCAGCCTAGAGATCCCCTCCCAAACACAGGGCCTGTGACTCTGTGGGAGAAAGCAAAGCTTGGCAGACCCATGAAAACTGAGAGCAGCCCTCTGTCCTCAGGACACACTGTTCTCTGTGCCCTCCTCCCCTCACTCCTACCCTCTCTCACCCTTCCACCTCCAGCCTGACTTCCCTGGAGTGCAGCTCCAAAGCCTTCTCCCAAGCCCACAGCCTTTGGATCTTTATTCTGATTCAATTACATACACAATGTGAGTTTTGCAAACAGAAAATTACATGCTACAATAATTGAATTCTTCCCTGGACTTGAAGTTTGCTGGGCTGTGGCGTGGAGCAGCTGCCAGATACTGAGCCTTGCCCCAGGGCCGCACCTCCATTTGGTGAAATGATAACTAACATTTAACATCATTTTATAGTTGGTGGTGTTTCTACCTCTGCCATCTCTCTTACCTTTTATAAGTATGTGAAGTAAGACATGGTGCCGGCCCTCCATAATGGTGGGTTCTGCGCCCATGGATTCGACTGACCAAAATGGAAGATATTCAGAAAGAAATTTCACCTGTACTGAACATGTGCAGAATTTTTCTTGTCATTGTTCCCTAAACAATGTGGTGTAACCACTATTGACATGACATTTACATTGTATTATGTATTATAAATAATCCAGAGATGATTTCAAGTACGTGGGAGGATGCACACAGGTTATATGGAAATACTACACCATTTTATTCAAGGCATTTGAGCATCTGCAGAGTTGGATATTCATCGGAGCCCTAGAACGTGTTCTCTGTGCAGATCAAAACAGAGGCAATGCTGTGGTTGGCATTATTGTTCTCTCTGCAAATAAGGAAACTGAGACACAGAATAATTATAAGAAAGTTCAAGGTGACATAACAAATCATTGTTTCACATCCAAGATCTAAGCCCAGGTTTTCTGCAGCAGATTTCGTATTTTCTCAAGCCCAGTCTGCTCCTATTTCCTGCTACCCTTGACTGGCAAATGGCCCTGGATATTGTGCCCTGTGGTTCAAGGATGAGAATCTGACCTTTCTTCTGCAAGCCCAAGCTCATGAGTGTCCAGGGTGGTGTACACAATTGGTCCTGTACCCAGCTTCAAACCAAAACCTATATGTCAAAACCTGTGAGAAATAGTTGCAAATAATAACATTGGGCATGCTAAAAACAATCTGCTCCCCTTTGGTCTACCAAAATATTACACTCCATGACCAACAAGGAGCTACATTCTTGTATTTTTCCTTGCCCCTTCCATCAAAGCAAAGCCAAATTCTCCCTCCTTACATGTCTGCAGTGACCCTGGCTATCCTGTCTCCACCATCTCATTAGTTCTCTCGTTTGACCCCCACAATAGTTTAATGAAACAGGGACAAAGGAGCCAGATCTTGGGGATAGATGGGTATAGAGAAAACTAGGAAGTAGATTTTCTGCTTCCTCCTATTTAGAAAGATAGCACTCAAATGCCTATTTCCAGTATGGACTAGAACCTGGTCTTGTTGACTGCAGGCACTGAACCTCCAAGCAGAATCCTGCACCATGGTTTAGGGATGTGCCTCTCCTTCTTTCTCAGCTTGGTCCTCTTTCAAATTTACTCTTCAACTCTCCCTTTCTTGGTCCTTTTGATTTTGTCCTACATCCATTGAACTCATCCTCCATATTTAGCTGCTAAGTTATTTAATAAACATCTCTGACAAAATAAGGCCCAATCTCTATGAATAGCTCAATTACTCCCAGTCCTTAAAAGAAAATAAAAATTCAAGCTGCTGGGAACACGTGCCAAGGTAGCTATTCTGTGATTCCTGCTCACCTCCTGAGACCAATCTTCTATCTTCTGAGATCTTTCCCCTTGCATTTATATTTTATTGTTATTCTAAATGGCTTATAATTCCTTCCCTGCAAACACCAGGAGGCTTCACATTCCACTGTTTCCATGTCTAGTTCTCCTCTCTAGGATGTCCTACCTGCTTCGCTACTTTATCTCTTTTCTCCATCAGGGCCCAGCCTAGGCATCATTTCTCCAGAAATCTTTTGTCCATCTCAGGACAGTGGGGTCTTCTGCAGGAATCCATGGCCCTGTGAGCGCTGTTTTTTGAGGACAGTTACCTGTTCATATCTCCATGGGCCCTAGCCCTGGCCACTGATTCCAGACTGGAAATTCATTAGAATATGTTGTTTTCTCTATGTCCCAGCAGCTAACAGTTCCTGGACCATGACAATCACAAGTTAAATATTTATTGAAAATCCTTCAACCACCATGCAGAGCTGAGCAACACTATAAGCATAATGATACTCTCCTAAATACCTAGGCTCGGAAGGTTTTCCATGAATCCTGATACTCCCAATAAAAAAGGTGTTATTTGTCCATGTGGCCTGCAGTTTAATGCTCCAAAAGAAACTACTCCTTAGACCCGCAGAATTCTCCTAGAACAAGTCTTTATTTTTTTCACATATCACCAACTTGTCACTGATTTCCTAGAGGATCTTTGAAGATAAAAGGGAAGCTTGAGGTGAATGCAAAGTTCTCGTGTTAGTCAAGCCTACTGTGACACACGGCTAGCAGACAAAGCAGAGAAGCCCGTGTCTTCCCTCCTAAGAACTGTACGGGTGTTATAGTCACGAGAGAAAAATATCACCATGACCCTGAGAGGAAAGTTTCCGTACAGCCAAGACGTCAGTTCTCCATAAATGAATCTATAGATATTAAATGTACTCCTAGTCAAAATTCCAATGAGATTTTTCATAGAATTTGACAAGCTAATTTTGAAATCGACATTGAAAAGTAAATACCAAGGATATCAAGATAATTAAAAGACAGAAAGGGAAGGGGGGCTTTCCCTCTCAGATGTCAAAACACCCTGTAAATTTATGGTATTTAAATTCTGTGATGGTGACTTAGAAAGGGACCAAAGAGGTTGGTAGATTAGTTGAGTAAAATACATACATTTGCAAGGCACATAGTAAGAAATATCTGTTTTAAGTAAATAAAGTGGCTTTTCATATCAGTGTCATGGTAAATTGGAGTGGGGCAATTGACTACTCATTGAGGAAAAAATAGGTTCTGTACCTGATCTCATTTACAAAAATCGATTCTAAGAGCTTATAAACCTAAATATAAATATATCAATAACACTTAGAAAAGACTAGACTTTTGAATAATTTTTACATAGCTTCAGGTAAGGGAGGGGCTTTTTTGAGATACTATCCAATGAATCCAAGGCCTTTGCATTGAGCTACATGTCCATTTCTTTTTATGTTTTTATTTTGAGATAGGATCTTACTAAACAGCTAATTGGAAGTCCTATCTCCTGTTCAAATTGGCAGTCTTCCTGTCTCAGCCTCTCAGAGTGCTGGGATTACAAATGTATGCCACGTATAAGAAGGGTTTCTTATATAAATAAACACAAGCAAAAGATTAGGAGCAGGAGTTGGCAAACTACTGCCTGTGGGCCAAATCTGGTCCACTACCTACTTCAGTGAAAAGACAAGAATCAAACAAACAAACAAAAATCTAGAGTTTCATTGGTATCACTTGTTCATGTATTGTCTGCCGTTACTTTTGTGATACAAGTGGGTTGAATGGTTAGTGGCATAGATTGTGTAACTTGCAAGGCCCAAAATATTTACTATCTGGCCATCTTCATCGAGTATGTGGACCCCTGACATCAAGTTAAAAGATTTATGAATATGCCTACATCATAAAGTGAAAATGTTCACCGCAAAAATGCTACAAACAAGAGTTGAAAAGACAACACACAAACCTCTGGAAAATGTTTATGAGACAGAGAAAACAGTAGATTGTGAAAACTGTCTATAAATCAAAGCATTACTCTTACAAGAAAGAGACAACATGCTTGCAGAATAGCAGGCAGAAGGTATAGATTGAGGGCTGGCCAAATAGCTCAGCGGATTGCAGCGCCTGCTTAGGCAGACACAGGGACTGGGGGCTCAATCCCCAGCCTGCTGTGCCAGCCCTACCTCTGGGGCAAACTGAGATGTCAATTGAGACTGGGAACAGTGGCACACGCCTGTAATCCCAGCTTTCAGATGGCTGAAAACAGAAGGCTCACTTCAAGTCCAATCAACATGGTAAGACCCTGTAGACCCTGTACTAAACATATTAAAAGAAAAGAGAAGGTGTAGGTTGAAAATTCACTGAAAACTTTACATGGCTAATAGAAATATTGAGCTATGTTCAGCCTCATTGGATTCATCACTCCAGGCCCAGATGAAAAATGAGGATAAAACTAAGTGATTTGAAAAAAACTTTAATGAGAGAACTATTTATAAAGATGTGGTCACAGAATTTTACTGTTTAAATGCCACTAAAAATAAAACAAACAAACAAAAAACCAAAGAGGGATGCTATGGTACTTTGAAACCAGTAATTTAATGTTATATATAGATATTTTAAAATATATAATGCTTTACATATAAATATCTTAGCACACCAGGAGTTCGATCCCCAGGACTGCCATGCTGACCCTACCACCCAGGGAACGCTGAGATGGCAGTTGAGACTGGGCGTGAAGGTGTGCGCCTATAATCCCAGCTCTTAGGAGTCTGTAAACAGGTGGATCACTATGAGTCGGATCTAGTAGTGAGACCCTGAACACCCTGTAGACCCTTCCCTAAAAATACAAAAATAAATAAATTAAATAAATAAAATAAATATCTTAGCACAACTAAACAGCATGGACTTCTCTGCAAAGGCATTAAAAGGTGGAATATATGATATTTAAAATATTTAAATATAGAGATATAGAATAGTTGTAAATAAAAGGTGTATACTGCAGAGTAGAGGCATAAGAAAGCTGGTATGGCTATATTATACTTTTACCAAAATAAATAAATAAATAAATAAATAAATAAATAAATAAATTTATTTCAAGATTAGAAATGTTACCAGAAATGAAAAAGTCACTATATAATGGGACAATCTATTACAAAATGAATAAACTTAAATGTCTATGCACCTGATAACAGGGCTTCAAATATAGAAAATAAACCAAAGGGAGAAATCCACCTATATAGTGTTGATTTGAACAAATTCTTCTCAGTGAATATAGAATGGATACATAGCAAACTACACACAAATGTATAAACAGGGCACTATTTGTTATCCAAGACTAAAGATACAAGAGGCAGAATAGAAATATGAGAAGACCGAACAGAGAGAGCCATCAGACAGGAAATGTGGCCTTGGTTATAAGTTTACATTTATATAGATGTATGATTAATATAAAATAGTTTAGATTAATATAAATTCATTATATATATGGTTGCTTTGCATTTGTTTTATAGAAATGAAATGCTGTATATACTATTTTACAACTCCAATATTTTTATTCAGCATTACTGTTGGAGAGAAGATGCTCAATTATTTTTATAAGACTGCATTAATATAATTTTTATGAAATTAAAAACTTACTACATCAGTAAGAGCAAAACAGCGGAAGCCCAGGTCCCAATACCATCTGGAGTGGACATGTCTGTGCTAGCATTTGACATTGTTGGTCTAATATTAGAGGCTGTTTTTGAATTTTTTGAACTGGGAACTTCATCCTTTCGGATGGTAAATCTCCGAAGACCAGGACCCATGCTTTTGTAGCGGCCACTGTTTACTTTGTTTTCCAGTCTTTGCTGCTTTCTGGTGATTTCCCCGACTCAGGTCCAATGCTGAGCCACTTTGGACAAGTTGGTCTGCCTTCTTACAAAATGGGAAACGTGGTAGACATGAAGGTGGCCCTGCCTGCAGTCCATCAATTGCCATTTTTCAACTTTGAGAATAGGAGAATGAAAAAGAGTCAAGAAATGAACTCTGTTGGTCTTTGAGAACCTAGTTCTGGTTTACTTTGGGAACAGTTTGTGCTTCTGCATAGAGTTTATCCCTGTGTCTTTCTAATGAATGCCTATGCTTTTTTTTTTTTTTTACTAGCATCTCCAGTTAGTTTTGGTTTCTAAAATCAGAAGAATTTTAATGCATAGTGAAAAGTCACTTGCACTTATACCTTCCATGACTCCTTCTCTATAGCAGAGCCTGTGTTGCAGCAGATAGTTAATAAATGCTCACTAAATTGGATCAGAAGGGGCAACACCTGTCACCAGGATCCTTGAAGATCCCACCCAACCTCCACTGGATCCTTCCAGTGCTTCTCGCTCATCTGACAGCATAGGCCTGCCACTGATGGACAGCTCCAGTGGGCCCACAGTGGCCACCACTGGCCCCTCCTTACCATGGCAACTCTGCAAACACAGTGATGTCCCCTATTTTCTGAGTTAAACATCCTAGCCTTCACCAGTTTCAAGGCCCTTCTTTCTCTGATGATTCTCCTGGGGCAAACTCTCACTTGTCAGCATCTTCCTTAGAATGAAGTGCCCCAAATCGACTCTTCAGCCCTTGAGCATCCACAGCCTGGGAGTAATGATAAGCAGGACTGTGCGTGGTCATGGCCAGACTCTGAAGGGCTGAGACTCGGTGACGGGCTCTATGGTTTTCTGGAGTATTTAAAAGGAGTGATCACCGGTAGAGAACTTGCTTGGAAATTACCCCAGTGTATAAACTCTTTGTTATTAACGGTGTGCAAGGATGAAATCTGATAACTCTATAATTTGGTTTGCTGATGGGAAGCCCTCGGCACAAAGCGTTACCATCGCACAAAGCACACATCGGTCCAATCAATCGCATAGTCCCTCCATGACCATGAATCACTCACCCTCGAGGGGCAGCTGGCAACCCTCTAACTTGGAATTGAACTGCAGACTTTGCAAAGTCAGGTGGAAAGTAAGGCTGCCAGAGCACGCTGGAGATGGGAGGATCCCGGAGCAGGGATCATCTAGTCTAATCCCCTCATTTTATAGATAAGCCACCTTAAATCCCTTCTGGAACAAGTGGGGCATTAATAAATAAATAAAACAAAGTAAATTTTATGTATGAGGAAGCTGAGACTCTAGGTAGTTAGCTGGCCAACCTAAGAGCATGTGGCAGGTTGGGAGCAGAGTCAGAGCTCAGCTTCTGGGTACATGGCTTGTCCACAGTTCCGGCCCTGTACCCAGCCCATGCTTAGCAGTCAGCACCCCCCAGGGGCAGCCCCCAGGTGCTAAGAAGCTTCCCATCTTCTCTCTGAGAACAGCAGGCACAGACTAAGGGCCATTTGTTAAAAGCCTGAAATCTAGAAGCAGCTGAACTAATCAAAACTTGCAATTAGAGACTTTATACTAGCCAGACTGCCCACCCAGAACTGGTTTCCCAGCTGATCCTCTTTCCCAAAGGCACCCAGGAAGTCAGATCAATATTACAGTTAAATTTTCCCTTCTTCTTAAAGGTTGACGCTGTGGAACTGTAAGGGACAGCAATCGATTCAAACACCATACGGGCTTTTATGCGCATTTACAAATATCTTTACTTCTCTACCGGCTATTGAATCTCCCCTTTTCCTGCACAAGACTTCAGAAGACTGGAAAAGTTGTCTATCACTGGAGTGACCAGACAGGACATGTCTCACCCCTCTCAAAAGACCTTCTCAAGTTTTGGTGTCTCTGGTTATGGAAGAAAATCTATGTAAAATGAGGGAATAAACTCTCTGCCTGAAATCACTGCTAGGAACTGCACAGGCTGTTGGGCTATGGAGTGGGTCCCCAGGAGGAGCCCTGGTCCTCTGGAACTCTCCAGTCATTCACAGATGGCAGAAACCAGGGAGTGGCATTTAGATCCCTCTGGAATTGCAAAGATCTGAAACTTCATTTTCTCTCCAAGCAGAGAGGGACACTGTACAGGTTCGCAGAAACAACACAAGTAAATTGCATTGCAGCCCACAAAGGGAGCAGCCGAGAAGAGAAGAAAAGACTGCAAGAGCATCAGACAACCCTACAAGGACTGGACGGCAGTTCAAGCCCAGTGAATTCAATCTAAGAGCAAAGCCACTGCTCTTACCCCACGCCAGGCCTAAGCCTCCCCGCTACCCCACCAGCATCTCTGCTGCACAGAATACCTCTTTAGTCAGTGGCTTTGCTTGGATGCCCAGTTTCCAATGTCTTTCAAAATAACGTATATCTGGCTTTGAAGGTCTTATTCTGGGGACATTTCTTATTTTCCTTCTTTCTTCTTTCAAAAAGAAAGAAAGAAAGAAAAACAGCAGCTTAGACTCGTCTGAGGGTGACACGAAAGCCTGATTTTTATGCAATGTTGCAAGTGCCTTTCAGCAACACAATGGCAGGTTCTTTGACAATGTCATGCGTCTATTCAAAACAACCGGCATGCCAGTCAGAGGCCTGGGCGTTTGCACAGTGCTTGTTCTCCGTAGTGATAAGGCATGTTAGATTTTCCCATTCTATTTGAGAAATAATTCTGGTCTTTTTTAAGTCCCCTGCTTTTTTGATTATTTTTTCTTCTTGCCTCTTTGCTGAACAATAGGACCTGTCCCTGTTTGATTCCTTACGTGATGCTTGTGTGGTAACAACTAGAGAAAGAGAGAAAAGGAGAGTGAGGACAGGCTGGGGGCGGAGGGGGAGAATGCGATGGCTTAACAGGCTCTGCCAGGTGCTGGCCAAGAGAGGGACAGTGCTAAGGAGGGGCTGGAGATTAGTGCTGATAATTTCCTTGAGTCGATTTGTACAGCTTCTTTGTTGGAAGCTGGGGCATATAGAAGGACGGGTTAATTACCAAGACTTCTGCGCCCCGTCTGATCTGCTGCAGCCACCCCCTCTCTCCCTTTAGCAGGTTTGTACACCAAGGATGGCACGTCTGCTTCCTGCCCTGCTGGAGGCATGATGGATTCAAAGAGAGAAAAAGAGCAGAGACCAGCTCTGCAGATGGAGACAGAAAGCCCCCCGCCACCCTCCATGCCTAGCAGACTCCCCAGCCGGGATTTGCTCATTCTCATTCTTATGTCTCCAAATAGTGGTGCCTTCCCAAATGTTGTTGTTAGTTTTAGTTGTATAATAAACCACCCCAAAACTTAGTGGCTTAAACCAACCAGTTATTTGGATCACAGGCCCTCTTAGTAGTTTTGAGCTGAGTTAGGCTAAGTTGATGTTAGCGGGATCTATTGATCCCCACTGGCTGGTCCAGGTGGCCTTACTCACACATTTGGTGGAGACTGCAGGGATGAAGGGATCCACCCACATGTCTCAGAATCTAGAAGGCTGGTTGGGGGAGAGGAGGGCCCAGGGTTTCCAAGGTAGCAAGAGGACAATACCAAAAGGACAAGAACCCTTCATGGCCCTGCTCCATTGTGTTTGATGATGTACCAATGGCCAAAGGAAATCATAAGGCCAACTCATTTCAAGGAGTAGAGGAACAGCCTCCTGACCTCCCTCTCTTTATCAGAGTCCAGAAGAGAAGAAACTGTAGCCACTGTGTGTTTTCCCTGCTACAACTTGGATGCCCTCTTCCGCACCCTCCCTCCACCATGGACACTCATCCATTAACAGCTAGGCTTCACATGGATTCAGAGCCTCAGGGGAGATTTCTCCCTGTACCTGCTAGCTAATGGCTCTTGTCCACCATGTTCTCTTCATTTCTACTTAATGGCACCTGTTGTTCTTTGGACTTATACCTTTTCTATGTCAGAGTCAGCTTAGCCTCTTTGTCCTGTGGCTAAGGAAACTGAGACCCTGGAAGTCAGATCGTCTTCCTTCCAACCCGTGGGATACCTGCGGTATCAATGCCTAGCTCCAAGTCCAGGCCTCCCATTCCAGGTCTGATGCCTTGTGGAGCTATTACTTGTTTCCTTTCCCCACACAAGGTGAAACAGAAGATGCCTCAGTGTTGATGTAGCTTGTGCCCTACCTCGTTACCAGGAAAGGATTCAAAGTGGTTGTTACAGTTTCTGTCAAGATGCCTCCCTAGAGCCTCATGCTGTTCTAGTTGGGGCTTTTTTTGGAGGTGACTGAACCTACAGCGTGTGATTGATTCATGGTGCAATGCTGGAATTAAGGGTGGATGGCTGCTGGATCAGTCTACTGGTTGGACTGCACTATCCTAAATCTGGTAGACTGGATACAGCATAAAGGACAGAAAAAAAGGCCTCTTCCCTCCTTCCCTTGTTGGTCTGCTGGCACTGCCGACACCACGAACTGTTCTCCTCTGTGATGCCTTTCTGCTGTGTGCCACTCTGCATTGGAGCCAGCCCACTATGGGCTGAAAGCTCTACAAACTGGGAACTAAATACATCTTTTGCCGTTAACTTGGGGTGTCAGGTATTTTGTCTCAGCAGTGAGCAATGTAACTAGGGCAGTGGTCCTCACACCAAAATGCAAAATGAAAAGGAGCTGACACTGTGTAGAGGATACAGAAGCCCGGCAGCTTGTCTCAGACTTTGGAGATGAGTAGATTATACTATTTGAGCAGATTTACTCTCAGTTTTCTGGCAGCAGAGGCAAGAGGGGGACATCCATTAAATTATATCGGTTTTGATTTTCTAACCAAACAAAGCATATACACTCATCTGTTGGGACAATTTAGTTTTTCTGGCTCAAAGCATGAGTAGACATTGGCCGGACATAATTCTCTCTCTGGAGCACTGAGCAGCATTTTGGACAACATCCTGTTTCATAGTTCCAGAAATACATTTATTTGCCATGCCCCTATTTCCCTGCCCTGCGGTGCCTGGCATGGGGTGCTGCCCACAGTCGGCCCTCAGTCGATGCTGCGGGCTGATTGGTAAGCAGCATCAGCTGCTTTGACTTCTCACCAGGAGTTGAGACTCTATTCCTGGGTGAGTGGACAGGGCTATTTGGAAGGCTAAGTTAATTGATTGGCTATTGATTGGACTACAAACCTCTGTCCAATATCTCTAGAATCCACTACTCCCTCAGTTGAAGAAGCATTTGAAATTCCATCTGAGTTTCATGTAAGCAGCCCAGATTTGCAAATCACTGTACAGACCAGAATTCTGACTTCTTCACTGCCATGTCCCCGAGAGGCATTGGGTAGGTTCTTTCACTGCTCTGCATATGCACACATTCCGCCCAAGGCAAGTACTTTGAGGATCAAGTGACACAATCTAGGCAAAAGTTTTAGTATAGGCATCAGCTGCCTGGTATAAGCTGAGTATCCCTTGTCCAAAATGCTTAGGACAAGAAGTCTTTGGGATTTCCATTTGTTTCAGAATTTGGAATATTTGCATAGATTTCTATAATGAGATATCCTGGGGATTGAATCCAAGTTTAACCATAAAATTCATTTATGTGTCTTATACACCTTATATGCATACCTTCTACGCATAGCCTGAAGGTAATTTTACACAGTATTTTTAGTGTGCTTTCCTAGTCAGGCGTGCCATTTTCCAGTGGTGGCAGCAGGCCAGTGCCCACACAATTTTGTATTTTGGAGTGTTTTAGGAATTGCTGAGCTGGGGCCACTCAACCTGAAATCTCCTAATACTTTCAGTGTAGAAGTCAGCTAAAGTTGGACATTAGCCTCAGGATGAGACTATCCAGTTCTATCCAAACTAAATGCCTTGTGGTAACACATACTAGAGAAAAAAGGAAGACAGACTGGAGCTCTCTCATGTAACCAAACCATCACCAGGGAGCTGCTATTCATCTGGAAACACTTTTTAGGGCCAGGCGCTCCAGCCTCAGCCTTAAGACACAGGGTCCCAAGGGTTGCCTATGCTGCATGTGGTGTCTTGTAAGAGCACTTGGTCCTGGGCCATGCCTCTTCAACTCTCATGTGCCCGCAAATTCCCCACTGTCTGGTGAATGCACAGATTATGGGAGCGTAGCACCTGCATCTCTACCAAACTCCCACACCGGGCATTGCTGCTAGTCCAGGGATCAAGTGTGAGTAGAACCAGAGGCCAAAGGCCCTGGTGCCAGGCTGGTGGGAGAGATTCCTTATGTGATCTCCGTGGGCCCAGTTCTAAAGGTCCACCCTGGTGGCTCCCTTATGCCCCTGCCTTTTGGATCTCCTGGGTTAAGGGGAAAGCAACCACGATGTGGAGGAAATGTCCCCTGCCGCTGTCTGTCTGCCGTACACAAAGATGCTGTGGAGAATTCAGAGTGATGAAGACTAGAAGTCCACGTTCTTCCCTGTGGGAGCAGACTGCTAAGTGATCACACTTCCCGCCACTTTATTTTAATTTTTAAAATTTTAACTGCTATGAAAAAATATAAAAATGGTACAAATTAGTGGGGTAACTTGGGATATCTTGATACATATGTATAAGTCAGGCTAAACGTAATCTAAACAGTCATCATTTCCTTCTGATGATAACCTTCAAAAGCCTTTTCTCAGATTTCTGAAATATACACTATAGTGCAGTTTACCACCATACTAACCTGACACGTACAGTTGCTCAGGGATGAGCTCTTTTCCATCTTCACATCATTTTCTCCCAAGTGTAACAGCCTGTGGATATTTTTGCTAACCGATTTCTGCAGATGAAGAGAGGCACAGAGAGGTCAAGCGTGCGTTCTGATATGATTCAGCAAGTCAAAGCAACTCAAGTCCAACTTAGATCCTACTCTCCCAAGTCTGTATCTTTCTAGGGCTCCCTGTGAGCACAAACTTTGGTGCACTAGAGAATAGTCCTTGGAGGACCCTGCAGGCACCAGAGGCCAGGGGAAAATTTGAGCTCTCCTTGAGAGGAGAAAGGACACAAGGCCAACCCTGTCCTTTCTTCCTGTTCTACAAAGAATTACCTGGTGCACTCCAGTGCCACCGCACACCCTCCTGTCACTAGGGACAGAGCCAGGAGTGTACTGAGATTCTAATCAATTACTTAGCAAACTGACAGTCTGGGGGTTTTCATTTAAAAACAAGTTAAAATATGTCACTTGCTTTTCATTATTTTTTAAGAGTGCAGCTAGACATGGGCACGTTAACATGAATAACCTCAGATTTATGTGCCGATCAGATGGATTCTTAAACTTCCTAAGTGCTTAAAGTGTACACATTTTAACTTGAAAAATTACCAGGTTTGTCTAAAGAAAAAATTTCAAACATAAAACACGAAGCTCATTTGAAGGGAGAAATTCTCCAATGGAGCCTGTCATAAAAAAAGTTAAACCAGGCATAAAGGAAAATGTCAGATGTGTGGGAGAACCAGCTGTCTCTTCCTTTTTTTATTTTTATAACCTAGATCAGATTAGAGGAGAATATAGGAATGTCTGAGGTTGGGCATCAGGAGGGCCAGGAGGGAGTGGACCTCCCTCCCCAGGGATGTGAGCTCTCTCCTGGAGAATGCATTTTTTTAAACTTCTAAATAAAGTGCTATAGAGTGGCACATTTATAACCAGCAAAGAATTACTCAAATAAGAGATGCTGTCAGCTACTTATTTTAAAAGTTTTTTTTTTTTCCATGAAGGAGAAAGAGGAACAAAATTCTCTCCTGTCTTCTTCATGTTCTTCAAAAGAACAATGAAGGAATTCTGTCCCTGCTTTCCTTTCCTCCTTAGAAGGCCAGCTTGTCTGTAGGCCTAAGAATGATTTCTGCTCCTTTTTCTCTCTTCTCCACACTTAGCTGAACTATCTGTTCACTTTCCAAACAAATAACAACAACAACAATACACGCTCACATGCACATGCGCGCACACACACACTCACATGGTAGCTTGGCCCCTTGCCCATGACAACATATTGTAAAAGGACAATGATGGAGATATGCTTGAAGGATCAGAAGTGGTTCTTAATCAAATCTGAGAAATAGTATCCATCCACAAAGAAGGAAAGGAGGAAAGGAGGCAAGAGAGAGAAAAGGAATGCAAACATGAATGGAGAATGCTACAGCTTGAATCTTAAATGTTCTATAAGACCAAGACTTATGTGTTGTGGGCTTGGTTCCTAAGCTGCCATACTTTTGGTAAGTAGAGACATCTTTAGGCAGTGGAGCCTGTTGGAGAGAAGTTAGGTCATGGGGAGCATGACCTTCAAGGAGATATGAGACCCTGGTTCTCCCTCTCTCTCTCTCTCCCTACCTCCCTCCTTTCTCCTCCCTCCTTCTCTTCCCCTACCTGTTGTGAGATGGACAGGCCTCTGCCACATGCTTCCCCTATGGTGTACCAAGCTGCACACAAGAGCTAAGTAACCATGAACTGATTCCTCTGGAACCATGAACCCCAATGAAACTTTCCTCTAAGTTGATTATTTTCAAGTGTTTTGCCTAAGTGATGAAAATCTAATACGGAAAAAGATAGCAGAAAATAGAGCTCTTGGAAAGAAAGAGGAGTTTCTCATCTGTGAGAATGATATGGGGTTAAGGGCTGACCCCAAGCTTCCCCCTTGTGCTTTCTTTTAAGAACTCTTTCTCTTTTGGTCTCATTTCTTTTTTTTTTTTCTTTTCTTTTCTTTTCTTTTCTTTTCTTTTCTTTTCGGTATGTAGGACAGGGTGTACAGGGTATACAGAGTCTCCCTTCATAGATTGAACTCGTAGTGATCCTCCTGTTTACAGCCTCCCAAGTGCTGGGATTACAAGCATGCACCACCATGCCCAGTCTCTCGGTCCTATTTCTAGTCATGTCAAAACTATATAGTCAAATCCAAGAAAGCATGATGTCATTTTCACCCAGGTTATGTTAGTTTAGCACTGCCCTTTGCAAAAGGACCTGGGAGGAATGGGATAAGGATGGGCCTACAAAGTGGACCCAAATGAAAAGTAAACAGATGAATTGTGTTTACGAAAATGCTGGAAACATATTAGTGAGAAAGAAATGGAGAATTATATTATGATAAATGCCAATTTTAGTTTGACTAATTTTTTCTTCTCAGACGGCATCACCTAGGATGAATTAGACACCTGAGTAGCTAATGCCTGACTGGTGTGGTGAGAACACTATTCCTGTCTGTTGCCCACAAGCCCCAATGTCAGTGATGGAGAACCTTCCAGAGATTTCAGTAATACAAACATCATGCTGCAGCATGCATGTCGAAGGCTCACCACAACCACCTATGTCCTCCTATCAGAATCCCACTTACACTTTCAGCATTAACTCAAAATCCTTCTCCACTCTGCATCCCTCCCAGCCAGGATAATTTCTTTCTCTATATGTTGCCTGTCTCTTGTCATTTTCTGGGCTGTGTTAGTTATTTGCATTCACACCTGAGGCAGGATGAGACCTGGTCATTTTAGTGTTTCCCATAGTATTCAGGGCGTAGTAGGTACTCAACAGAAAAAAAGGGAAGTTAGTAATATCAGCTGATACTTGGGTGTCATGGAGAGCAGGGGTTGCTTCAAGCACTTTATATGCTGAAATCCTCAGAAGATCCCTATGAGGCCAGATGCTACAAGGGTCCCTATTCTAGAGATGACGTCTTCTGAAGAATGTTGTTCAACACAGAGACTGGAAGTAGCAGAGCTTGGTTTTGAACTCAGGTGTCTGAGACTGGAGCCTGCTCATTCAGCCGCTGCACTAATGTTCCCAAAAGACTTGGTTGCACTTAGGGTCCTGTTTGAACAATTAAGTCAAGATTTTTATCTCATTCAGTAATCTAAATATGAATATGAATAAGACCATTCATTAGTCTTTCTTTTAATGTTTTATCAGTATACAATTTCAGTGCATAATGATTACATTGCTCATGGGGACTGCTATAGGTACACAACATAGCTGAATTCTTTTTCCATCCTCTTCTTCCCCCTTCCAAGCCCTCCCTCCACCTCTTGATCCATTTTAATTGTAAAAGTGGTTTCTGTTTGTTTCTTCTATGTTTATATTTTGTCAGCTGCTCACCACCTCCTCCTCCCTGCCCCACCTGGATTTGCACCACATGCTGGTCCTCCCAGATTCAAACGTGGGTCTGCTGGATCCAATACCCTTTATTTGTTTCACTTTATCATGTAGATGAAGAATCTGAACAGCATAGGAAATACAAGAGTTCCAGTCCTGTCACTGGTTTGCCCGGAAGAGCTTTTATGAATTCCATGTTCCAAAGCACGTTACTCACAGAGCCAATCAGAAAGTGTTATTTTCAAACAGTAATTGATGTTGTTCACAGGACCAATCAGAAAAGTGTCATTTTCGGTCCTTAATTTACATCTGATGGGAAACCAAGCAAATCTTTCTGTAGGGCAATTGAGATCTGGCACCAGGCCAAATGAGGCTTTTTTTTTTCTCTTTTCTTTCTTTTCTTTTTTTCCAACTGACCCAATGTCTTATTTTCATGAGAGGAAGCCATTCCAGGATCTTGGATACAAAAGATCCTTTCCTTCATTTTCCAACTTGTTGTGATCTTGTTTACCAGCCTGCACTTCCCATGTAGATTGTACCTCTTTTCTTTCCATGTAGATGGTACCTCTTTTCTGCTTCAGTTAATGTACATGGTCTCTGCAAAGAACAGTTCATGATGACAGCAGCCACACCTGTATCGTAAGACCAGTGTGATTAGTGTGAGACCTGGCGTCTCAGGTCAGCCTTCTCTGTAATGACCTCTTCCACTTCTTGTCCTCTCTTCTACAGGACCAGAGCTCTTATATTCTGTATCATACAGTCAAGCAGTGGAGGAGGTGACCTTCTGGGCTTTCTCCTGGCTGTTTTGCAAAGGAGGGGCATCAGAGGATGTAGAATATCTGGTGGTTGAGCCTTTTTTGGAGTCTACCACTAGCATAGGTGTATAGCTGCCTGTCTTGTGCTCTCCACGCCTGCAGGGGGCACCATTACCACCAACTATAATGACTACAGAACTCTTTGGAGTCAGACCCCCAGTGATGTTGAGCTACACACACGGGGGTTTGTGTCTAGGCTGTACCTCTGTTAGTGTGCCACCTAACATAAATAATGTACCTCTCTAACCCCCAGTGTCCTCACCTGACAGATGGAGATATGTTTGGTCCTATCTTGCAGGAAGGATTGTTGTGAGGTCCAGGGAGATGGCAGAAGAAGCTGGCAGAGCACAGAACCTGCAGTTAGCAAGAGCTGAATGTGTCAATTATCATTTTTTGAGCCTGAACAGGGGAGAAGCCACAAAAGAGGTGTTCAACAGATGCTCTTTGATTAACAAGTGGTTTCCCTAAAAAGCCTAGACTTGTGGCTCTTCTTCCACAGAATTCCACTGGAGCAAGGCAACTTTGCTGAAGCAGCAGGTGGAATGTGGCAGCCATCAGCATAGGCCTAAGGATGTAAGAAAGAACACAGTGCAGGAGACAAGGGACTGCCCAAGACTCTGATTTGCTGGCTGAGGTGGGGAATACTTACAAAGACAGGGATGCTCCATCCCCTGGCCTCTCCCCTGTATGCAGTGTGCAGAAGACCCAGGCATAGGTGTCCTGGTTGGTGCTGATTGTCACACACCTGCCATTGTCCTTAAGGGGAAACAGTGTGGGATCTGGGTTCCTTGCCTGTGCCTTCCATGTGCATCCATCTCACAAGGATCATTTGCAGCAATGGAAGGAGCCCGGGCCAGGGGGCCAGATGACTTGAGTCCCAGTCTGGCTCGAGAACTGTGTGCTGGGACACTCACAGCTTCCATCAGCCTCAGGTTACTTATCTCTGCAGACAAATATCTAGAAAATTCTGTCTGCTTGTGCCAGTTGCTGAGATTTCAAATAGGATAACATGAAAGAATTTAAGAGGTTTACATTTGTCTTTGTGTGTCTGCAGGCCATTGGTTCCGGGACTCCCTGGTGTACACCAAAATCTGCAGGCACTCAAGGGCCTTTTCTAAAATGTGATAGCATTTGCATGTAACCCACACACATCTTCCTGTATACTGTATTTGTGATCATTTACAGATTATTTATAGAACTTAATGCAAGGTAAATGTGGTACAAACAGCTGTTAAATTGCATTGTTGAGGGAATAATGACAAACGAGTCTGTATAAGTTCAGTACAGATGCAATATTTTTCAGATCCTTTCTATCCGTGGTTGGTTGAATCTGTAGATGCAGAAACTGCAGATACAGCAGCTGACTGTATTGAGCTACCCAAAAGCAATGCAAAAAATCATACACATAATTGCTAACTTATTAACTTACTCAGCAGCACCTGTGGTCTTTGTGCTGTTCCTGAATATCCCAGCTGTCTCTCTGACCATAGATATTTAAGCTCATATAGGCCACCTTAAGTTAGTACCACTGTGAAAAACTAGAAGCATTCTGGGAGAGAGAAGAAGACATGCAAAGGCCCTCAGGCAGGGAAAAGCATTAAATGCTCTAGGAATTGGTAGAAACGTAGTGAACAAGGTACAGTTGAAGAGAGAAGTGATGTGTAGGAGATGCTCATCTGATAAGTGAATAAATGTAGACATAAGGAAAAAACGAATTGGTCAATGAGGGAATAAATTGGTAAGTGAATGAGGCCTCCGTACAGATATGGAAGTCCTGTTCCTCGGGATCCTTTCTAGGGATAAGTACTTCAGGAGCACCACGGTGTGCCTCTGGCCAGCTCATCTTGGACTCTGGAGCTGCCTGCTCCAGCAGCAGAGCCCCCTCCAAGCTCCATTGGCTCACCTGGCGAGCACATGCCAGCCAGCAGCCCTGGCATTTCCACTCGACTGACCCTGTCCACCCGCCTACTCTGAGAGCCCCTCCTTGCCGCCTGCTCGGGCTCCCCTGGGGGACCACTGCCCATGTTTATGAAAACTGAACATGTCAGTCAAATCAGCACCTCTGGCCTTGCGACGCTGAGGATCGGGAGCCACTATTTTTACCACTCCTTTCTGTCACTGGACTTACAAGCAAAGGCTGGTCTCCCCCTTGGCTGTTCCCAGAACCTCGCCGACAGTAATGAGTCTGGGGTTGGTGTTAAGCTCAGATGTCAAACAGAGTGGCCAGGGCCTCCTGAAACGCTGAGAGAGCCATGAGCTTCTCCCTCTACAAGGTCAGCTTGTGTGTAACACTTCATTAAATTGCTCAAACACTGAGCCGTGTCTTTAACCAATACCTTTAATGTCATTTTCTGCAGACTTAATAGAGGAGCATTAGCATACCTGTCAAGTCTTCCCATTTAAACTTCGAAGCAAGTGAAGTTTAAAGTGCCTCCCTCAGCCCACAGTGGATTTAGCTTCAAACTTCAGTTTAAGAAAAAGAAAAAAAAAAAAAAATTAAAGGAGAGGGAGGAGTAATCCTCCACGGGACTGTGTGACGAAGCAGGGAATGCTGTCGCCGGTCCTGTTCTTGCCTCCAGGAAGCACGCCTGGGTTAAGGCCAGTGGGAGGCCAGCCTCAGCCTTGCCTTTCTCCTATCTCAAGTAACAACACACTTCAGTGCGATGCCAGGAGGGCAGTTTGTCTGCGCTCTGCGTCCCAACACTTGCAGCACAGAGGGAGCAGCCGTTCTGGATGGAGACAGAGACCCAGCCAAGGGAGCCAGCGTGGCCTGACTGGGTCTCCCTGAAGTGCTGGTGTTAGGGAGCTGGGCTGCTGAGGGTGATTAAGTCAGGAGAACTGCACACTCGTGAGTAGGATTAGTGCCCCCATGACAGCTCACAGGGTCTCACTAGCCTCCTCTGTCGTGAGATAGTTCAGTGACAAGGTATCATCTCCAAGGCTGAGGTCCGGCCCTAGTTACATGCTGAGTCTTTTTTTTTTTTCTTTGTACTGGGGATTGAACTCAGGACCTTAAGCTTGCCAGTCAGGCACTTATGCCACTAAACTATCTCCCCAGCCCCCTCTTTTTAATTTTAAAACATTTCACTGGTATATGTTGATGCACACAGGGATTCCATTCATCAAGGGGAGTTGGTATGCATGCGAAACATGTCTTAATTCTTTATTTTCGCTTCTCTTCCTCTCCCTCTCTGCTCCCTCCATCTTTTAATGCTTTTCCCATTTGCAAAAGATCTATCCCCCACCTCCTATTATCTATCTTTTATTTTGCTCTTTGGTTTATGTATACTTTGGATTTCTCCTATAAGAGGAGCCATACAATACCTATTTATTTGTTAATTGATTAATTGTATTTAGTACAGGATCTACAGGGTCTCACTACACAGATTGGACTCACAGTGATCTTCTTGTTTTCAGCCTCCCAGGTGCTGGGATTACAGGCACACGCCACCACGCCCAGTCTCAGTAGCCATCTCAGCATGCCTCGGGGATGGGGCCGGCATGGCATGCCAGACATTGAGCCACAGTAATTAATTAATTAATTAATCAATTTGGTACAGGGTCTCATTAAGGCAGCTCAGACTCATAGTGATATTCCTGTCGCAGCCTCCCCAGTGCTGGGATTACAGGCATGCATCACCATGCTGATTTTGGTGGCTGACAAGGTGCTGGCATGGCATGCAGTACTGGAGATCAAACCTGGGTCCTTCTGCTTGCCAGGCAGGTACTTAGACCACTGAGCTATCACCCCAGCCCCCGTATATTTAAAACTTGTGTGTCTGTTTTATTTCACTTAACATCCTGCTGTCAAGGTGTATGCATTTGCCAACAGATGATTCAAATTTATCCTTCTTTAAAGATGAATAGGATTCTATTATGTAAATGTATCAATTATTTACACCCATTCAGCTGTAGATGGACATCCTGGTCACTTCCATCACTGATTACTGAATCTGCTGGTTCCATTGATCTTAGGCCCTAAAAATTATAAGGAGCACATTTCTGTTATCAGCCCCCGAGTTTATGCTGTCTTATAGCAGCCCAAACACACTCAGACAAGGGGTATGCCTAGTCCACTTGTATCATTTGCTATCAGGCTCTGGGGCTTGCTCTTCCCACTGGTTTAGACCCTGTGCATGTAGAGAGCTCAGATGTGCAGATAACAGTGTAGCTCTGTTCTTTGCCTGGTGATGACCTGGGGCAGCAAAGGGGGCTGACAGGCATGAGCCTGTGAGTGAGTCTGCAAAAGCTGCAAGCTCTGGAGGAAGTTTCTCCCCCTGGATCAACTCCTGGGAGAACTATGCAAGCAGCAAGTCCATGACAGAGCCTGCGTCTGTTCTAAGGGATGTCTCAGCCTGCTTGGGCGACTACCTAACACAACAGCATAAACAGGGCAGCTTGCAAACAACCAACATTGATTGCTCATGGTTCTGGAGGCTGGGAAGCACCAGGTCAAGCCAGGGCAGCTGCCTGGTTCACAGAGAACACTTTCTGGGGTGTCCTTGTTTCCTCTTTCATAAGGACACCAGCCCCAATCACAAGAGTACTGACTCCACGATCTCATCACCTCCACAATGCCCCATTTCTTCTGCATTTTTGAGGGATATAGATGTTCTGATCATAGCATAAAGGTTGATAAGAGACAGTGTAGATGTCTTTCCGCATCAGTTATCTTGCTAGTCCATTATCTGTGGCCAGGGGACCAAAGGACCAGGACTGTGTACCTGGGGTCATGGATGGACCCGAGAGCAGGCATTCTGCCTTAGCAGATCCCATCTGTAAAATGGGCTCAACTCAGTGTGAGGTCAGCTGTCACAGAGGTGGTATTATGTGTGGGCCTTGAGTACTCTTTGTGAAAGGCTTGGTGGGTGCTGGGAAACAGAATAATGAATGTGCTCCTGTCATTAAACCACTAATCGTTAATTATCCCCCTAGACATCATATAATGAGCTACCTAGGCAAAAATAAAATTGTTTGAACTTTTCCACCAAGTTCTAGTTTTAAACAAATTACTCACGTCAAAACTATTTACCAAAGTGAGTAATTTCAAACATTTATCAGACTTCATAACATGCTTTAATTAGTACCAGCTAATAAAGTCCTCGTGTAATTAAGCATACATACATCCTTGTGTTTTTATTTTAAATTTTTGCTTCCGATAATTTTTTGAAATGATTTGATGTGTGGCTTGTGGAGTACATGCGGGCATGGAGGTGTGGGCCTTTGTGGGCCTGCTTCCAGTGTCTCTCAGTAATGAGATGCTACATAATCAAAGCAAGTTGTTTAATTATTAATGTTGCGAAGAAGGCAGGAAGGAGGAGTTTTCCCCACAGAAGTGGAAAGTTGATCCCTGGCTCCTGGTATAGCTTGGTACTCTCATCCCCCTGGTCCCAGGGGGCAGATCAGACAGTGTGACTTATGCCTGGATGCCCTTAGGGAGCACGTAGGTCTATAAGGAGCCTGCTGGTTTCCCTGACATGCTCCTCCTGAGACGCTTCCGAGTGAGGTTGGCAGCGGTGACAGTTCACTCCTGGCTCAGAAACCTGTCACTCAAAGATCAGCATTTTAACTACCCCCTGCCCCTCAAGAAAAAAGAAGAGGAAGAGAAAGAAGGATACCTTAATTTACCCTTCTGATTGGGTTGATGACTGTCACAGTGACAAGGTATCTTGGGCTGAAAGGGTCCTGGTGTCAGTTCTCAGGCCAGCACTGTGTGCATTATGAGGTTGGCCTGCTCTCAGCAGTCGCGACGGAAATACAGCAGCGTTGCACCCCAAACTCTGCTCTCCCCAGCTCTCCTGTCACTATTCACTAGCCAAGAGGGTCAAGGTAATGCTGAGGACCAGAAGGACCAAGTCTCTAGCTTGCAGCTGGCAGCTGTGGCATCTCTTTACCACACCATTGGTAGAGCAAATGGGCACTGCAGGACACAGGTTGAACATGTGTATCTGTGAAGGGCAGGCACAGTACAGCTACAAGGCCTGTGTGTCTGAGAAAGACATGGATGACTCAAGCACTTGGATGCCTCTAAGGGTCAACTGTTGTTTACAGAAGCTTTAAGACTTAATTTAGCCTCCATGTAAGGCCATATATAGGTCATGTTCTCTCAAAAAAAATGAGCCTGGTCATTTATATTACAATGGCCAGGACATCATCTGAGAAGCCATTCTTTCACAAAGGGCTAGGATATTCCTCTTCATGAATCCAAGCTCAGCCTTAGTAAACAGAAAATACCCAGATCCCTTAGATCTTCCGGAAAGTCTGATATGCCTTCCACCTCATCAAGAAGTCCTCCCACGTGGCTGATGGACTGTCTTCCATGTTTCTTCTCTAAGATTTTGTCCAAGTGTGCCTTCTGCAGTTTGCAACTGTCAACTAATTTGCTAAGTACATTATAGTTTTTATTTGCTTTTCCAGAGTGCCCACATCCTCCTTCAAATCCTCAGTGCTTCCCTGGGTGGTATGCCTGGTTCCGCTGTCCACACATAATACAGTTAGGAGTTACATGTTTTGGTCACTAATCACACTGCTTTGAGCACTTGGGATTGACTGGCATGGAGTTGTGCAATACCTGTGAAACACACCAGAGCACAGGCAGAAAACAGCGTGCAAAGGGTTTCATTAACTTCTATATTGATGACCTGTTGAGAAGATACTGTTTTGTTTATATTGGCTTAAATAAAACATTTTATTAAAATTAGTTGAACTAATTTCTTTGAATTTTTAAAATAAGGCAGTTAGAAAGTTTAAAACTATATGCAAGGCTCTCAGTCTTTCTCTCTTGACCAGCACTGGTATAGAGAATTATTTAGGACAACTCTGAATACCTATGGCAGCTGAGGAGGGACAGAGGAGGGAGTTCCAGCTTTGACCTTGGTTTGGTCCAGTTCTGCTATGCTACCTTATACTGGTCTCATTTCTCTGAGCCTCAATTCCCAGAGAAGGTTTACTGTACAAGATGACCTGTGAGAGCTGGTCCAGTTGTAACCTTCTGTGGTCATGCCAAACGGGATTATCACTTTTTCGGCAAACCTTGAAGAAGAGGACAGATTCCCTTGGCTGACTAGACATGGAGCCATCATGGTGGAAGAGAGGAAAGTTTACAGAGACCTCTGGCTCTTCTGACTTGCCCTCAGTTACTTGATATCTTCCCATCCCAGGCATCTTGGGAATTAGCTCCTCAAAACATGGCCATGTGACCTCTGACCTCTCCTCCTTGGAGCTCCCATTTCATTTGCCCAGGACAAACAGCACCTGGGAAGGTTCACACCTGTCCTGTCCTTTAACCCATGGTGATATGTCACTGATCAGCACAATTGGCTCTAATAGCTCCCCAGGTGGATTCCAGAGAGCAATGAGCCGAACATAAAAATCCCTTTATTATTGCCATTTCACTTTTATATACCCATCAAGCTTTCATATTTAATCTCCTACATCACAATAGCTGATCATTTTTAACATTTGACATTGATAGAGTGCCCACTGCTATTATTCTGACATACTATAAAACATTACACCCATTTGCAATAGAAAAGGCCAAGAATCAATACCCAGCCCCATTTTCCACTGTGGCCGTAAATCACGAAGCACCTAACAAATTGGTTTAAGTAGAAGAAACTTCAGAACCAATGAATGGCCTGACCAATTCCTACACCCTGTTAGAGCTGACAAGGACCTGGAGGCTGGAGGGCTGGGGCAGGGGGATGAGGAGCGGGCAGCTTACCGTGGAGCCCAAGACTCCATGGACAACCAGTATTCTCCAGGGACAAGGGTACACATCTGTCAGGGCCCAAGGGATACCTACAGAAATAAAGGACACCTTTGTCCTACTCATGTCTGCTTTGGCGCTTGCTCTATAGCAAGCGATCCTACATTGGGAAGCTGGTAAGTTCCTCCTTACTACTCATCTTTCTAAGACTCAGAGGCCCATTGTCAAGATTACTGGTCTATTTTGACAGTTGTCCCATTCATTGGAACAACCAGATGTTAAACTGAGTTGATTGGCTAATTAATCACACTGACTTTAGGATGAATTAATTGATCAAGTAGCTCAAGATGGCCAAAGCCACAGGTTAAGAAAGTCATAGATTTAATCATTGTTTAAAATATTTAGGGTAAAGGCTTAGGCTAGATATTAGTCCCCATTCTTGCATTTGAAGTCAATGATATTTTAAAATATGATAGTTTAGGGGCAGGAGAGATAGCTCAGTGGTCTAAGTGCCTGCCTGGCAAGGACCTGAGTTAAATCCCCAGGACCACATGCTGTGCTGGCTGCAGAACCCCAGGTGTGCCATGCTGGCCACTAAAACCAGATGTGGTGACACACATCTATAATTCCAGCACTGGGGAGGCTGAGACAGGAGGATCGCTACAAGTCTAAGCTTGTAGTAAGACTCTGTACCATATATATATATATATATATATATATATATATATGTATATGTAGTTTAGAATATTTGGAAAATTGTCATTACTTTTCATTCTCTGTGTGTCACCTAGATCCAGCCTGAGGCTGTGGTGATTATTTTGGATTCCCCAGTGAAAGCATCTTACAGCCCATGTTGCCTAGTTGAAAATTTATGAACCCATTGTCTGGCTGAATGCAGATGCTGGAATATTCCAACAGCACAAGAAACTGGCTCTGGGACAACAGAAAAGAGAGGCAACTGATTTGCCAATTTATTTTCAGGTTAGGACTGGATGTTTTAGCAAACCGTGGCATGTGAGTGTACACAGTGTTCTGACTCCTAAGACAGGTACTTTTCTAATATTCATACATGTCATAGTTTGGGGTTTTGCAAGGCGAAAAATATAATACAGGACATATTTTATAAGGTTATTTATAATAGTCACCCAAAGAATTGTAGACACAAAGAGAAGGCAAGAAATCTGTCCAAACGCTAAAGACTAAAGTGAATTCAGCTGAGGGCCTGGATCCCACGAAAATGTCCTGCATGAGTCCACCTGAAGACCTAGAGCTCATCATAGTGCCTCCAACAAGTCCAACTGGAGGCCTAGAGCCCATGACAATATCTCATGCAGGCCTGTTTCATGGCTCTGCGCTAGGGCAGCCCAAAGATCAGTGATGGAAGCTAGGAAGTCTGTGCCAGCGGGATGAAGGATCTGTGCTAGCAGGCTGAGGGATCTGCACTGGAGCCAGGAACAATGCTCAAGGTAAGAGTCAGAGATCCCATGCAAAGCACCACAATCATCCCCAGCAACAGTGAGGTGCTGAGCTCCTCCAGTGATGAGGAAAGCTGAGTTCCCATCAGGAAAGCCAGCGTGACAAGCTTCTCCAGGAGGTTGAGCCATGCACCATCTTTCCCTCTGGAGTCAGGAAGTGATGCTCAATGTAAGAAGCAGAGTTCCCCCAAAGTAAACCATAGTCATTGTCATAAACAACAAGGGCCCAACCTCCTCCTCTGACAAGAACAGCCAAGTTCATCAGGAAAACCAGCACAACAAGGTCCGCCAGCAAAATAACCCAAGAAAACCAGAAGCTCCCTAACAGTTTTCCAACAGCATCTACCCGCTCCTAACAGCCTCCTTCCTTCTTCTCCAGTTCTGCCTCTTATAGTGCTGGCAACAATCCTCAGGTGGGCCTCTCACACCCAGCACCACACTGATTCAGATCAGCTGGGTGATGCAAGCTGCCCATCTGTTGTCAACCCACAGCACACAAACGAAATTTTTATAGAATGAATTGACTTTTCCTATTAACTTACATTCTAAATTCAGAAAAGCTTTGCCTGCATTTCAATTAGCAGTGAGTGATTCTTTACATTATCTATCTTACTCAACCTCTTAATGAGATCCTACATAAAATGAAGCGCTTTTGTCAAAAGGCAGTCTTTGACACAGAAATACACCTTTACTAAAGATGTGTGAATGAATCCAGTCATGCTGTATTGTACATTTGGAATGACATACATTGGAGGTCCCTGGATGCAGACTTGAGGAGTTCATTTGGAAGCTTGGTAGAGTATTAAGAACATCGATTCTGAGGCAGGAGTTGAGCCTCAGCCTGCCATTTTTGAATTGTGTGATGGGAGGGTAGATGAGATATATGATCCCTTTGTGCATTAGTTTTCTCATTTATTATGGGGATAATAATTCCCTATCTCTTTCATAAGATCCCTAATAAGGAAATGGAATAATGCAAGTAAATGCATTTATTATTAGTGCTATTACTGATAATGCAATAATAATAATAATAATAATAATATGGTGAGAAAAGAAACATGACAAGCCATTCTTGTGTCGATTCCATTTTGTTCCAGTGGGAACAGAGTTCTGTTTATTCAGAATAGGCCTAACAGAAAATACAATCTAGGTCTTATACTTTTATACTCTGAGAATTGAGAGTCAGGTACTACAAAGTACAATGGATCCTAGAAAACCTTTAAAATCCTAAAGAAACTGTTGTCTTTTTCTGTGCATTGCTTTTAAAATTATATTTGTATTTATTTTAATTAATTCATTTATTCAACCAGCAAATTTTCACTGAGCACCGTTCTGTGCAGTGGTCCCCGTAGATTAAGATATGGGTTCCTTAACCTTTCTGAAGTACAGAATCACTTCCTAGGTTCCACACCAAACTAAAAATCAGATTTGTTTTTCTCCATGGCAAAATCTGAGTGCCTACATTTTGACAATTGCTCCAGGTAATTCCAACATTTGGACAAAGTGGCTTCCATGGTGACGTTTCACCTGAGCCAGAAGAGACAGCCACTAGGAACCAACCTTCTCCAACCTCCTGTAGTTTTTCTGCTTCCTGGCTTTGCTCAAATTGGGCCACAGCTAGACACTGATGTGTTTAGCTGGCTTGTGCCTACCTCAGAGATGCGGAAGTGGGCCAAGTCCTTTGTTCTTAGCCTGTAGTTCTGCTGTTGGCTCTCTCCAAAATAATCTGGTTTGTTTGGCATGCTGGACTGCAGGCCTCCTGTCTGTGGGCCCAGAGAATCACCCAGAAGTCCCATTGTCCCTTTATCATCAGGCAGGGGATGGTTCTCTTTGGACTAAGTCTGTGTTTAAAGCCTGAGTGAGGGGAGAGGAAAGCCAAGGAAGAAAGAGGTGAGGTCTACGTGAGCTCCCTGGAGCCCTAGGCATACTGTTCACAGAGCTAGAGCAATACTCCTGATAACACCTACTTTTATAGACCTGCAGAAGAGCTCTTTGGGAGGAGTTTTCCCCATCACCTCCTACAAACCAGCTTTTGGCAACACTATGACAGACCTAGGGAAGGACTCACAGTTTCTGTGATAGATGAGGAAGCTGAAGGTCACCACGATGCAGCAACTGGAGGGACAGATATAATACAAGGAATAGATACAACACAAGATGTACAAATGTATAAGAAATAACAAGACTGGCTTACAATGGTCAGCCGCAGAGTTGGACAAGGAAGTGTGCAGAGGGTGTCTGCACACCTGGTACTGAAGGATTCAGCCCCAAGGTCTGAAACTTACTGCAGTGTTCTGTGCAAGTTGCTGTCAGTCAGCTGATGGGTCTTCAATGGAAAGCTAAAGAATCTGTGATGGAAGCTGAAGAACCTGTGATGGAAAGCTGAAGAATCCAAGCCTGAGGCCGAAGACTCAGCCTGGAAGCCAGGAGATGATGTCCAAGTTGACTGTGAAGACTGAAGTTCCTCCACTGAAGTGGAACATCAAATCCTTCTTCAACCCCTTTATATACCCTTTCTGCACTGCATCCCTCTGGGGTGAGCCCTCCCTTCCCCTCAGAGTGAGGGCCCCATGACCCAGGGCGTAGAACCAAAGCGATCTAGCCAAGTCGACACAATGTGTCAACCACTACACTCATCATGGCCTCGACTGGCTCTTTCGATGCCTTATTTTGCCTAAGTGTCAGTGACTTTGGCAAGAAAATATTCATTCTGACTAGTGGTATCTTCTTCCCGGGATGAGGAATCACTCTTGGCTTGTAACTACTCCTGCTGATTTTGCAATACCATGAATTCAGCCAATGGAAACGTGCCTTAGTTCCTTTTGACAGAAGTTGACTCCAATGAGTGTGGTGTTGAGGTGAAGTGGTGGCAGTGCTTCCCAGGTGGAAGGAAAAGGAGCCCACTGGATGTCACTGGCTTTCCCCCAGGTGCGGGTATTCCTACCCCAGCCAATAAGAAGTCTCATGCAGTCTCCCTTGGTTGGGACCCTTTTTTTTTTTTTTTTTTTTTTTTTTTCAGTGTATTTGGTTGTTGCAGGGTCTCGCTATACAGCTCGGACTCGTGGTGATCCTCCTGCTTTCAGCCTCCCCAGCGCTGGGATTATAGAGTTTACCACCATGCCTGGACTCTTTGGCTGGCTCAGCCTGCTCTGGAGGTGGGGCTTGTGCTGCATGTAGTGCCAGGGATTGAAACACAGTCCCTGAGTTCGCCTGAGTTTGCCTAAGTAGGCGCTTTAGTCTACTGAGCTATCTCGCTGGCCTGGTTGGGAGCTTTTAGCTAGCATTGAAGTCCACCTCTTGAGCTAAAATGTGAGTCATATTTCATCTTGTTGGGTCATCAGTGGGTGTGGACAACCCACTCTTCATATAAGCCCAAGCTGCAGGACTATACAACCGCACCAACTTACAGCTCTTTGCCAAGGTAGCTGGAGGGAAAGATGAGCAATACTCACCTTGTAGAGTCCTGCACAGTGTAGGCTTGTGCAAAGACAGGAGTTGGAGCAGGCGTACACCCTGTACCCTTGGGTGTACCTGGACTTGTGTGACGTGAACCCTAACCCTTTCCAGCTGCGAGTTTCAGAGGATGAGAGGAGAAGATATGAGAGCCCAGATTTTATTCTGGCAATAAGGAGGACAAATAAAATGCAGACATGGAGTTGTACAGACCTTGTAACAAAAAGCCAAGGGGGCAGGCAGTGCTGAGCTCTGTGTTCAGGCCCATTAGCACATGCTCCTTTCCCCTCAGTTCCTCCTTCCAGTGGGCCCAGATGGCCAGGACCCAGGCTGTCTCCAGTCCCATCAGAAGTGACCCTTTGATATCTGATCTCCCATCTGCTGGGCTAGGCATGTGGAAGAGACAGCTGGTACAGCCCCTCCCAGGGGACTACAATTAGGGGATATTTAATCCTGTCACCTGGTTCATTTGCAGTGATGGATTTGGGCTGGAGTGCTGAGTGGCACCAGGAGGATATTGGATTTCCAGGGCCCATCCCCTTCACCCCTCAAAGAGAACTGGCCCACCCCTGTCTCTGCACCTGTCTGCCCTGGCCCAAGGTGAGCCACCTGGCCCTCATGAATTAGGAACAAGCCCTGGCGGTTAACCCTGTTCTTCTGTCCCCAATATTCTACCTAAAACCTCCTGAAGATATGAAAATATGGATATGATTTTCATCCCCATGGAGGATCTCTATCTCCACACTTAATTTGGAGATTCTGAACTAATAGAATCCAGAGGAGGAAGTGTCTAGTGATTCACTGTCATTCTGTTTTCACTTACCAGATTCTTCGTGCTGGAAAGTTCTCATTGGCTGTTTAATGTGGGGGTCTGTTTATGACTTCTGGTGCTAGTCCAGGTTTACCTTTTCATGCTGCCCAAGTACACTAGAAAGATGGAAGACTCAGCTCTAAAGACACAAGTTGCATAGTCTTTGTCAACTCACATCTCCTCAATGGATCTCAGTTTACTCATCTAAACACGGAAAAGATGGATGAGATGTTTTCCAAGGTAATTTCTAGATCTAACTTCCTATGTTTCTGGAGGAAAAGTTGGGCTAAGCCATAAGGTGAAGAATTTGGACTATACAACTGGAAAAAAAAAATCCCATAGGGAAAACATTGGGAACTACCAGCGAAACCGGATGCGGCTGGTGCACTCTCTCCACGTGGGAAAAGCATTAGTGTGTCTGGAATAATTTCAAGATGGCCTTGATGACTTTTGGTGACCCCAGTGAGATAGGGTTTTTAGTGGGTCTGTGGTCTGTTCATCAACCTAAGCTTTGAAGGAGCCCACAAGAAAGGAGTCACCTTTACTTTCCAAGGCTTCCAGCTGGACATGTATTACAGCAGCCTTTGAGGATGCTGGTTGAACTTTGCACATGGCAAGTCTCATGTTTCAGGAGAGGCGAGGAGTCCAAGATCCTTACCCTTAAGATTTGCTAAAACAACCTAGCTGTGAGGGTTTTCTGGGGCTGTACGTGTGTGGGGGGATTAGCTCATTTCCCTGCTTCAGATGGTTCAGTGGCTGCCCACTGCACTAGAGTAAAACTCACATGTACAGCCATAAATTATCATGGTGTTCGTGTCTTGCTGTCTCTTGCTCTGATTCCCCTCACACCCTCTCTCACACACCCTGCTCAGGCCAGCTTGTTTGCTTCTGCACATGCTCAGTGCCTCTCGGAGCCTCCCCCCTCGTGCCTGCTCAGCACCTTCACACCGCACTTCTTTCTGCCCTCCTACCCTTTCCTTAGTTCTTGATATGGTCAGTTCCTTATTTGGCCTTTGAGTCTTAGCTCAAATATTTCAACCTTAGGGAGATCTTCCTTAACCCTTCTCTATGGCATTAGTTTATTTTCTTAATAGTATTTATAAATTGTCTGGTGAAAAATAAACCTGATGACTATTTTTTCTCACACTGGAATGTAATCTCCATGAAACAGGTGTGCTTATTTTTTCTTTTGCACCTTTATTCCCAGCACCTAGAAAAATTGCCAGTGCACCATGGCAGTACAATAAATATTTGTTGAATCAACGAGTGTAGATCTACGTAGTATGAGCTCTGAGGCCATCTCTCTGGCTATTGTCTGAGGAGGGCAGAGTGTGGGTAGACAGTACCACCCTACTACCCAGCAGAGCAAACCAAGCAAGCGCTGCACTTTCCCCCTCCATCCCCGAGACAGATAAACAGTCCTCATCTGGCCCTGTCTGCCACTGACCACTCACACAACCTGTATCTGAGATGATCAAAGGGACTGGCACAAAGGGTCGTAACTAAATGAGTTCTGTGTCACATCCTAGAAATGGGGGCACTTGCGGAGGGGGTTGTTCTGGGAGAAGCTCTTGAGAGCGGCAAAGCTGCTCCCTTCAAAGGGGCAATGTGAAAGCAGACGAAGAAGCACTTGAAGGCTCTCTGCAGAGAGGGGAAGCACTTGAAGCCCATCGCCCCCGCCTTCCCCATCACGGCGATGAGTGTATGGGGGGGGGGGCGTGCATCGCCAACAAAGGAGTAGGACGCCTCCTGCAAACACCGTGGCTCTCGAGGGCTCAAGTACCCTCGCGTACAGCCCCTGTCCCACTCGCCTTTTCTATCCAGAGAGGGGGAGACCCCAGGCATTTTGTTTCTTTTCATTGTCTCTTGTAAAATCAACTCTAAGAAGCCCCTCCATGAACCCCTTCTGCTTCTATGGCTCTCCTGAAATTCATAAATATCTGTCTCATAGCTTAAGAATGCAGTCACTTTTAGATAATCTGATAAATCATCTCAAATCTTTCTCATATGCATGTGCTCTGCTATGCCATTCCATTCATAGGTTCCTTAAGGGTAAAATCTATGTTTTCCCCATTTATAACCCTCTCCACACGACTCTGAGGACAGAATTTTTATCAGCATGCTAACTGTCTGAACACATTTCTGGAGGTTGAGAACCCTTGTATGCTGACCTTATTTTACTCATTAATTTATTTAAAATATTTACTGAGGCCCATTACATGGCCGGCACTGCGCTAAGTGCTGGGGATTCGGTGTTGAAGCTCACAGTCTGTGGCCAGAATGGAAACACACACAAATAACTGTAATACAATGTGGTGAGTGCTACAATATAGGAACTGCACGCTCAGAGTGCTCGAGGAACTCAGGAGGGAGCTTGTGAAATAATTTAGTTAATGTTCCATCATCTAAATAGTACTGTTTAAATAATGCCTTTCCTTTGTAAGCCCTTCTTTCCCTGGCATTTCTCACATCTGCTGTCTGATGCTTTAGCCTTCTTTATCTGAAGCCTCTCTTCCACAAACTCACCCTAACACAGAGTAGGTGCTCAAGAAATCATGTACTGAACAGACAGAGGAAATGAATGGAGAACTGATATTAGCTCTTGTTTATAATTAGGTAGGCTGAATGTTGCAAAGTGTCATGGCGAAGGTCATAAACATAAACCCAGGTTGTCAGGGCAAATACACACTAAACACCTACTGGGTGAGCACCACTCTCTGTTATGCTGCAAGAAGACAAAAAGGAACAAGGACATTCCTCCCTCCTGGACTTCAGGTCTCATTGGTAAAGGCGCTGTGGACCATATGCAGCTCAATGATGACATATGGGATGGAGAGTGGTGCAGCACAATGGCTCAAGGTGGTCCAGGATGAACCAGCTGATGGATGATGGGGGCCAGAAGGAGCATGGGAGGCAAGAGCAATCGCTACAGTTCAGAAACGCATCATTACAGGGAGCGTGGAGCTTGAACGGGATTTTTAAATATGGGTTGATGGAAATGGAAAGCGCAAAACAGGAAGAAACAGGAAGAAAACTAAAAATACATTCAAAGGAAATGAAACCCACGGATCCCTGAGCACATCGATCAGCTCTAGCAGGGGCACAGTCCTCAGCAGAGTGATGGTCAGCCCTCTCCCGCCCTTCCATCCCAGCCCTGTGCACCTACATGTCCCTACCACACGCTGCTGCACCTCCCAGCCCATGATCAGCTGATCTCCCTCCTGTGCACCTCTCCCCAATCTAGTCCTCCAGTATTATTTTAAAAATCCACATGCTCAGGTTCACCCTCAGTGCTCTCATTCTAGGCTTTGATGAAGACATCCAGGTTGTGTCTTCCTCTGTAGTCCTCTCCATGAGGGGCACTTCTCCCACTTAACTGTGTCATCTAAACGAGGTGGGGGCTCGGGGTCAACCTTCCCTTAGTTCTCCATTTCCATTTTCAGAGCATTATTCATTCTCTCTTGTAGAAATGCCTTATCATAATTTGAGGCTCCCACCATCTACTAAAGTACCTTCTCTAGGGCCGACCAGATAGCTCAGTAGACTAAGGTGCCTGCTTAGGCAGAGTGCAGTGGCCCACAATCTCCAGCAAGCCGGGTTGGCCCTGCCCCCAGGGCACACTGAGATGGCGATTGAGACTGGGTGTGGTGGAACGAGCCTCTAATCCCCATGCTTGGGAAGCTGAAAACAGGAGAATCACTGTGAGTCCGATCTATGTAGTGAGATGCTGTAGACCCTGCAGATCCTGTGCCAAATACATTAAATAAATAAATAAATAAATAAAGTACCGCCTCTATTTCTATTTTTATCATCTACCAAATGTTTGGTCAATCTATAAGAAATTATACCAACAATAACACCTCTGCTTACAAATGTCAGAGTGATTTTGGGAAGCACTTTGTCAACCCTAAGTCACCCATTCTTTGACAACTGCTTGATGTAAGAGTCTAGCTCAGACACTGCATGTGAATGATGCAACCTTGCTCCCTTGCCTTATGTGAGAGAATCACAATATACTCAGGATCCAGGAGTGCCCGCCCAACCCTTTTATGTAGGAGCTGAGAAAGAAGACGAGAGAGGTTAGTTTCCATCGGAGGTGGACCCGTGAAGGTAGGAACATTGCACTAGTGACCTGTGCAGTGGCACTCCATGGCCATGTGCATCTGGAGCAGGTAAAGTCCACCCAAAGGAAGGTGAAGGACAACAAGACAGATATACAAAGGGAGGTAAGGCCGGATATCCTGAGGGAGCCCACGCTGGGTGTCTGTTAGCTTTCCAGTCTATCCTGGAACTCTGCTGCTCTTTGTTCCCCATGTCCTTAAGATGCCTCTGGGTCCTTCAGATAATTCCCACCTCCTCCCATGCTTCTACCCATGACTGAAACAAGTTGGATAAAAATAAAATCAGAAGTCAGTGAAGATAAACTGTCCCTAAGGTTTGAACTTTATAACGATAGAAATGATCCAGTTAAAACAGAAAGTCACTGTTTTGTTCTCATCTGGTTGCTCACATGATGGGAATCGTAGTTATTAAGAAAGGTGTTGAGGTCTGTGGCTGAGGAGCCTGAAACTCTTCCAACTAGAATAATGTTTATTGTTTAAACAGATATCATCTTTCTGTTTTCTTGCTTTTTTTTTAATCTCTCAAGAAAGAAAGGTAAAAAGTGAAAGAACAAACCAGGACTCAGGGTCTAATCTGAAGTTTCAAATGCCCTAGAGGGAGGACAGTGGCAGAGATTTCGTGTTGGTGATCTTGTGTCCACAGAAGGCAATGTATTGGGACAGATTTATGGATAAAACCAAGGCCAACTCAACGTGCGCACTCTTGAGAAGATGTGGAATAGGAGAAGGAAGGAGCCTGTAAGTACAGGACAACCATAAAGAGAGTCGTTTGCCTCTGCCTGCCCTCTGGATAATAAAAGAAAATATTCTCTGTGAAAAAGAAACCCTGGACATGCATATTGCATGGGTCACAGGTTCAAATTTACAGTAACCCTGTTGTCAAGCAAATCCAAACCAGTAAATTAATATCAAAAACCCGACCTGCTCAATAAAACTTTGGGAATTGCTGATGAAAGCAAATGTTAATCTGCTTTGAAAGGATGCTTCCACAGCATGGTCTGCAGTAAAGGGGAGAGAGAGGGGAGAGAGAACGTCCTAAATTCCACAGGTTCAAAAAAGTGAAGTACGCATGGAAATGTTCTACCGTGAGTGAAAATCAGCATATAGGATTAGCCATAAGATTTAAGCAAAAACCTTGATATAGCCAGGTGTAGTGGCACATCCCTATAATCCCAACAGTGTAGAAGAGTGAGGTAGGAGGATCATAAATTCAATCCTGATGTGGGCAATTTAGCAACTTAGTGAGACTTGAGCTCGAAATGAAAAATTCAGTAAGGATATATAGTGGTACCCCAGTTCATGAACTTGACTCTTTCCATGATTCTTGTTGCCAACTTATTTGGATAAGAACCAAATCGAATTTCCCTATGAGGTCCAAATTGAACCGCAGAATTTCATTCAGTCCTCATTCAATTCGGTTTGTGACCAGAAATGTAGAAAGAATAAAGCTCCTGAATCGAGGTACAACTGTAACTCAGTCTGAAGGCCCTGAGTTCAATCCTCACTGTTGTAAAAAGCAAGCAAAAATCTTGACATGAGTGGCAATCTAAGAGATCATACAGAAAAAAACGTGTGTTTAAAATGAAGAAAAGGGGCCGGCGAGATAGCTCAGCAGTCTAAAGCGCCTGCTTAGGCAAGCTTAGGCAATTGCAGGGACTGTGATTCAATTTCCAGCACCACATGCTGTGACAGAACCACCCCCTGGGCAGGCTGAGTCAGACACACACACACACACACACACACACACACACACACACACTATAACATGTGTGTGTGTATTGTGTACACACAATCATAAAGTGAAGAAAAGTCTTTACAAAGTAATATAGATTCTATAACTTGAAAAAACCATGATGAAGCAATAAGGCCATCAGTTACAGCATTTGTACCTTGTAGTTCATTAAAAAGGAAGGTTTGGGGCTGGGGAGATGGCTCAGTGAAATAAGCACTTCCCTGGCAAGTGCAAGGGCCTGAATTCAATCTCCAGTTCCACAAAAAAAAAAAAAAAATCTTTCTGCACTTTAAACAAAAAGGAAGGTTTGTGCTAATACTGAATGGAAAAATTTTTATGTCCATATCTTGAACCCTGAACCACTCTCTTAAAGATAATAACATGTAATATGTTATTATCATAATGTAGTGATTTCCACCTGGCTATGAATGGAATTGGTTCCATTGTTATTCTGATTATATTTTTTTCTCTGATTATATTTTTATGAAATTTTGTTTTAATTTCTTCCATAAAATATAAAAACAATCAAACTGCAATTGAAAACAAAGATTTTGAAACCAAAAACTCAATGGAAACATGTTAGAAATTGAGGAAAGAATAAGTTAACTAGAAACCTCAAGAGACTTTAACCCAGGTACCAACAGACTTTAACTGGAGTATATGAGTGACAAGAAGAGAGAAAACGTGAAAAATAGAAAACTAGAGAATGCAATGACAAATTCTGATAAAGTACCCAATAGGAGTTTCAGAAAGAAAGCACCAAGATACTGCAGAAGAGGTAAAGTTGCACAGAATTGAAGTCAAGCTTGATTTATCGTATTTAAAAAGCACAATAGTCTAGAAAAGTAAATAAAAATAAATCTTAGCTAGTCACATAATGGTGAAACTTCCAAATACAAAGGACCAAGAGAAAACCTTAAAAGGAGTCAAGATGAGAGCTTACTACAGAAAAACAATAGTTATTTGGACAGCAAACTTTTCCACAGCACTATTTAGGTCTGAAAATAATGGATGCAATATGTCTTTAAAATGCCAAGAAAAAAAAACAATTGCCAGTCCAGAATTATTTTTGTCAACCAAAATTAATTGCCATTTCTAAACAACCATTCAATAAGTGAAGGAGAAACATAGATATAATTGAACAAGTTAAGATGTTTGAAAGTTGTGACTTATACAATTCCACAGAAAAATAAAGGAATTGAATCTCTAAGCAAACAGGGAGGTGCAAAAAGTAATGGGCAAAAAAAAAGTAATGGTGAACGTAAAATAAGCAACAACTGAACATATAAAATAATAATCATGAAAGCACTTAACTTGGAAGTTACAAAACCAGGTGGAAAATAAAACAGTGCAATATTAAATGAAATAGTTCAGGTACAATAGTTGAGAATTACAATGTTCAAACTTTTTAAAATTTTTTTCTATCTACTCTTTAATGTTGATAAATCTCATTTTCAGACAAACACTCTTCTGGCTTCACACATTTCCAGGGTGACCTCATCTTCTCTTTTGGGCTTAGGTGCACTTTTATACCCAGGCACACAATTTGCTGCTGAACCTCTCCTTCTGCCTATCTCAGAAGCCCTTCCATTCTAAATATTCAAATTTCCCCCTAAAAGTTCCTTCGTCCACTATGTGTAGCTACAACAAAATATTCAAGGCTGGGTACTCTGTAAATAAAAGAGGTTTAGGACAGGCTTGTTCTTTCGTACCAACCTGCTTTTTTTTGCGGAACTATTTTACTCCTGTGAGATACAAACTTTCTCAAGGCAGGCAAAGGTCTGTTTTGTGTGTGGTGCCCCATAACCTAATTATCCCCCACAAGGCCCCATCTCTTAAAGGTTCCTTGACCTCAGTACCGTGGCAATGAGGAGCAAGCTTCCAGCATGTGAACAATGTTCAAACTTTTTGCTGTTTTGTTCAAAGTAGAAATATTGGTTAACTAGATTTTTCAAATCAGCAATCACATTAAACATTTAAAGCGAGCCACTCCCACATAAAAAAGCTAGAAATTAACGCACAAAAGAAAGAAATTCGATCAATCAAATAAAATGGAGGGAAGTCTGAGGAAGAACAGCACAATGAAAAGTACAAGTAAGTCCAAACATCAGTAAACACAATAAATGTGCTACATTGAATGCTGTTTATATATCCTAAAATATCCTCAGGGATAATCTCAGGTAACTAAGGATATTTAGGCACCATTACTAAAACACGTAACAACATATGAAAAGCAAAGTACTTGTTCTTACTAGTAATCAGAAAAGGCAAACTTTTAAAAAATCAGCTGATGCTTGACACGTATTTGACTGAAAAGCTAAATGTTTTAGAGGAATGAAGGAACTCTTTAGGCATTGCCAAGGGAGCGTGGATTGGAAGTAATTGGGCAATGTATCTAGCAAACTGGAAGATAAACATAATGTAGTGATTTCCACCTGGCTATGAAGAAGTAACAAATTCCAGAGGGAACTCCTAGCATCAACTGCTCAAATACTGGACAAGACAGGTGAAACAGTCTTAAAAATTTATTTATTTTTTATTTGTCACATAGCCTCACTATGCAGTTCTGACTCGCAGTGATCCTCCTGTCTCAGTTTTCCCAGTACTGGGATTAGATTACAGGCATGTGTCACGATGCTGGGCTTCAAGCCTGCACAGAGAGCCCAGAACTGGCATGGCATGCAGTACCGGTGACTGAACCTGAGTCCTTGGGCTACCAGGCAGGCACTTAGGCTGCCGAGCTATCTCCCCAGCCCTGGGTGAAACGTTTTTCGAGTCTTGAGCAAGACATAGTCAGGATGGTAAATCCTGAGAAGCAAAATAATAATAATAATAAATAAATAAGTTAACCCCATGATCATGGGGCTTTTCTTATCCATGCAATGCCTGGTCTACTGGGGGAAGAACCGAAACAGCCTTGTAGCCTCCCTGAGCAGAGATAGATATCAGGGTCTAGTGAGACAGGAATGG
>NW_004524656.1:9368181-9370223 GCF_000260255.1 Octodon degus
TATGATCAAACTATTTACAGGAAAGCCAATTTAATTATAAAAACATAGATATACTAAAATTGAATAGTAGAAATATATGAAAATAATTATCATAAGAAAGCGGGAGTTACTGCTTAATAATATACAAAGTATACTTCAGAAAAGGAATATTACAGAAAATGAAGAAGGGTATTCCATTGTAAGGAAGGGATCAATTTATCAAGAAGATGTAGTAATTTTAAATGCTTATATACAATAATTTATTTTAAAATATAAGCAAAAAATTGATAGAACTTACAAGAGAAAGAAATCTACTATTATAAAGACTTCAACTGTTCTGTCATTAGTTAATAGAACAAGTAGACAGAAAATCAGTGACAAGAGATGCCCTAAACATTATTAACCAGTATAATCCAATTGACATTTGTATTATATTCCACTCAACAACAGAATATCACTTTTTTTTCAAGTATACATGGAATTTTTATTTAAAAAGGTCATAGTCTAGACTGTATAAACAAAATTAAAATAATTAAATTCAAAAGTATTATGTTCTTTGATCAAAATGGAATTTAAGTATAAATCAATAACAGAAAAATATCAGAAAAGATCCTCCTGAATTTGTAATTTGCAAAACATGCTTTTTAAACAATTTACTTATTTGGGGGCCAGCCAAATAGCTCAGCAGATTAAAGCACCTGCAAGCAGGCACAGGGCCCAGGGTTCAATCCCTGGGTCTGCCGTGCTGGCCCCACCCCTTGGGACCTGCTGAGGTAGCAGTTGAGATGGGGCATGGTGACATGCGCCTGTAATTCCAGCTCTTGGGAGGCTGTAAACAGGCGTGGATCACTATGAGTCCAATCTAGTAGTGAGACCCTGAACACCCTGTAGACCCCTTCCTAAAAAAAACACAAAAAAATTTTTTTTACATATTTGGTACAGGGTCTCACTACATAGCTCAGACTTACAGTGATTCTTCATTCTCCCCAGAGCTGGGATTACAGGCATGCACCACCACACCCGGTCTCAGTGGCCAGCTCACTATGCCAGGGGCGGGGTTGGTATGGCAAGCGGTATCAGAGATGGGACCCAGGTCCTTGTGCTTGCCAGGAAGTGTTTAGACTGCCAAGCTATTTCTCCAGTGGATCATGAAGGAAGTCACAAAGAAAACTAGTCACCACTTTCAATTTAGTTAAAATGAAAATATAAATTGTGCATTGCAGGTTTCTACATTCCTAAATGTGGAAGTTAAGTGCCTGGATTTAAATTTATACCACAAATATTTGTATTAGACAATAAGAAAGGTTTCAAATAAATTTGCTCAAATTTTCCTTTAAAAGAGAAGGGAAATTAAACAGAGCAGATGAAGAAAGTAATAAAACAGAGGAATAAATAAAATTGGAAACAAAATAATACAATCCAAAGACCGTGTTTTGAAAAAGATAAATAAAATTTATAAAGTTGTAGCTAGACCTGGTTAAGAAGAAAATATTGATAAAGGTGAATGACTTCACAAATTAAAGATAAAATATCATACAGATCCTATAGCTATTTATTTATTTATTTTGGCAGAACCAGGGATTGAACTCAGGCCCTTGTGCTTGCCAGGGAAGTGCTTATTCCATTGAGCCATCTCCCTGCCCCCCCATAGCTATTTAAAAAATAACAATATTATGAATAACATAGCACCCAAAAATTTTTTAAAAACATAGAAGACAACATATTCAAGGGAAGATACAAACCTAAAAACTCACTCAAAGAGAAACAGTTAACCTGAACAACTCTATACCTATTAGTAAAATAGAGTTTGCATAGCCATGTACTGTATAGCAATGTTTCAGTCAGCAGACAGCATATGTAATGGTGTCCCATCAAATTACATCATCTGTATGGTGTCATAATTGCCTTAGTTTGTGTAAGTACCTTTTATGTGTGTGCACAATGTCAAAAAGAAAGCATATGTGGCTTTGTGACAGTTAACTGTGCTGTCAGCTTGAGCAATAAACAAGATGATGGGTCCGCCCGGTTCCATGTGGCTCTGGATGCTGGGCTTATGGAAGAGG
>NW_004524656.1:9371098-9395213 GCF_000260255.1 Octodon degus
AAAAAAAAACAAACAAAATAATTCCACTGTGTTGGATCAGATTGGAAAAACCAAAAGCAGACCACAAATATATGACCAATTCATTCTCATACAATTTCAGTGCCATAAATGGGTTTAGCAATTTTATAGGCTTTTTTAAAAAGTTGTATTTTATATTCCAGCAATGAACAATTAGAATGTTGAATTATAAAAGAAGAATCACATACAATAATATGAAAATTTGAGATCATGTCTAACAAAATGTATAGAACATTTATGGTGAAAAACATAAAACAGGACTAGGGAGATGGCTCAGTAGAATAAGCACTTTCCTGGCAAGCACAAGGGCCTGAGTTCAATCCCTGGTTCTGCAAAAAATCATAAAATATTAATGATAGCAATCAAGTGAGACATAAAAAAAATGGAAAGCTATATTGTGGCTAATATTAAAACTTGATATTGCTACACATAGGTTTATCTAATTTGATCTATAGATTCAATGGAGTCCTAAATAAAGCCATAACAGAATTTGGGATGGGCGGTAGAAACTAACTTTATTCTAAAGCTTATATATACAGGCAAAGGATCTAATATGGCAACTGATTTCCAAGATATTCATCAATGATGATGGAAATATTGGTATGTCATTTTGATTATCCAAACCCCTCTCGTTTTCGTTCTCTCTTTCCATCCTCATTTTGAGCGAAGCTATCTGCCGTATTTTAAATGTCATATGGAGAAGCCAAAGAGCTAAGACCCTGAAGCCCCTGGCCAACAGCCATTTAAAGAAACTTGCCAATGCGTCATCTAACCCACTGAAGCATTGCTAACCTCTTTTTGCTGTCTAATGAAAGAATTTTACCTCCACCCCCAACCTCACAAAGCTGTCATAAATTTCCTGACTTACAGAAATTGTTGGAAGTTAAATGTCTGTTGTTTTAAGTCTTAAATCTTGAATGAACTGTTATGCAGCCACAGATAACTAATAGAACTAGAGTAAGCAAAACCATTAAAAAAAAAAAAGCTGGAGGAGTCACAAGACTTACTATAAAAAGCTATGCTAATAAAAATCTTGCAATATTGGCAAAAATATCAAAAAAACAAACAAACAAAATAAATCCACTGTGTTGGATCAGATTGGAAAAACCAAAAGCAGACCACAAATATATAGCCAATTCATTCTCATACAATTTCAATGCCATCTAATGGGGCAAGAATAGTCTTTTTACAAGGGTACTAGAACAATTGAACAGCCATATGTAAAATAAATCTCAGCCTATTCTTCACACTTGCATATGAAAAGCGAAGTACTCATTCTCATGAGTAATCAGAAAATGCAGACCTAAAACTTCAGATGTTAGTTGACATATATTTGACTGAAAAAAGAAATGTGAGAATAAACACTCAAAAACACACATTGTACACCAAAAATAACTTGAAATCAACCTTTTGCCTGAATGAGAAATCTACATCTATAAGTTTATGAAAGAATACATCATTGAATAGTGTTGTAAACTTAAGTTAGATAAATATTTCTTAGAGTGCAGAAATCATATAAATTAAAAAGCCTTTTAAATTAAATTTCATCAGAGAAAATCCTGGAATTCAGAATATATACGTTCTTATAGGTCAATTTCAACAAGCCAAGCAAGTTAATCAAACTGCAGAATAAGGTGTAAGATCTTGCAAACTGCAGCTCCCTGCATTTGGTACCTGTCACTTCCTCTTCTGGTTGTGACAGAAGTCAGGAATAAAACTCTCAGAAACAAAAGGGCCCCCGGACTTGTCTTTTTTTCCTGCCTCAGGTTTTTTTGTACAACGAGCACAGGAGGACACCATCCCCCCACAGATGTCACACCAGTCCTTCTGGTTTTATATCAGCAAATAAGAGGCTTTTACTGTGGAGTTTTTATGGGGGCCTGGGCACCATTGGGGGCCTGGGCTGGAGCGAAGCTGGAGCTTGGGCCTTGTCTTGAGGAGCAGCAGGGATGAGAGACCTGGAAAGGCTGATCTGAGGAGACCACAGACTTGGGGAGATCACAGATTTGGGGAGATCGCAGCCTAAGCAACAGAACAGTCACAGATGCAGTTAAAGAGGCAGAGGAGGCAAAGTGTAACCCTGGTGTGGAAAAAGAAAGAGGAGAGTGGAACCCTAAAGGGGCTGCCACTTCCACAGACTCCAGAGCCACCCCAGCACATAACTACATTTCCACAGACATCTAGGTCTTTCTCCTGCACCCCACTTTGGGATATTTCAGCCTTCTCCGAGAGCTCACCCAACACAGTAGCTTCTAAGTTCCTGATCTTTTCAACCAACTGCGCAGTGTCTACTCTTATATAACCCCATCCTACCTTTTCATTTGCCTCTTTTCTTCACTTCTAATGCATTGTCTCCTTCTCTGACTAAACAATTGTCCCAGCTCTTTTCCTTTCTGTTTATCACGACAGCCACTTGCCAATCCCACTGATGTCTCTAGTCTACTGAATGCCCTGATTTTCTTTCACATTTCCATTCTTTTTCATCAGCTATAAAATCAACAGTTGGTGCTGGGAATTGTTTTCTTGGTTCTTCTTTTTTATGTGGCGCTACCTCCAGATCCATCTTCCAGTCTCCACTCCTTGCCTCAACATGCATGGCTGAAGAAACTCGGATGGCCGTGAAGACTCACATCATTAGAAATGTGGTTTCCAATATAAGGTGGGCTTTAAATTCTGTTTAGCAAAATTTTCTTTTAGTTCTTGGAGAATGTGTCCCCAAGATCCCCAAAGAAGGCATTTCCAACTAATTTTTACTTAATCAGGCTTTCCTGTTTCTTGGTTTCTACTTCTCAAAGAATAAGGAGATCATGAGGTATGAATGAACTGCACTTATGTCTAACCCCATATGGGTATTTAGTAATCTCCATATCATATGATGATTCTTTGCAAAGCTTATCATTTCCATTTCCCTTGGACCTTTGATCCTTCTATTACTCTCTTCTTTTCTGTCTCTTTTCCTTTGATCTAAATATTCTCTAGTCTCTCCCACCTAGAAATCAACTTATCAAACAAATAAAAACATGCAAAAACCATCCATACTTTTTCATTTCTGGGTTCTACTTTAGAGCTTCCCATTTGTTTCCCATTGTTATGATTCACACACATAAATTTAAATTCTGATCTTTCTAAATTTACATATACAGAACATATACAGGTAAAAGTACAGGCTGTATGTGTATATATACATACATATCCTTCACCTCCTGTACATCCCATAGCTTACTGTCCACTCCTTTCACTGTTTCCCTGTACCAATAAAAGCAGTTGGCAAGTCATCACTGACTTTCTGTGGTCAAGTCCAGTGGCCACTTTTCTGTCCTTATATAATTGTGACCCTTATGTTATTCTACACTACTGATCAATCTCTTCTTTCAAGGAATAATTTACTTCATCATTTATATTGAGATATACTTAAAAACGTATATTTGGTTTCTGCTCATGGTTCCTGGCACCAAACTTCTGAAATGCTTATACTTTTCTGGTTTTCAAGAAGGGCTTGTTTTCTAATGAGGTGGTTCTTGGTAGGCTCCTGAATGGGGTCACAGGACTGAGTCATGATTAGGAATTTGGGTTTTAGAAAGTGAAAACCACGTAGCACCATGAAAAATGTAAACCTGACAGAGTATGGTACCAAGTGGAGAGGTAGAAAGAGCTATTCAGATAAAGAGCAGCGTGGCCACGCAATGGCCAGGATGAGGTTCATTCAATTGTTGGACTCTGAGCTTCTGTAAACGTGGTCTGGAAGCCCAAAGCTGTGGTCATTATTCCCAAACTAACACAAAGTCATACGATTTCTGCTATCTCCAATAAATGAAAACCTTGTATTAAAAAAAAAAAAGGAACTTGGAACATTCTGCTACATATCCATCTTTCAGAAAGAAGAGGTTCCAGACTGAGTCAATAATTGGCTGCTTTTTACATCATGAAGACTTCATGAAAGTCTTTGGGTTATGGGCTTCAGAGAACTTTAGGGTTTCTGTACACGTAGAAGTATCGGAAGGGCAACAGGACTGGAGAGTACATAGAAGCTTTGTACCCCTTTCCATCTACCTTGCCCTACATACCTCTTCATATGGCTGTTTATCTAGATATTTTATATCATCATTTATAATAAATAGGTGAATATATATGTTTTTCTGATCTCTGTGGGTCATCCTGGAAAATTTTGCAGCCCAGGGAGAAGATTGTGGAAACCACAAATTAAGTCAGTTTGTAGAGTCCTCGCTGTCTCCAGGTAGGCAGTATCAGAATTGAGTTAAATTTTAGGACCCACAGCTATCTCTAGGGTTAGGAAATAGTGTGTGGAAAATAAAGCATAATTTTTATGATCGGAGTGAAGCACTTATTGTAGAGTGAGAGTAGCCAAGAAAAAAAATTAATTTTTCCCTCTTCACTTGATATCCTCTATGTCAAGTGTCCCTCATGATTTTAGTATCTAACTGTGCACTCAATGTCCTCTACTCCAGAATCACTAAACATTGGCCTCCTCATTGCTAGACACTGGCCCTTTTCACTTCTCAATCTATAAATGCAACCTGGGCTACTGTGGTGATTGTCCCATTGTCATTAAGTAGCACCTCAATCCTAACTACAGAAATCTATATTTCCAAGTTAGGTTTCTCCTTCTGACTTACTCATTCCATGCCTAACCACCTAGGGCTGTCTCTTCTGGTACTGCAAACTCTACATGTCCAGACTCACACTGTGGAGTGTCTTCCTCCCAGATGCTCTGCTTTGACTGGTGGATCTCCAGTCCCCTCAATTGCTGATGCCAAGAACCTGGCTTTAGGGTCTGGGGAGATAGCTCAATGGAATTACTGACTGCCTGCAAAGCACAAGGTCTTTGTACCTGGTAAAAAAAAAAAAAAAAAAAAAAAAAGAACCTGGCTTTAACCACTGCCTCTTTGCATATGTATCCATTGATTAATCAAATTTCCTCTAAGCAGGCAGAGTTTCTTGAAGGAAGCAGGAAGAACGTGGTTCTTTGACTCAAACTGCATGAACTTGAAGATAGTCTTGTCACTTCCTTGCTGTTGACATTGGCACAGTTACTTACTTTCTCTGTGCTTTCATTTCCTCATCTATCAGAAAGGAATAATAGTAGTACCTACTTTGTAGAGTTGTTGGAGACTTAAACAAGAGCACAGGAAGCGTCTAGAAGGCAGCCAAGAGTAGATACTCAATGACTCATTATGTTTACAGCACCACTAATTCCTTGTCCATTTCACAGTCACTATACTCACAGATATCCATCTTCCCTACCTAAACTCACCATCACTTCTCCTCTTTCAAGAAGATATAGGCTTGTACCTTTGGAGTTGTTTTTGAGTTATGGTGCCGAGGTCTTGTTGTGAGAGTTGTCAGGGCTTTTCTTTAGCAGCAAGGCAGGAAACTGGGGGCACTTTTTAATTGGTATCTGGGTGAGGCCTGGTTGGGAAACAAAAGAAGATACAAAAGGCTTTAGGAAAGGGAAACCAAAGATCTGGGTCTGCAGGGAAGGGCTGCTACCCAAGTGGATGGAGACAAATGAAGAGCTCACGGAGGGGACCTGAAGAAGTTCCCAAGACCAAACATGAAATCGAATACAGAGAAAGCACATTTGAGAGCACGCCTCTCTAGCACACTGTTTTACAGCGCATATATTACTATCACCTGAGACACACTTAAAGCCATACTAAAGCCTGGGCCTCAGCAGGTTGGCTTAATCATAATCTCAGGGCTGAGGTCTCCGCGCGCACATATCTCCACACCCTGACACACACAGGTAATTCTGATGGGTGCCATGTGAGCAGGATAGCTGGGCACAGTGGGGCACACCTGTAATCCCAACATTTTGGGAGCTCAAGCAAGAGGATGGAAAGTTTGAGTTCCACCTGGGCAACTTCCTAAGCTCCTGCCTCAAAGTAAAAAATAAAATGGGAAGGGGATATGGCCCAGTGGGAAGGCCCAGGGTTCAATCCTCTGACGGGAACCAGTGTACTGACTTGTTTCCTAATTTTTCTCCCTTTGCTAAGCCTACCCACACCCACGTTATACATAGACATACAGTCTTCATTTATATGAAGCAAAGCTGGCTTTGCTTCATTTTCTAGCCTAAAGCCTTCAGAGGCTCTTCCTAACCCCTCAGGACAAAAATGTCAGTTCGCCAACATAGATGAAGAATTTCCTGATTAGATTCCTGCCTATTTTGCCCTGGATTTATGAGAGCCGTTCCAGGATGTTTCCCCATTTCCAAGTCAGTATTGTTACACTGCAGCGTTGGTGATGGGGTGCTTACGCTACAGAAATATGCAAATGTTAGAACGTAGGGAACATGTGGAAATGTCACACTGAACCCCATTAATATGTGCATTTCATGTATGTTAACCACAAAATATTTATTTTAAAAGTTATCAGCTCCCCACTGCTTTCTGCCACATTACAATATTAAAATACTGTTATGGTTTGTGTCTAGATGTTCTCCCAAAGCCTTAAGGGGTCATAGAGCTTTTCAGAGGTGGCTTAATGTAGAGGGTTTGATTGATTCATAGTGAAATGCTAGGATTAAGGGTACTGGGATTAAGGGTGGATGATTGCTGGATCACCTGGCCCACTGATTGGGTTGGCACCACCCTAATCTCGGTAGACTGGATACAATGTAAGGGACAGAAAGAGGTCTCTCTCTGTGCCTGTGTGTCTTCCTTCCTGTCTGTCTGTCTCCCTCTTTCCCTCCCTCCTTCTTTCCCTTTTTGCCTCCCCACTCCCCTTGGCTTGCTGCTTTCGCTGTCCTCCATCACTCTGAATAGTTGCCCAGCTGTGATGCGCCGCCCTGCTTTGGGTCCAACCAACTATGAACTGAAACCTCTACAAACTGTGAGCTAAATAAACCCTTCCTCCCTCAACTTTGGGTGTCAGGTATTTTTTGTCTCAGCAATGAGAAAAGTAACCAAAACAAACACTCTGTTGAAATGTTAGACAGCTTGAACTTTGTAGAACAGGACCTTTCAGATGTTATTTCTTATAATATTTTGGTCTTGCCTCATTAGCTACACACATTTCTCCTTATCCTTCCTGTCTCAGCCTGAACATCAGCCTCTTTGTGACTCTTCCAGTCTTCTCCTAGGACACTGGCTCACTTCCCCCACCTGCTACCCTTGCACATTATTGGTGTGATATTTAGTGATTTAGTTTTGCTGTATATCATATCCTGAATTGTTGTGCCATCAGGTAGTTTACTTCCTGGGCATACTGTGAGCCCCTTCATGTTGTGTACCATGTCTCTGCGGTATCTGTTTTCCCCCAGCCTGTGGAATTACAGCACCTGGCAGATATTAGACACTTCTTAAATATTTCTTCAATAAATAGATTAATAAATGGGAGGTATGAATGAGTAAACCTTGTTGGAGATGAACATTTAAAAAAGGAAAAAAAAACCACAGAAAAATATTGATATGTTTGATTTTGGAGGATAGTCAATGCCAGGCCTGGACTTCATCTTGTAGTAAATTAAGAACCACTGAAGGTTTTCTGACAAGGGAAGTGACCTGTAAAGAGTCATGTTTACACAGGCTGATTTGACAGCAGTCTGTGTTCAGGATGGTCCTGAGAAAAGAGGACCAAGATACAAAGAAATTCTAGTTAAGAGGATCAGATCTACAAACCAAAAAAAGGCACAATCCATAGGTGGGTTCCATGCCAGTGGCATCTGGTGCCCAGAAATAACAGAGAGAATTTGGTTTGCTTGCCCTGGAGCATAGAAAGAAAACATAGGGACACAGGATGGCTCTCTTCAAATCATTGAAGCTCAGTCCCAGGGGAACAGAAATTAGCCAATTTATTTCTGTATTCTGAATTGCCTAGAGGTCAGATCTAAGACAAATATGAGGGAGGATTTTATATCCATTAGACATGCCTAAAAATGGAACAAGCTGCCTGAAGGAGCAGGGGGTGCCTTGTCACCAGAATGATAAGCAGGGCACTCGGTGCAGTTGTTCTAAAAGGGAATTTGAGAACTAGACCAGGTGATCTTTCCACCGCCGAGTCTGTTATGTTGTGATAGTTTTGGTCCCTGTGATAAAAGGTGTGGCTCGCAGGTACCTTGTCCAGCAGCTGGAGTTCCAGACAAAGCTTAGAAGAACTCTGAGGTCCAGAGTTATTCCTTGAGGACTAGGCATCCAAAACCAGGGCTGATTTCATTAATCCAGTTATCCTGAAACAGGATGGTATGTTAGTTACTTTTCTCTCATCACTGAGACAAAATACCTAACCCCAAAGTTAAAGGGGAAAAGGTTCACTGAGCTCACAGCTTGTAGAGGTTCAGTTCATAATTGGCTGGCTGCAAGGCGAGTGACAGAGAAGAAGACTACAGAGGAGAAGTGGTCTGTGGTGGGCAGAAGGTAACAATGCCACAAGCAACTGCCTCAGCTCTTTCTATCCCTTATGCCTTAACCAGCCTTCTCAGGCCAGCAGCACTCACACCCTTAATCCCAGTGGTCTTGAGCCCAGCACTGTACCATGAATCAATTCCAGCATCGCACACTCTGGATCCTGCCACCTCTGAAAAATCCCCACCTAGGACCACATGGGGGGGTTCAGGGAGGTGTCTAGACACAAGCCATAGCACATAACCAAGGCCAAAAGGCAGGCACTCTGAGTCAAGAAGTCTCTGGGTCCTTCCTGATCTCTGAGGGCATTAATGAACTATGGGAGGGTATCTGGAAGTCACTGATAGAACACCCCACAGCAACTTTTCAACTTTTCTTCTCAATCTCTAGAAGTAAGGGTGCTCCTTTGCCTCAGAAGGTGGTCACTTGGTGTCCTTGTCAAACAACAGGCACTTCCTCAAATTCCATTTTCTCCAGGCTGTACTCTCTTCAGTCTTTTCACTTCCTGTGTGTGTTCTGGATCTTGCATCCCTCCCTTTCCCTCTGAGAACTTGCTTTATCTCTCTCACTACTCAGTCTCTCCCTTTCTTCAGCTCCGAACATTTATGCTTATTTATAGCCTGGAATAAGAGCAGCAAGAACAAAACAGTCTCTAATGAGACTTTGGGACCTTTCTTCACCAGCTCAGTTTCTGAAGCAAGCGTTCTACCCCTGACACCTTTGTCCCGGACCATGGGCTTGTACCTCCCTCCATTCTTGCACTCCCATTCCAGCTCCAAGCTGCTCTTTTGAGACAGAGCCTAGAATACAACAGGAAGAAGATGAGATGAGGCTTCAGGAGGTCTGGGCCCAGTTTCTGGATCACTCACACACCATCAGAGCCCTACCTTCTCCATTGCATTTGCTGTGAGCAGTAGATGAGCAAACCAATGAGAAAGGTGCTGTCTCCCCCTGAATGTAAAACACTGTACCAACATTAGTGCTACCAGAGCTGCTCTCACCAAAGTAATGAGGAGCACCCCACATCATCTGCCTCCATAGTGTCTTCTTAGTTGTCAGTCTTGTACTTCTTGACTGCATTTGGACCGGTTGACTATGCTCTCCCTTGTCACTTATTTCCATGCCTTTCTACTCACTTGTTTCTAGAAAATTAACATCTCTTTCCCAATTCCTTCTCTAAATCCTCTTTGTGCCCCACAGTTCTCTTCCCTTTTCTGCAGTTGCTGTACTCTTCCACTTAGAAGTAAAAGAATGGTTGCTCACCCAAGGATCCATCTCTCCCTTCTGGGTGCACAAGCAGCCTAGATGTCTCTCCCAAGCTTAGATCCCAGGCTGACAATTCTGCTGGATTTCTCCTCTGGTTTTCCTGCCAGGAACTCAAACTCTTCATTGTTGTCAAAGGCAAATCAATACATCTTTGTAGAGCCTCTGACAAAGTGGTTTGAAAAGGCCAGACACTGAAAGATTATTGGCTACCCTTTCAAAGCAGTACACTTATCGTTAGGGACATCTTCCAAATGCCAATCAGAAAGAACAATTCCTTTTATGTAAACTTCATATTATGAATTATACCATCTGTGTGCCAAGCGGAAGGTGGTAATATTCACTCCCCTTGGTCTCAGGGTTATTTAAGCATCTCATGGATCGACAACTGCCTGATATTACCTTAGGTTGTCTTACTGGGGCCTAGATTCTTGGCTTTTGAAGGTGACAATGAAACTTTATAAACTGACCTACTTGGTGTCTTCCAAAGCCTCACTAGTGGGTGAACAATGTGATCATCAAACAAATAATGGGTGAAATTCTTATATGATGCAGTTTTCCTGGCCTGAACGGTAAAACACTATCAATTTTGGCTGACCACCCACCTTGGCTGCTATCTTTCTGTGTTTCCCATTCTGGGCTTTCTAACTTATATTAGAAAGTTAATAGATAGTAGATAGTTAATAAATGAGTTTTCTTTCTCTTCTTTCCCTGCACTATCAGCCTTATTTCTCCAGCCCCTGACACCACACCTTACCTGGCCACCCATCCACACATATGCTCACATATATTACACTTACTTCATTAAGTAGAAAATACCTATTTACCTAGGTGGGTGACATGGGAGTATCCTTTTTAAAATGAGATCAAGAAGCAACAGGTCCACCAGTCTTGAATGAGCAACTGCCATCCGTGGTGTGCTGGAGGCCCCTTGCATAATGGCCTAAGAATCTATTATATGTCTCTCTTATCAAAGTTATGCTCAGTGTAGTTTAGTTGCCAGCTTTAAATTGACAATGTGGGGTACTTACACCATGGAGACTGGCAAACACTACAAACCAGGCTTTTTCCCCAAGCAACACTTGTAGGACATTATACCGCTGTCTCCGTCTCCGTCTCCGTCTCTGTCTCTGTCTCCGTCTCTGTCTCTGTGTCTGTCTCTGTCTCTGACTCCGTCTCTGTCCTCTCTCTCTCTCTCTCTCTCTCTCTGCCAGGAATTGAACTTAAGACCTTGGCCACCATTGTTCTTAATGGTGTTCCTTTCTATATTTTTTGCATGACTGGCTTCTTCTAATCCATGAATTTCAGGTCAGATATCATTTGTTCCAAAAGACATTTTTATCTGAAGTTACCCCCAACTCTAGTCACTTTCTATATCACCCATTCTTCCATTCAGAAGTCCTGTGATAACAATTGTATGCATTTTGTGCATTGCTTTATTGTTCATCTTCCTCCCTAGGAGCATTGTCTCATCCTGTTCATTGCTATACTTCCTGCCTCAGATATAGTCCCAAGCACATAGTTGGTGCTTCATAAATATCTGTCAGCAGAAGAAATAAAAATATGACTCCAAAACCTCAAATATCAGAAACACAAAGTACATGGCCTAAATATTTGTTTGTATCGTTTAGTAGGCTCAGAATATTTTGCATCTCATTCCCAGGACCTAGTACAGTGCCTAGAATATAACAGATACTTATTAGATTTCAGATAAATAAATGGGTAAAATTGGTGACCATTTAATTCATTTGAGTTTCCCTCTAACATCCAGAAAACTTCACGCTTTCACCTTCATAAGCAATACAAACATACCACCATTTCCTTCTGAGAAAGCAAAACCTCGAAGGCAAAAGTGTGTGACACTAGGATGGCTAGAGAGACTGGGGTGGCACCAATTTATCTCATCCAACCTGTATTTTTCTTCTCTGACTAGGTCAGAGCAATTCATCATATCACCCTTAGGCAAGTCCCCAAATGGGAATGAGAGAGGCCATGGCCCCCGTCTCTTCCAGCGGGCTGCAGTTGAGATCGTTTTCCTTGCATGGTTGAATAGCTGTAAGCCACCTTTGTCCCAGCATCCTGAAGGAGGCGAAAGAGGTTTTCTAAATGTATTCCTGCCGCGCAGATCACTGAATTATGAATGAGGCCAAACCCAGGGAATAGCAAATCACTGTAGGATGGAGAGGGAAGGTTCATCCAGAAAGGGGAATAGAAGTCTAACTGCCTTTGCCCCACCGCGGACCCCTCTGTTGATAACTAGTATCAAATTATTCCATATCTCTAATGGATTATCGATTCCATTGGCAGCAATGTCATTCTGGTGTCAAGAGTAATTCTTTCTTTTTAGTACATCACACTTTCTCCATGCAGGCAAAGCAGCTTGGACTCAGGGCCTGGGTCATTCAACTCAAATCACTGGAATCCAGTATGTTTCTGAATATTGACATGTGGGATGAAAGAAAGGTACATGTTCATGATTGGCTTCAAGCATCAAAGAGTCTAAAGCTTGGTGAATTTATAGGAGTCTGCTGGTGATACAAGTGAGGAGGCCTCTTTCTCATCATCTTTGAGCAAAAAAACACCACACAGCCTGCTGCCCTGGCCTTAGTGCTAGATATAAGGTTGTTCCTTCCACCAAGGGCAAGATGAACTCTGTCAGCTTGAGAATGGCATGGCCATCTCCATCCTATTTAGCTTAGCATCCTTACCTGAGTGTTCTCCTTTGTTCTGGGTTCTCCTTTCATAGGTGGCAGTGCTTTGGACCCAGAGAACTCCAGCCATTTCACAAGACGAATCTATCTACAGGTACAGAATCAGGCTCATCCCAGAAATGAGATTGAGACGGCTCTGCAGTCTTTGAATGTGTGTCTCCAGTAGACAAAATCCCTAAACCAAGCAGAGAAGGCCACTGAGATCCAGGGCGTATCTCTCAGGAAATAGAGCAGTGAGGACCGGCAACGGAGTGAGAAATCCACTACTCAAGCTTTCAATCATTCAGAAAAGCATGATCATGTAGTAAGAGGTTTTTTTTCTTGGAGCATCACAACCTTACTTCTATGTAAGAAAATGAGTACTGGTATTGAAACTGAATGGAAAAACTTAGATTGTGAAAAGTTAGAAAAGCTAGGTGACCTTGATTCAATTGCTTCATTCCTCCGAGTCTTATTTTCCCCAGTAGTGAAATGGGAACAATTATAAGTACCCTCCGCTCTTCCAGGAGCTGTGTGGAGAACAGATAAAGGGAGATGGCATGTAGAGATGCCGTTTGTAGCTGAGCGCTCTGTGAACTCCAGGTGATGGCTGATCTACCAGTACTCTTCCCTTTTCTGGGAAGTGTCCCCATCTTCTCGGAAATGTTTTCTCCCAAGCGAGCCACGTAGCTTGAATAAAGGCCACCATGGGTGTGTGTGTGTGTGTGTGTGTGTGTGTGTGTGTGTGTGTCTTTCTAAAGTGAAGCCTGTCATAGCAAACCCCTTCTTGTGGCTGTCAGTACTGATTGAAAAGGCTCTGGGGTGGCATCTCCACTCCTGTGAGGCTCTCAGAGCCCTTCCCCAAGGGCTTTAATCTTGTGACGAGAAAGTATGAAGCAATCCTCTCTGGGAGCGGGATCTGTTGGATGTGAGGCGCAGAGGTTGTTGGTAGCTCTATTGCCTAATGCTTGGAGGAAGCCTGTCTGCTGGGAAAGAGAATAAAGCCACATTCAAAGAAGAGGCAGATTTGAAATACAGAGAGGGAGTTATGACAATATACGTGGTTCCGATTCTCCTGTGGGTCTAAATGAATCCTTTCTTTTCTATGGCTTGGAAGGATATTATTTCAATATTCTTCCAGGATACTTTTCCGTTTGCCTAAGCCAGTTTTAGTTCTATTTCTGTCACTTATAACCAAAGGAGGCTCAATAGAGAGGTTGCCGTTCATTATTCTGGTTTCCGGCTCTAAGTTGAGCTTGGATTCCGTATTCTGATTTCTCTGCTTCCTGTCCACAGGCCTCCTTCTCCAGGGCGATCTCAGTTGCTTTGTTCTTCTCTCATGCCACAACCAGTCTGTGAGCTTTCCCCAAGTGCCAGGTACCCTTGCAAGCCTCAGGGCTCTGCATATAATCTAAGGAAGACGTTTGAATGTGATCCTGAAGAAATTCACCCAAGCACTGGGCCTCAGAGGCTGCCGGTTAAAAGGTCAAGTGCATGTATTTACCCTGATGCGCTCAACTATTTATTTTATTTTTCTACAGCACGTATTTATGTGGGATTCCTCAAATCCTTTGTGGAATGGGGTAGGGTAGTTTGTAATTCACAAGGAATTGCTGAGAATCTACTGGCATCTGGGAACTATATGGAAAAGAGATACATCCTGCCCTTGCAATGTGTACAGTCTCGCTGACCTAAAAGTTCAAAGTTAGAAATGAAGGAAAAAGACAGAAAAATCAAAGATATAAGGTTCTTCCTTCCACCAAGGGCAAGAGGAATGGCATGGCCATCTCCATCCTATTTAGCTTAGCATCCTTACCTGAGTGTTCTCCTTTGTTCTGGGTTCTCCTTGCATAGGTGGCAGTGCTTTGGACCCAGAGGACTCCAGCCATTTCACAAGATGAATCTATCTACAGGTACAGAATCAGGCTCATCCCAGAAATGAGACTGAGATGGCTCTGCAGTCTGGCACATGATGTGGAACAGATCATGAGTTTCATACAACCAGAGAAGGTAAGCCTTTGATAGGGTAGAGCGTTTCAAGTAGAAATGACATAAGGTGTAACTTGTTGAAATTCTTTTTTTTTGACCTGCGTAGTATTTAATTTTTTTAATTAACACTCATCACTTGAAAACCAGGTTGCATAGTTTAAAAAAAAAAAACACATAGATTTCTGTTTTCTTTCAGTGTATTAAGAGATGTAACAATTTCCTCTTGTAACACTCATCAGGAGCTGAGTAACTGCCGCCTCCCTTAGGCTGAGCAGGCGAACTGGCCCCATACCTAGCAGGCTTCATACCCGGGGTTCTCCAGCCTGGTTCCCAGAGGCATTTGATTTTGTTCCCAGAAGTTCGCCAAATGGACCTTAAGACAAACGAAATATAAGAAGTAAAGCCATGCTGTTATGTTGAGCTGTACGGGACTCAGGTCAACAACTTCTGACATTGCTAGTCAAGTGGAAGACCCAATACTATTATGTGCTACTGGACTCTTTTAGAATATTTGTTGAGTTTACACACCTATAATTTTCAAATAACAGAACTTAACGAAAAAGGGGATACAGATGAATGTCCATTTTGTATTTGTGTATTCAAAGTGGTTGGGATAGATATATAGTTACATTCTCTTAATGAATAGAGGGATTTGTTCTAATGGTGTTTGTAAGTAGGATATCATGTCCTCATCTTGTACAGCAATGAACCACTGGGAGGAATGTATGCAGTGTTAATTATTGAAACTGTCCTACCAATTTGGTTTGAAACTGTCTCATTGCTATTTGTTTCTCAATAAAACTATGGAAAAAAAAAAAAAAAAGAACAACACTTAAGGTTGATGCCCACCTTGACGGATCCCACTGCAGCATTTTAAAGTGGCATTGACCAGGGCACCCTGGCAGCGATATTGGGCTGCCTACACCCCACGAAAAACAAGTGAAGTGATGGAATAAAAAGACGGAGAACACTTCATCAAGCCGTCATCTAACAAGCACCACCATTTGGAGCTTCAGATTTTCTTCAGAGCCACTTCCGTCTCTTTCCTTTTAACGTCCGTATTTTTTTTTCCCTTTCTGTTGCGTTTGAATGCAGATGATACAGAATGAAATTCCTTTGGCGGCTGTGTGTGCCGGAGTGCGCAAAAGTAGTTATGAATCCTAAATGAAGCTGGCTGCACAGCCAAGGAGCTCCAGCAGAGCGCCGGCGTGTGTGCCCGCCGGAGTCTGATCTCTTACACGGGAAGCTGCGTTTGATATCTCATTTGTTGGCTGTGTTCCTCACAGAGCCGAGCGCTGTTTAACCCACTTTGCCATAGCAGAAGGAAACGCAGAAGAGGCTCACTGGGCAAGTAGAAGGCCTGGACCTGCCGAAGGAGAAGGGTTGGGGACCCGTGGGAGGTGCTGCCACCTTCTGGTTGGGCGTGGTGCCACATTGCTGGAGCACGTGGGTGCCCCTGGAGGGGACCCCCTGCCTCTTAACCCCCCTGGGGTTCCAGAATTGTAGGTGAGTTTAGATTGGTCTGGTTTTTGTTTGGGTTTTAGGCAAAGACGTCTTGTCCCTGTTTCTTATTTAATAAGACACACTGGGCTCCCCAAGACCCCACCCCACCGCAACCCCCGCCCTGGCCTAGGAGGAACTCGCCATGCACCTCTGCTGAATCTGCCTCTTTCTGCTAGATATGCAGCCCACGCATGACAGAGACTTGGGCAAAATGCTAGCAATCAGAAATCCGCTCTTATAGACATAAAAGAGTTGGTACATAGGTCTCCCCGATAATGATAGTCTACATGCATTAGCATATATTTTCTTGAGGAGCAACTACCAGAGTATGTCCCTAAAAGCAATTCATTCTATTTACAGCTTTTCTGAAACCCCCAAGAGGGAATCATCTTGGAACACTGCAGACACCACACTGAAAATAGTGAAAAACATTCAATTTAGAAACAATTTTACCTTGATTTGTCTTTTTTCTTTTCTTTTCTTTTCTTTTTTTCTTCTTTGCGAGTCAGCCCTCCGCTTCTGCTCTTCCCCTGCCTGGTGCTGCTCCCTGGCTTTCCTCCTCTTAGGGTCCCAAGGGCAGGGCCAGGGTGGCACCGACTATGTGGCCAGCAAGGTGGGGACACCTGCTCTTTCCTCTTGGTGGGAACATCTCACTCCCACAACTGATGAGGCTGGCTGTGGAGGCAGAGAACAGAGAGGCTCAGATGCAGCAGCTGCACTATCACTACAATGCACATTATTCTCCAGGACGTAACTGCAGCTCTTTAAAACAGTGGCAGTGTGAATGTCGCGTCCTATTACCTCATCCTCTGGGCTAATAATAAGATTTCGTAACCATGTCAACAGCAAGAAAAAGGGAGCGAGAAAGTATCCCTTTGGTTACATAAAATGTCCAGATACCTAGCCCAGCCTCGTACATCACTCGGCTCATAGGCATGTGCTTCCAAGAAGGGCCAAGGCGACAGCAGGCCTTGCATCTCCGCAAAGCCAAGGGAGGTGGGCAAGTCCTAACCACCTACTGTGTGCCTACAAGTGCGCTCTGAACAGAAAATAAGCAGGATAAATATTATGAAAGCAGTGTCCGCTTCTGAGAGAGAGGTGGTAGCAGTTAAGTCAGAGATATGCCCCTCCCAAGTGTGGTAATAAATGCAAAGCATTCTGGGAGACAGGGGGATGGAATTCTCCCTCCTCCCTTAACTTGGTGAAAAAGTCTGTCCTGTCCCTCAGCTGCAAAATGTGAGTGACCATATCTAATCCTACATGTCCACAAGCTTGCAGTGAGTATGAAATTTAAAATGCAGTGGTTTCCAAATCAATAGTACAATCCTTTTTAAACAGAAAGATCATATATGAAACTCTCAGATAACATACAGATCAGAGTAGGGCTACATTCGTGAGAGCATAGTTGATCTACCTCTTCGGCCTTTTCTTGTCCCTGGAGTGGCTTCTAAGGCACCTGAGTGCCCCATTAAACTGAACAGTGTGATGTGCTGGCCAGAGAGAAAATGCTTTGAAAATGTATATTATTTTTATTAATAGTAATACAAACTGGCTGTCAGTGGTGGTAATAGTAGGGATTAGAGGGGGACGTTGGTCAGCATGTGCCAATGTGTTCAAACAGTGGTGGGATGCATTCTAGTCTTTCAACGATGGCCAGTGGCTGGTTAGGTTAGAATCCCTAAGGGGATTCCAGATGGGGTATGGACATAAGCAAAGGGATAGAGGTAACAAGTGACACATGCCTGCAAGGAATGAGGGAAGAACTCCTGAGGTCAGGGTAGAGTATGCATCTGCATCTGTGGAGGTGGGGCTGAGAGACTGTGGTGGGGAAGTTTAATCTTTGCAAGAGGGTCGACCATGCTGCCGTGGGACCTTAAAGGCAGATCCTGTGGAGGCCCAAGTCAGGCCGCCAGGTAGGGGATGTCCAACTCTTAATTGAGCTAATTCACTAGCTTAAACTCTTACACCCTGAAATCATAGTTCCCTTATCACAGAAGGCCTTCTGCTCTACTGATGATCATCCTGTGCTTTTGACTCCGATTGCAGTTTCTGGTAACCATTTCACAGCTCTCCATATGCCCAACTGTGCTGTGTATCTAAGTGCAGTAGTTGGAGGTGTTAAGTCTCCAATTTCCCAGTAAACATGCACTAAGGATCCATTTCCTCAGGACTTCTGGTTTGCCCTACCTCTTATAGGACAAAGTGGTCTGGTGTCCCTACAGGCCCTTGTGCCTGTGGGTAGGGCTGTCCTTGCCCTGCCTTTCCCACACAGTCCCTTTATCCCCTAAACATAACTAACTGTCGCTGCTCGTCTCAGAATGCCTTGTTGTCTTATCCTCTTCAAAATGCCTGACAACAGCAAATGCTTGGGTCTAAAAGCAAAATAATGAAATCAAATGAAAGCTCCCCAATTTCTAGCTGCTTGTCCTTGGTCCAGTGTATGCATGGCATGCATTATTCAGGGAGGAATAGCTGAATAACCTAAAGTGGAAAAAGCTGTTTTTCAGCTGCATGGCACCATGGTCCCTGCCCTACATCCCATGGCTCTGGAGACAGAAGGGAAATCCAGTTTAGCACTAGATATGGTGAGGTCATTGAACCTAGTGTGGGAAGGAAAGAAGACCTGATGAGGAGGACAGATGCAAAGCTCTAGCAGGAAACGTGAGGAGACCAGGTCTACTGCCTTGCGTGGGAGAAATGAAAGACAAGGCCCAAACGCAGATGGCCCCCTGCTGGATGCACCAGGTGGGTGGAAATAACAGCATGGAGCGTCTTTTCAGTGAGCATACTCTGTAAATGCACATGTGTGTGTGCCAAATGAGGAGTGGTGGACCAGGGCGGTGAGTGGGATTGTTGGTCTGTGCACTCCCTCCCTCCCCATAGGCAATTTGCACCTTTGCTGTCTCCCTGTGATTTTCCAAAGTCTTTAGAAACTGGGGTACATGCTATGCCCCCATCCCTTTGGGCCATATCTACTTTGTCAGCTGGACCATGTGACTTCCTTTGGCACAAAGACTATGAGCCAGTTCAGAAGCCACAAGAAATGTGGCGTGTTTGGTAAATTCTCTTATTTGGTTCTTTCTATGGTCAGAATAGCAGGTCCTAAATTAGGGGCTGCCCTTTCATTCTGAGTTCGAATGAGAAGACTCGTGGAGCATGTCCACAGCTGCCAACATGCTCCATGAAGAAGAAATAAATGCTTGCAGTTATAAGCCACTTAGATGTTAGGAGTTATTTGTTGCCATAGCAAAGCTGGCTAATATAGTTAATGTCAATCAATGATGAGGAAATTAATCACGTCTGCCTTGAGTTAAGCTTTTTAAAACTTGATTTGTTTATTTAATTGATTGTTGTCATCTTCACTTGGGGTGAATAGCATTGATAAATAAGAGGGGCTGTTTGCCTTAATGAATCCATGGAAGAATACTGTTGATTTTTATGGAACCCGCATGTTAGGATTTGACAAGTTCTATGACTGGACTTCTAGGCAGGTTTCCTCTCATTAGTGGTTGACTAGGTTGGAATAGAGTATAGGGCTGTCCATCCCGTCGTCAGCCAGATGCCAGTGCATTCCTCTTAGCCCTCTTGTGGTCCTGCGCTTCTCTAACTGCAGTTCAAAGGATACTACTAGGTTTTTGCCATGACCTGGGCCCTGACACATATGCCCATTACAATTACAACTCTTGGGTATGTGCCTTTGTTGGTGTGTGCTGCTGTGCGAATATCACAGGCTGGGTCCCTTATAAACCAGAGGGATTTACTTCCCGTGGTTCTGGAGACTGGAAAGTGCCAAGGCATCAGCACAGTGTCTTAGTGAGGGCCCATGTCCCAGTTGGTAGATGGCACCTTCTCACACTGTGAAAGGAGCTAGTGAGTTCTCTTTTCCAAGGGCGCTTATCCATATCCTCAGGGCTCTGGCTCATGATTTAATCCCCTCCCCAAATGCTGCACCCTGAAAAACCATCCCCTTGGGGATTAGAATATGAACATTTGAATTTTGAGGGAAACACAAGCATTCAGGCCATAGCAATTCAGATGTATTTTTTTAAGCAAGCAAAAGTCCAAATGTTTTTTCAAGAACACAAAGCTGGTGAAAGGCAGAGCGAGATTTGACCTGGGTTGCTTCATTCTCAGCTCGAGGCTCTATCACAGCACTAGGTGGGTGGAATGTGCTCAGTGCCGGGTTAGCATCTAGGATCTAATTTGCCAAAGGGCCAGGAACATGAATTCATAATCTAATGCAGAAAGGTAGAGTGGAAGCTATGCCCTTTTATTCTTTATACTATTATACTGTAATTTAAATTTTATTCTCAGACACATCTTCACCTATAGTACATCCTAAAACAGACAGTCTAACATTCTTTGAATTTCTGAACTCCAGGTAGGTAATTTTTTTTACCTTTTTGGGTGGGACATCTGTAAACAAAAGTACTGTTGTAATAAAAAAAAAATAGACACTTCTGCAAGAAGGCAGGTCTCCAAGAGGGTTGCAATCTTTGCAGAATACTTCTACTGTCAGTTCTCTTAAGAGTAGCAAGGGTAACATATTATTACCAACAACAACAGTAATAATAGTAAAATAATAGCTACAGTCAACAAATATTTTATAAAATGCTCTCATACAAACTGTCTACTTCTTGAGAAGGACCTTAAAAGCCACTTGAATTTACCCTGTCACGAGGCTGTTTTCCATCACTAGGACTTAATAATTTGAATGATGTTGGGCTCACCCATAATGTGGAGGTGTAGATAGGCAGAGGCAACGAGGCAGATGACCAAGAGGGCTGATGTGCTAGATTTCCATTCCTGTTCTTGTTTCAAAGAGTCTCCCATAAGCCTGAAAGAGGAGGCACAGGAGAAGCTATCATCATGAATAGCAAGATGACCTGGGTATTAAAGGCAGGCCTTCCACCTGTTGGTGACTTGAGGTGTGTTCATCCCCTGCATGAAATCAGCGACATCCCGGTTCTAGGGCCCCTCCAGCATCTCTCAGCCAGAAATCGGTGGGGCCAGGCCTGGCAGAGGTTCATGACGTTATCTCATACCTCTTCAATGGCCTGGAAGCCCAGATATAGCTCAAAGAGCCTGTTCCTCTTCCTTCTGCTCTAGACTAGACTTATCTTCACTTCTCATGTGGAGACAGGACAAGGGAAAGTTCCCATTTTCCCTACATGCGCATGCTGTATCATTTCAATTTTTAGCTCTCAGTAGCATTTCTTGTAGGACTCGCTGTTCTCTCCCCAGCTACATACATCTCCTTGAGATCAAAGGAGTCCCAGCACGACCATGTGATTGCCTAGCACATGCCCATGTCCACCACTGAAGACAGGGGCTTCAGCTCACAGCCAGGGGTGAAAGCAAGGCTTGCCCTTGAGGGGTCAGTATATACCCTGCAATCTGGCCTCAGGTCCTCTGGTGGGAAATATTTGGGAATGGACTATTTATCTTTTTTTTGCTTTTCTACCAGGAATCAAACTTAGGACCTTGCACTTGCCAAGCAGGCACTGCGCCACTGAGCTGTATCCCAGCTTTGTCACTGCCAGATTTCCCTACGTAAGGCAAAGGAGGGACAGAGAGTGGGTCATCTTGCTCTTTCAGGGAGTTATCCAAATTGAAGGGGCGAGCACATAATATTCCTCTGGAGTGGTACTGAAAAGCTATTGAAATGGATGTGTCTGCCGTCCAGGTACCAGTGCCCTATCCTTTGATTTTTCTGGACTAGGAATTATAGGCTGAGATTCTAAACACACCCACCTCCTAGGATGAATTTAGAGCTCTGCATGCTAGGATTCCCTTGACTTCTGTAACTTTCCCTGAGGAAGGCGTCCCTGCATCCTTTAATATTCAGAGAGAAATTCACCTATTTTCCCAGTGAATAAACTGAGGTCCCTAAAGGAAAACTGGCCTGTTTATAATAGAACAGGCACCTGGTTCTTCTGCCCCTCAGGCTGTCACAGAGTGCTCTGCAGAAACTCTGAATTCACACACACTGGGTGCGCAGCAAGGGAGGTTGGGGGAGACTTAGGAGGTGGGGGAGGGACCTGTTGATTCCAGGCTGCCTGAGCTTGGCAGGAGTCAGGAGCAACACCCGTGACAAAGGACGCTGCACCAAACAAAATGCATTGTATTTAAATATTCCCCAAGTCATTCTGTGTATTTAAGTCTTAATTCATCTCCTCTAAATCTCTCCCCGCTACATTAATGTGATGACTTTGACAGAAAGATGAATAACATTATTAAAGAAGCTTGTGAGCAAATTTCACTCATAAAAAGCCCTCCCTCACTCGTGCACTGTGGTCCCCGCTCTATGATCCGCGCCTCTTGACTTCCCGGGTTCCCTCTCTGCTGAGCCTTGGGCTGCCTAGGAAGGGTGGTGCGCGAGAAGTTCAGAAAGAGAGGAGGCTGTGCCTTTCAACCCCACTCCTAAATCTTCATCTATTGTTAAAAATATGAAGTGAATTATTGGGGCCGAAATCCAGGTATGGCAAGGTTTGGGCTGGAGAGAAGGAAAAGCAGAGCCTCTTTCGAGAAAAGTGTCTTAGGGGTACAGAGTGGGGAGCAGTCAGGACCCCACCTCGCCACAGAACTGAGCTCTGGGGAGTCCTCCAGACTGATGCTTTTCATGGTGCTGGCCTGGGCCCAGCCAGAGGTGGCCCTGGAAGCTGCCGTCAGGCCCTGCTCCACTGCCCAGAGCCCCAAGTGGCCTCCCCCCCCTGGAGATTTATGCTCTTCCTTGCCAGCCGCCCTGATGAATCGCTTCCAGGATGGCATCGGAGTCAGTGGCATTCATCTCACCAACGTCTCAACCTTCTCCTTTAAATCATTGCTCATGCTGGCTGCCGTTTGTTCTCTCCTGACAGCCTGGCCTGGGCTGGCTGTTCCATTAGCAGGGCTTGTGGCCGAGGAAGGGCCTGCAGGACTCACCCTGACAGAGGCTGGAGGGGCCCAAGCCTTCTCCCTCAGATGCCATCCCTTCGTCGCCTAGAAAAGCCTTTGTGGGGTGTCTGAAGTTGGGAAGACAGCTCCGGAGCCCCGAAGTTGCCCATGTCACACATGCCTCTGACCTAGCGCTGACCGAATTCCATCAACAGGAAATCAGTGCTGTGAAGTCCTATCGGTGTTTCCAGCACCACAGGGCACCTGGCTCCTAGTAGGCGCTCAGTGATTGACGAGCTAAACTTTCACATTGTGGGATGAATTTAATCTCTTTGAAAAATTATTTGGCCATGTGCAGTAAAGCCTACCATACACACGTGGTGTGACACACGTGGTACATAGCCAACAAAAATGAGCATTATGTGCATCAAAGATCTATATAAAGATGTTCGTGGCAACTTTATTTTTAATAGGCTCAAATTAAAAATAACCCAAGTGTCTATCAACAGCAAAATCCCAAATAAGCCATTTCATATTTATACAGATTCTGTTGCTATGTAGTAATGAGAAACAGCAAAGCTCTGCTCGTGCAGTCCACTGATGCTCTGCACAGCAGTAATATCACATGAAGCCCAGCGCCGAGGGATTCTGACAGGAGTCCACGTATGCAAAGCCCATGACGTAAGTTCCCAATAATTGGTGGTCACTATGGTTACCTTAGAAGGTGATGGTGATGATGGTGGCTGTTGACCAGGAGGAGACACAAACTAGTCTTCTGGGTAGAGGAAGAAGACTTCTAATCCCTACCTTGATGGTGGCTATACAGGTGCATACACACACACACACACACACACACACACACACACACACACACACCCAGCTCACTGGGCGATACACTTACTGTGGATATATCTTACTGTATGTAAGTTAAACTTGATCATGGTAAAGAAAATGTGGAGTAAGGGGCTCTTAAACTTTTGGAGTCTGTGCCTCAAGACCAAGTGTCATCAGGTGAGGTGGTAAGCATTTGGGAGCGTTAGCAGCTTCTGCAGACATGTCCTGGTAGCTGCTGTCGCAGGGCAGAAGCAAGGGGCGCTCACATCCAAGAACTCGGTGCCACAGGACAGTCTGAATCCATGGAAAAGTAAATGGCACAGACCAATGAGGGCGAGCCTTTAAGATCTTTCAGTGATAATAACAAACACCCTGCTATGGCACATGTGTCGTTGGCTTGCCACCACTGGCATAGGCCATCTCTTACTTTCTATCAGCTCAATTCCCTGAAAACTAAGCCAGGTGTGCCTTGTGAGTTCCAGTGTGCCTATATTTACATGGGCATTGACAGCCTGAGCCACTGGACTCAATCTGAGTGGAGAGAGATAGATAGAGAGAGAGAGAGAGAGAGAGAGGGAG
>NW_004524656.1:9395313-9411566 GCF_000260255.1 Octodon degus
GTCTACATAGAAACAGAGAATGTCAAGTGTCAAACCTGTGTCCAAAGACAAGGGCTGACCCTCAGAAATGGGACGTGATCGATGTGGCGAATTAAAATTGCCTGGTGGTTCACTCCTAGCTTCCAAGATCTTGTACTACAACCCCATGAAGAGGACCACTAAGCTAGTTTCTAGAAGTTAAGGTCAACCTTGATTGAAAATAATAGAGCCTAACTGGAACTAACTTAGGTAGAATGGTAACTAATTATAATAAAAGGAATGCAGGGCCAGCCAGATAGCTCAGCGGATTAAAGCTCCTGCTTAGGCAGACAAAGGGGCTAGGGGTTCTATCCCCAGCCTGCCATGTTGGCCCTGCCCCTGGGGTGTGCTGGGATGGTGATTGAGACTGGGCATGGTGGCGCACACCTATAATTCCAGCTCTTGGGAGGCTGAAAGCAGGAGGATCACTGTAAGTCCAATCTGCGTAATCAGATCCTGTAGACCCTGTACTAAATACATAAAAAAAGGAAAAGAAAATGAATGCAATGTCAGGACTATGGTTAAGTATCAGGAACAACAAGAGCAGGATCTTGAGGGCCTCAGACCTTAATTTTTGTCCCATGTGTCTGTGTTGCTCTGAGCCTACTCTTCATTCTCACTGTAGACAAGGTCTCTCCACATGGTAGCAAAGAGTGCAGGAGAATCACCAGCAGCCCCTTTATCTTAAAACTTCTTCCTGATGGTAAAATTCAGACTCTCAGGAAAGAAATCTGGCAGCCCAGACTGGGCTAGCTGTCTATCTTTAGATCCACCAGCAGACGTTGGGGCCGCAGACTCTGCATATTATATGGCTGCTCCAGCATGAAACACTCAGATGGTAGATGCCGGGCACCAGTAAGTGGGCATAGATGATGAGAGTCAACACCATCAGGACGCCCGAGAGGAGCACTGGAAAGTGAGCATTTCCTCTCCCAATGTATAATTGGAGTCAGAATGTGATAGTGTTTTCTACCACTCCTGTGACAATAATGTGCCTACTGCTGGCTAACATAACCCACCTATGCTTCTTCCTGTTATGGAGGCAGTTGGTTCATGGCTTAACCTTGCTGGGTTTTCCAATTCTTCTGTTTGCTACTTTGTATCATGATACCTCACTCTGGGATTTCTTTACATGTCTTTTATTCTCCTGCCTCCCTTGGAACCAAGTCTTCATTTGCTTATAAAACATCTCCTCATTCTCCCACCTCAAGCCCAATAGTACCATGGTGGAAACTTAACTGTAGGTTGTCTAACTGCTGATACCGCCTTGGAGGGTACAGAGCTTCTTCTTGGGTAATCATTTACCCTGTTTGAGTCTTGTTTGTCTTCTGACTGCACAGTGCTGACTAAATAGTAGTAATAGAAAATTCCATCTTTCCTCTGCATTGCCTCCTTTCATCTGATGCCTACAACAGTTTTTGAGGTAAGCAGATATGTATTATTATAACCATTATTTTACATTTGAAGCAAATGAGACTTAGGCGAAACAAAGTTTTAAAAGTGAGTGATACCAATAATAAGGAGCGAACCTGGGGTTCACATTCAGATCTTCTGATATTACCTAAAGGTAGGATATTAGGGATATCAGGCCCACAAAGTATATTATAAGGTTTCTTTTCATTCTAAAATCTGTGATTCTGCAGAAGATGATAGCAATATTAAAAGTCATGCTATCTTATAGTTATTCAGTGTTTGCTATGTTCTGGGCATGAACCTAAGACATATTAGTCATGTAGTAATATTATGATGATGCAAATGGTATAGTAGGGTCTAAGTAAGTAGTGAGTAGAATTCTTGGATAGGATGAAGGGTTTAAGATAACTAAAATTTCTTAACTCTGAGGGTTTGATTTTGGGTTGTTTGTGTTCCAAGAAAGGACACACGACAGGCTATAGCAAAAGCAGAAAAAGCCTCTCTTGGGGGCTGTGATGTGTTCCCAAGAAGACAAATATGGAGCTTAGGAAGGTGCCCTCTTAATCTGATAGAGAAGAACAGCGACAAGATGAACATGACCTGTGACACAGCCCGGGGAGCCCTCACGTCAGGCAGAGTCAGTTTTGCGGTGCACAACTCTGGAGAAATGAAATCACTGATTTGCTGAAGAGAGCTGGGTTAGAATCCTAGTCTGGACATTTAGTAGTTGGAGACTTGAGCAAATGAGTTATGTCCTCTGACTTGACAGCACAAGGCTAGGAGAACATGTTCCTAGAGCTCTTAGTCCCCTGTTGGTGCTCAGTGAACATTCTGTCCCACTCTAGGTGGTATTTGGTGTCATTACGCTAGGGACAAAGTGTGATGCACGGGAATCTCGGGGGCATCCCTTTTCTGAGCCTGCAGGAGAGGCACTGTACCTGCTGCCTGCCTCTCCCCTTGGGGTGGAAGAGCCTTGCTGAATTTCCCCGCTGCGCAGACCTGAAAACTGGAGGGACTCTACTCTATCCTTAACGCCCAGAGAGACCAGCCAAATAAAGCAGAAATTGCACTGGAGTTACAGCCGGTAGAACTAGACTTTAGGTAATTCACTCAATGTCTTTGAGCCACAGTTTCTTTACCTATAAAACAAGAAAGACAATATTTGAAAAGGTAGTTGTGAGGCCTAAGCTAGATATCATTTGTACGGATTAACGGTCGGTGGGAGCTGAGTTTGCCTTGACTCAGGAGGCGTGGGGTGTCCTTGCTTCCTTATCTCACACCTCTACGTGCCTCTTCTTCACACCCGGAAGGAGTCGCTTGCAGGCCTGGCCGGCTGCAGCATTTTCTTGCCTACCCAGAAGGCACACCAAGGCATTGGCCCTCGCTGCTTCCATGAATCCACACATGTACACACAAGAATGTGTGCATTCACAGACATCCCTTTTCCATGTTAATGGGGGGGGAGAGAGAGAGAGAGAGAGAGAGAGAGAGAGAGAGAGAGAGAGAGAGAGAGGCAAAATATGAGAGAGAGAGCTGTCATGTAGAGAAATAGCAGCAGGAGGAAATCCCCCGTCCTCTCTCCCCATGTCACTTGTTCTGCCTGTACAGGCAACAAATTAAAACAAGAACCCCCCATCGCCCAGAGCTGCCTGGGCTTCTGCCACATCAGCTCTAATAATAGCCGAGCAGAAAGGCCCCCCTGTCTGCTAGCCCCTGAGCAAAGAGGCAGTGCTTTTCATTCCCCGCCCGAGAAGTGGCTGGGAGCTTTGGCTGTGTTTATTTGGTGTGACTTTGGGGCGATTATATATTGTTTCTTGTCCTCTGTCTAAGTGCTTCATCAGACATGGGGAGGGGGCACAAGGGGTGAAGGGGCAGGAGTAGAAAGAAAAGCAAAAAGGGAAATTCAACTTCTTCAGGAAAACACACATGCGGTCCATGCCGGCACCAGGACACAGCAAATTGAACTCTCCCTGCCGCACAGTGGTCTGTGAAAGCTTTCAATTATCTGTCTGCACCTATAGCAAATGTTAGGGATCGCTTCCAGGAGCCTTGAAAAGGGTCTATACATAACAGAGGCGCTCGCACGCGGCCAACAGCCGCCTGAGAAACAACAATCTATTCATTTACCTTTGAAAAAGCCAAAAAGATATAAATTCTACCCAGAAATCAATCTCCCTCTCTCTCTTTCTTTGTCTTTTGCCACATCCCTTCTCCAACCTCTCACCCCATCTTGTGTTTATTTATTTATTTTCTAGCGAAGGGCAGGGAAACCGCCCAGGAAGGCAACACTCAGGCAGACAAAAGAAGCAGGGTGTATTTTGATGTAAATGCTGGTCCCACTTGGGCAAAGCAGCAGCTTTGCAGTCTGGCTCCCTGGGGTGTCCCTGCCCATGCAATGCATCTCTGGGGGAGCACCCACTGTGTGCTGACCATAGGCCAAGGGCTGTTAATGGTGCCACCTTCTTGGACTCTGGGGATAAGACTCCGGGGGTGGTGTCCCTTTCACTCCCTAAATGAAGAAGCAAGACTCAGGTGGAGCATGGGCCTATGATGCCGCTGCACAGGGAACCAGCTCAGATCTTCCACCTCTCAGTCCAGATCTCTTCCTCATCATGCTATTTCTGCTACTGTTCTGGGCTACTATGCTCTGATCCATGAGAAGACATCAGCGTGGACTCCACACATCATGTCCAAAATTACTAGCAGCCACAGAGGGAAGCTGGCTCGGTAGACAGTGTTTATGCGAGCAAGGCTGTACAAGCGTGTCACAGTGAAAATAATGAGCACAGAGATGTCAGTGGTGGCGGTGGCGGTAGTGATGAAGCACAGGGAGGGGCGCTGGCTTAGGTGAGAGCTCCAAGCCTTAGCCTCAACCTCATTACCCGGAGCTGCTGGACTTAGCCAAAGTCATCCTACTTCTCCGGGCATCGGGGTAGCAGTAGATGGATGGTTTTCCAAGTGGGCTTAGTGGAGTAGCCACATCTTGAAGGACCTTGGCTCACAAGACTGCTGGAGAAGTGCGTGGGGCTTGGGCATCTGCCAGACAGGGCCCATTTTTAAAAATCTGTTTTGCGTGTTGTGGTTCTGCGTGATCATTGAGCAGAAGAAAGGGGCATGCTATTTGTAGGATGAGATCCAGCCAGAGCATTCCATGCCAAGATGGCTCTGTCACATTCAGATACTGAGGGACCCACCTCCTCTTTCAGGGTTTGAACTCCTAGAAGGTCATGGCAGAAATGACAGATGCCTAGACAAACAGCTCTGGGATGGACCAATGAAGTCTGTTGTGGGCTGGAGGCATGAATCCAAGACAGAAGTCTTGAAGGAGAGCGCAAGGTCTGAGTCTCAGGAGAGGATTGAGGACTAAAAGGAGTCCAGGCAGTGGGGCACTGGAGTCACAGACACTGAAGGCAACTGCAAAGCTGTGCTGGGCACCGTGGGGACTGGGTGGGAAAGACTGAGGGGGGTGGGACCGCGACTGTGTACATCGGAGCCTGGCTCTCACCTTTGCAGGTGACAGAATCAGTACATCTGGCTCAGGGCCTCTGAGCTCTGGAAGACCAAAGGCTGGCTGAGAAAGCCTGCAGCGAGTGTGCTTCTCACCTGTGCCACTGTTCCCTGTGGACAGAAGCCTGCAACAGTGCTGAGCACTTTTCCATTCCCAAGTTTGAGTCCTGGGTGTCTGAAGAGCCATGACTCCACATCTCTCAGGACAGATGCAGTTCCTCATATCCATATAATTAAAAGCACAGCTTACAGCATTTTCAAACCAAGAAGTCTTACAGTTCAGTCAGCAAGACTACACTGCCATCCAACATCAGTGCTAGGTTTTAGGGATCATTTGCATCTTCAACACATATTTTAGAGCAGAAGGGGTTGGCAAGGAGGACCATGAATCAAGACTGGGGTGGTGCCTGCGAATGGCCACCAAGAAACAGCACTCATAGTACTGAGCTGGGTCTGAATTCTTTTCACCCACATTGTTGGGTGCGCTGGATGGCAGGACTGAACAAATCTACCCGCCAGTCCACACCCACAGACATCTGATGAAGAAGGATATTGTGTTCTGAAGTTGTGTATGAAAGATAATGTCACTTTTAAGTTTTCAAAGAGGTCTATATCTACTGTGTCTAATGACCAAAGATATATATTAATGGGCAGACTTAGCCCCGTTTTATAGATGGGTAAACTGAGATGCAGAGCTCTAAGTGACCTCAAGGTCATTCAGTGATGCTAGGAGAGAACTGGAGTTAGAACTCAGTCCTTCCCCCAGGAGGCTCAGATCCCCATGCCAGTGACCTCCTCCCCTGCACTCCTCAATTTGTTGAGCTCACTACTTGGTCTTTACCTGACCTGTAGGGCCCACCTTGAAGCACTGGCAGGCTGGGGGTAAATGAGAGAATGACTTCCCACACCGTGTGACTTGTCCGCTAATTTGAAGAGCATTTTCTTGGCCAGCGCGCTAATCCTGAGTAATGCCCTGAGACCACATCGATCGGGATCTGGGAAGTTCCGACCCGATCACAGCACATTGCAGTGGCCTGTACGCAGGTGACCTTCTCTCTGTCAGAAAATACATCTTTCCTGCAGGTCGGCAGCCTGAAAACATCACCCACAGCCAGCTTAGCCCAGACAAAGAGCTTTGAAATGGTCCAGATAATGCACCGAGGGGAAAACTGTTTTCCGAGTGTGTAATTCGTCCACTGTTAACCTGCAGCTGCAGGGATGGCCTGCTTTGATTCCCTTCTCTGGCCAGGGCCACTCCTGTCATGTACTGTGATGCATGGTGCATGGCAGTGGACAGGAGGCTGAGACTTGTCATATTTCCTGAATGCTAATGACCCCCTGGCCGGCTGGCTGACATTCTGTCTGCCGCCTGGCTGCACTGTAGGCCTGACCCACCATGGAAATTGTGTGCAGCTTGGTTCTACCACAACACGTGTCCTGGTACTCAGCTGAGTGGCATGAAAAGAGAGCTGGCATCCCTGGCCATCTGGAGGTGTATGTTCAGCAAGAGGCTGGGTGGTGCAGATGCCAGGGCTTTCAAGTTTGCTTCAGGAGGAGTTCCTAATCCTGGCACCATGGGGCTGTGAGCTTTGGGGGGAAGTACATACTCTTTGGGGGCTTTACTTTTATTGTCTGCAGAATAGCTGGTCAAGGTAATAGGCCTTACATTCCCGAACTCTATATTTTTTCAGGCAATTCTCTGTTTTGTGCTAAGTGATCATTAGGATTAAAAATGTACATAGGGAGCGAGGGAAGAGGGCAATATTTTTTGCCACTCTCCTTAGCTATTTGTTTTCCTTTCACCATTATCATCATAGGAAGTGCTTTGGTCTCCCCTACTACCAAGATAAGCCAGGCCTGTGGGTCACAGAGTCAGGGCTGAGCAGAGACGAGTTACTGCTGGAGCATCACACCCCACTCCAGTGCCCAAGACGGGGGAGAAGGGAGAAGGCAAGTGGATTGTAGCAAGTGTCAGGGCTGAGGCAAAGGCCTGGCACCACTGGGCGGGCAAGGGAGACAAGAGGAAAATGTGGGGAGGAACTGCTCCTGAGACCTTCAACAGCAGTGGGAGGCACAGGGTGAAGCCTGTAGAAGGTGTTTTATGAAGGATCATGGGACAGGGCGGGAACTCAGATGAACACCCCATGAGGTCAGTAACGTGAAATAAATCACTCTCAACCATTGGCAAAAAAGTGACATTTGCCAGCTGATGGCTAGTGGGAAGATGTTTTGAATATGGTAATCCTAGAAATCCTAAACTGTGAGGGAAAATTCCTCTGCCCCAAATAAATCAGAAAAGCTGAATTATTCTTACACCTCTCAAAGAATGTGTCTCCTCCCAGCTCTGGGTTTGACGTAGCAATCAGATGATTCACCTACAGAGCTTCTATCAGGAGTGGTGTCTGGGCCCCATTCTGAGTTTAACGAGTCAGCAGGAGGCCTTCCAGGCCCAAACCTTGGTTTGTCCTACCTGTTGAACATGTGTAATGGGCACACCACCCACTCATAAAACAACAGCAACAACTAACTTTGAGCCAGGTAAACAACTGCTTAAGATTTGGCTTCATTGGGCTAGCTGTTTGTTCTACTAAGTGTTCAATATTTGTTCAATAAATATTTCAAGACCATACCATGAGTTCCACTGGATTCTGCATTCTTTGAGTGCAGGGACCATGTCTAGGTTGTTCCCATGTCCCCTCTGCCCAGCACACAGTAGATGCCCAATGCATCTTTGTTGAATATATAAATAAAGGAATGAATGAATATGTGAATGTGAAATAAGGCTTCTTGTTAGAATAGAAAGAGTCTAAGTTATGACATGAAAATCTTCATTCACATAAATCCTGGCTATGGGGCTTTTTAATCTGGAACTGAACACATTTTTTAACCTCTTTGAGCCTCAGTTTCTACAGTGGGAGCAATGGGCTAATCCCACATGCTTCCTGGGACTGAATGAATTAATTTATGGGGACAGGCATATGTAACAGTTCAGAGCATTGCACTCGGTCAATGGGAATAGAACAAAGTTCCTCTGAGACTCTGGTGCTAGATGTTGGCTCCACTTCCCTGAGGCCCAATGGCTCTTAGTCACTTCAGATCCTGCAGGCTGGAGAGATGCAGGAGGGAGCAGGAACAGTAACTGACAATCTATCTTCAGTACTTCTGAGCTTCAAGTAAGACCAGGCCCCAAGCTATGTTTAATTTTAAGTGGCTTTGATAAAAAAAAAATGACTCATTTTCCTTTAAATTCATCATCAGACAAAATTCCCTTCTCCCGGAAACTGTACAGGAGTTTGGGTTGACATGACATTCCAATGTAACAAGACAACATAATTTAAAGGAGCCCTGTGGCTTTTACATTTGAGGCCGACTGTTTCCCAGTATTTGAACCAAAGCTCAGAGAACAGCTGGGAGATTAGGTACTAACGAAAAGGAAATGATTTGAAATATCCACGCTCCGCTCCCTGCAAATCAGAGCGCTGTGACTTGGCAAGCTTCGCCTTTCCTCCCCACCCCGCCACCCCCGCTGAAATGTGTCGCTGCGCGGGCTGTCTGCAGAGCACTCAGAGATGTTTACAGCTCTCTTCTTCCCATGCTTCTGTGATAAAGGTCTGGCTTTGTTGTATCAACCGAAATCACAGAGCTGAGTGTTTCGCTTGTCTGTCTGAGAAATACTGCGCATATTCTATCAGGTTGTGCCTTTGTGTCCCCTCATTTATCTCACCTATAGCGACGGACAGTGAGTGTGGAAGGAAGAAGGTAGCTATGAGAGACTCCATATCCCCTTGCCTGGGCCCCTGCTTCTGGGCAAGGAGTCATCTCTAAATTGTTCTAAGTAGGGTTGCCTGGCCTCTGGGGACTCCCTCCTACAAGTCCAATTCAGACTGAATCCCCTTGATCCTCCAAGGGTCTTCCTCTCAGCCAGATAAATTCTTCCCACTTTTGTTTCCTGAGATCCCTAGATTTTCTTTGGTCTGCCCAACACCAATGTCAGTTTTCTTCTGAACAGACCCTCCCCTGGAGATGAGTAGAACTGGAGAAAACACTGCTGTTGGTCTCTCCCAGATTTCTCAGGGTCATAGCTGCGAAGAATGTTTGACTTTATAAAGCAGCTTCCTTTTACCTCAGGCTGGTAAAAATGATGTACAGGAGATATTAATGACAACGAAGCTATTACCTTAGATTAGTAGCCCTGTGGAAAAGGTTCAGGACTGAGGAAAGGTCTCACTCTGGTTAGGACATGACTATGGATAGTAATGCTGAGCTGTGGCAGGAAGGAAAAGAATTTACTCTATGAATATTTTGGAGTCTCCGGAGGTTTTGTGGATCTGTGCAGTCTTTCCAGCTTCCCCTGCTCTTCATTTCTTCCCATTTTCCAAGTATCAAGCACTAAAGCCCCATGTGTGCAGAGAGCAGACAGAGGTGATCTTTTGCAGAAGCCAGTGGGAGGAAAAGGTAGGAGGACTGGAGCTTGCTCTGGTGTTCTTATTGCATACGCATGTCTAACTAGAACCAGGTACCCCTGGGGAAAATCATGGTGACTTAGGTGGTATAAAGGCACTCAATAAACAGGTCTATCTTCCTCGGCATCAATTTTACTTGAAGATTTGGGGTTAAAACATGCTGATGTGAAAACAAACACATATGCATTCTGGAAATGAAAAGGAACATAAAATTCACATGATTTCCTGAGATAAAACGTGACTTCAAAGAAGCGTGCTGTGGCCGGGCTGCTTCTGGGCCTCCCAGAAGGGACCCTTTCAAGCTCCCCAGGCAGAGGGAACTCTGAGGGGTGGAGACACTGGCAAAGCTCTGTGAGTCCCAGCCTGAAGTGAGAGGGTCGCTGCCTGGCAGAGCACCACAAGATGCCCCCTGGGCTCCAGAGTCCACCTGGGTTATGTGTGGAGCCCTGGGATGAGTGAATAACCTAGAAGAGGGTGCTCTTAATAGCAGAGCAGTCTGGCAGGCTGACGCGTGGCAGTTCTAAGGTCTGTTTGATGTTGGTAGAACTAAAATAGCCGACTTCTCCCAGTCATAGAGATGCATCATGAGGCTGGGGGGGGGATTATTTCTGTGGAAGAAGGAGGATGGATTATGATTATCAGGAAAGAGGCTACTCACTTTATTGCAAGGGAACTTGGTCCCCGGCTGCTCCCAGGGGACAGACACAGTCTCTCACACACACCTACACTCACAGAGGCCCCATGCGTCTACCTGCTGTCCTCAGAGTCAGTCAGAGGGGGGAGCGGGTGCCAGTGCGATTAATGGAGCCGCCCCAGGGGACTTGCTGAATGGCAGGCCTGCCCGCAGTACCACAGAGCCAATTTCAGTAACAGGTTTAAGGGAGCCCTGAGCCAGGAGGCAATGCAGCTGACTCAGCCCTTCAGCTCCTCTGCATCCAGAGGGAGGCTCCAGAGTCAGGGAGCTGGAGACTGCAGCAGAAACCAGCACCAGGGGAGGCTGGGCCAGCCAGCCACGGCCACAGGGGAGGCAGCAGGGCTGACAGACAAGGCAGGTGTTGTGTGGGGGGAGGGCAGTCTTCCTCTGCACAGTGGAAACTTGGTAGTCTTTCTTGGCTGCTGTCAGGATAAAGCACGATAGTAAATATTCCTAGGGTGCTTTATGGTTCAAAGAATTTTCATGAACATTACCTTACTCTCCATGATAATTTTATGACATTGAGCACAAGAAGCTTAAAGAGTTTATTTATTTATTTGCCAGAGCCCATGGGGTCAGGGCAGCAAACCTGTGCTTGGCCGGGAGACTGGGGTCCTCTGCCCTCATTCAGATGAGGACAGCAGATGTACTTGGCAAAGTTAATCAGATACTTACGTCACATGCTTGGCTATAATATTGGGCACATACTGTTGTCAACAAAAGTGGGATGTTGTTATTACCACTTTTTGAGAGCAGAAAAAAACATATTAACTTGGAGAAGAATAAGAAACTCTCTCTAGCACATGCATGGTCCATTCAAAATTTTCAGGAGAGGCTGTTAATCCACACAAAGCAGCAGGAAAGAGCTAACCCCTGGAATGTGTTGTCAATAACGCCACATCTGAAGTAGAAGAGTCATTTTCTCCACAGCCTACACCTTGGGTATCCACTCGCTATGGCTGGATCGCAGGAGAACAGGAGAGAAAGCAGAGACTGTTCTTCCAAAGGGTCACAGTAGACTTGAGGGGCCCGGGATGATTGGGAGGCGGGGCCTGGGGTCTTCAGCAGGTCAGTTCCCCTGCCAAAGGTTTGCATGGTCAGTCTTCAGGACTGAGGCAGGAGCAGCCGAGATCCTGTTTGTAGACACATTTTCCTCGGGACCCCCCACCAGGAGGGTCCCAATTTCAGAAAGTTGTTCTGAGAGCTTCAAGAATAAAGGCACAGGGCTCCCATGGCAGAATTGAGGATTAATACCTCCCTTTACAAAAAAGAGGGAGAAGTCCAGAGAGGGAAAGCAATTTTCCCAGGAATCTCACAGCAATTTCTTATCTTTACCCAACTGTCTGATGCCCGAGTAGGCTTCTGTGGCACTGTACACAGCTACTGAAAATCACTGTAAGCAGCAGGTTTGAGGCAGGGAGGTCGAGCTGCATCTGCTCCACGGCTCCCCAGCTCCAGGCTCAGCGCCAGGCTCTGGGAAAGCGTGTCTTTGGAGGCTCGCTGAGTCCTTGACCAGCACTCGGACACAATGCAAACAGGAGAACAATAGGGAGTGTGCGAGGGAGCCCAGTCGGAGAGGGTATTGATCACATTTTAAAAAAGAAACACACACTAAAGAGCACAGAAAAGCCATACCAACATGCCAGCTGGTTTAGCTAATTAGCGCGGGTGAGCCGTGTCGGCCACGAGCGCCAAGCCAGGAAGCAAACAATTCACTCAACAAACAGAACATCTAAGGAGGAACAGAAAGCAAACATCACTGTCCCCTTACCTCCAGAGGGTCTGCACTGTCCAGGGTAGGGGGTTGTGATGGGACAGGAGGGACACAGAAACCAGAATTGGGGTAGAGGAGAGGACAGGGACTGTCTGAGGTACAGACTTCCTGGGTGAAGAGGGGGATGGCACTTAGCAGGGAGGAGGAGGCGACGTTGTGCCCGGGGTGGAGCTGCACCTTCTTTCCACACACGGGCCCTGGCAGCACTGGCTCTGGACCTGCCTGTTGGGGAGTCATTTGTCACTAGAATTCCTGCTCTGGGAAATTCATAACTATGGTAGAGTAGGCAGAGGGCATCTCGGATTAGATCCTGGAGACCTGGCATGGGGAAGGAGGTCTGAGAGGATAGAAGTCTAGGCATGCTGGCCAGGGGCTCACTCGGAGCACAGCCCTGTCCCAGCGAGAGTGTGCTCAGAGGGCAGGGGTGTGGCCATGCGAGGGTACCTGGGTCTGGTCACAGAGAATGGCCCGTTGCAAGAGCCCTGTGTGCTGCAACAGAGGAGAGGAGCAGGGGAAGGAGCACTGCGCTGCTCAGCTTCCGCAAGTGAGCGATGCAGGCTGTTGGGGTTCAAAGCACCAAGTAATGAAAAAGAGGAGAGGGATGCTAGTAGGGAGGAAAGGAGGAATGAACAGAGGGAGGAGTGAAGGAGGAGGAAGGAGGGACAAGGGAAAAGAGGGGGAAAGGTGGTGGGAAGGGGGAGAGGTGGTGAAGGGAAAGGAAAGGGAGGGGAGGAGGAGGGCAGGGGAGGGCAGGTGGAGGGGGAAGGAGGGGAGTAGGGGAGAAATGGCCTTTTCTCCATCACAAACCTCCCCACCGAGCAATCTTTGGGGAGGTCAACACTATCACCCTCTTTCTAAATACAAGGCATGTTATTTTCCAGCTGTTGGCTCTCTGTTTTTTTCCTCTGTTTAACTGCCTGCCCTGCCTGGCAATGTCTTTCTGTTGTTGTTCTTGGAATTGTGGTCATCTTTATCTCTGTCTAGAATATCTTTCAGTATGCTTTGTAGGGCTGTTTGGCAGTAATGAATTTCTTCAGTTGTTCTTTGGCATGGAGGTATCTTGTTTCTCCATTAATTTTGAAAGATAGTTTTTCAGTGTACCTCAGTCTAGGTTGGAAATTGTTTAATTTTAGAATTTAAAATACTTAAAGTTCTTCTTGACTTAAGGGTTTGTGCTGAGAAGTCTGCCATGATTCTGATGGGATTTCTTCTGTAGGTGATCTGTTTCTTTTCTCTGACAGCTTTTAATATTCTGTTTTTGTGCTGAATTTCTGGAATCCTGATTAGTATATGCCTGGGCATAGATTTATTTTGGTTATGGCTAATTGGAGCTCTACATGCCTCACTTATCTGGGTGTCAAATTATTTTCCCATGCTTGGGGAAATTTTCTGCTATTTCTTCTGCAAATGTCCACTGATGAAACTGTTCAGCATCACTGGTCATTCAAGTAATGCAAATTAAAACACACTGAGGCCCGGGGAGATGGCTCAGTGGAATAAACATCAAGCGCAAGGGCCTGAGTTCAATATGCAGTTCCACCAAAACAAAACAAAAACAACAACTAAGATTCCATCTCATGCCAGAAAGAATGGCTATCATCAAGAAGTCAACCAAATGATGGTGGGGCTGTGGGGAAAGAGGAACCCTTCTACACTGTTGGTGGGAGTGTGAACTGGTACAACCAATGTGGAAATCAGTATAGATAGTCCTCAAAAATCTTGGATTAGAGATTTGATTCCACCCAGCTATAGCTCCACTGGATATCTTTCCAGAAGAATTATAAGCATCATACCACAGTGATATGCATGCACCTGTCTTTATAGCAGCACAATTTGTCATAGCTACATCTTGGAAACAACCCAAGTGTCTATCAACCAAGGAATGGATAAAAATGATATGGCATTTTTATACAATGGAGTACTACTGAGCTATAAAGAAGGATAAATCTACAGGTATATGAATGCAGTTTAAGACCGTACTCATTAGGGAAATAAATCAGACTTGCATGTGTAAGCATCATATTGTCTTCTTAATGTAAGAAACTGAAGAGTAAATAAAATGCAAACCATAAAATAGATATTGTGAAAGGAAAAGAAACTGCTCAAAAGGAAAAAATAACTGAGATGGGGGAAAGGAGAAAAAAAGAAAGAAAAAAGAAAAAATATAGAGAGATATAGCTATTCACATATACATATGCATATGTATATATATACACATACAGGTAGCTAAGATAATTATACTATTAATTTCTATTAGTTTATTAAAAAGAATGGTTTGTGCTTATATTGTTTAATTAATTTTTCAGGCCTATATCATGTAGTCTGAACAACTACTTTGGCTTTTTTGCTTGTTTGTTTGCTTGTGGGATTTTTTTGTTTGTTTGTTTGTTTTTTTGGGCAGAACTAGGGATTGAACTCCGGCCCTTGCACTTTCCAGGGAAGTACTTATTCTACTGATCCATCTCCCCGGCCCCTTGAACAACTACTTTGAAGATAATATACATTATATTAACCATTGTTAACTTCCCATTATTTTGTTTTGTAATTCTTTATCATTGTTTTTTCTCTCTAAGATAGATAGATAGATAGATAGATAGATAGATAGATAGATAGATAGATGGAAATGGGGCACAAATAAGGCCACATAGGGAACTAATATACAGGCACATAGCCAGCATTGTCCAAGCACAAGCCAGGTTGAGGTGGACCCAGGTGAGTGACAGTCACCCCCTTCTCCTTCTGTGCCTTCCCCACCAGTGCCTCCTCTCTCTGCTGCTTGACCTTGGGGCTCTTTCCTCACGCTGACTGGGAGTCCTGTGATGGGGAGAAAGCCTAGCTCAGGAGACAGCTTACCCTCCACTCCATGGTTCTCCAAGAGGTGATATCATAGAGAGAAGGAAGGTTGAAATGGGATTCACCAGAGCCTGCTTGAGTTCACTTGCCCCAGTTCCAGCTGCACGACCCTTCCCACCTCGGGATCTCACCCCTACAGACCTCTGTCTCATCATCTACAATAGGGGGTAGGAACTGGTTCTTTCATAAGATTCCAGATGACATTATGTATAGCAAAAGTTGTTATCTTTAGGCCATGTAGCCCAAATGTTATTAGGAAATGTTGTATTACTAAAAGAACTCTGAAGGCTTAAATGTGTTTTCCTTTTTCTTTTTAAAATCACATAAGTTGTGCTATTTTGAGCCTTTGGGTAGAAGGATTGGGAAGTATTCAGGGATCTTGAGCCTTATCCAGTCCCTCAAGTCCCACTGCCTGGCCCATCCCAATGTTCCCCTCTCCACATACAGGCCTTCTGGCACGGGCCAAGAGCTAGGAAGCCACTGTGCAAACTTTCCCTTTGAGCACAGACTGGATCATGTTTGTAAATGTACGCGTGAACACGGCCACATTCCTCCTCATCCATATTTTGCTTTTATGTCTCAGCTGATAGTTTTTGGCAATGCCTTTGCAATGCCATGAACTGCAGACAGGAAATAAGACCCATCCATTTGTGCTGGTACAAGCTAAAGATTTTCTATAAAGTGCCCACATTTCTAGGCTGGGGGTATGGATTTCACTGCAGGGAAAAAAAATATTGTGAGGTGAGAGAAGTGCAGCAAAGGAAAATATTGGCCACTTTAATGATTTACAGAAGCATAAAAAACCTCCCTGCCTGCTGGGATTTCATATTTCCCCTCCTGCAGGAAGGGAAGCCGGGGCAGGGGGCCTGAGGGCTGCTTTGTGAGGAGGCCGAAGAAAGCCAGGCTGGCCCCTTGCTGAGGCTTCCATGAGCTGCAGTCCAGGCTGAGCAGTGTCTGCAGAGGAGAAGGGGTTGAGAGGAAGGAAGAAAGGGAAAGACAGCCGAGGGCCGCTTCCAGGCTGGGCCACCTGTTGAGTGCTTGGAACGTGGATGTTTGCCCTGGTCAAGAACCTTATGAGAGGCTGCACCCACATTTTACAAGTGGGGAAAGTGAGAGGCCAGCAGTGTGAAGTGACTTTCCTACAACCATCTGTGCAGTTTATAGCAGCAACAGTCCAGACCTTTCAGCTGCCACCCCAAATTCCTTCTGCTTTATCCATTGTCCATATTGTTGCTGTTATTTTTAGTATAATTTCCGTAACACAAAGGCCACCTAGGGTTTTCTGTGTGGCAAGAACTGACCTAAGGATGTCACAGGTGTCTTCATATTCCTCCTCTCCCCTTCCCTTCTCCTCCCCTCCCCTCCCCTCCCCTCTCCCCTCCCTTCCGCTCCCCTTCCCTCTCCTTCCCTCCTCTCTCTGTCTCTGTCTCTGTTTCTCTCTCTCTCTTTCTGTCTCTGTCTCTCTGTCTCTGTCTGTCTGTCTCTCTGTCTCTCTCTCTCTGTCTGTCTGTCTCTCTGTCTCTCTCTCTCT
>NW_004524656.1:9411666-9423465 GCF_000260255.1 Octodon degus
TTCCGCTCCCCTTCCCTCTCCTTCCCTCCTCTCTCTCTCTCTGTCTCTGTCTGTCTGTCTCTCTGTCTCTCTCTCTCTCTCTCTCTCTCTCTCTCTCTCTCTCTCTCTCTCTCTCTCTCTCGTAGAGATTAATCTCATGGCCTTCACACTGAGCTACAGCCCTAACCCTGCTTATTGTTTTATTTATTTTGAGACAGTATCCTACTAAGTTGATAAAGTCTTCAGACTGCACTCCAGCCAGCCTCTAAACATACTGGGATTATAGGTGTGTGCTACAACACCTGGCCACACTTAATCATGATATAAGGTATGCAGATTACTACTGTAGGTGAGGAAACTGGAACTTGGAAATATTCAAAACTTACTATAATCAGTTGGATTGGAACCCAAGTTATTCCGACTCCAGAATCCACACCTAATCACCTTTCATTGCATGTTTGTAAAGATTAAGAAATGAAGAAACAGACAGTAAGCAACGTGACTTCTCAAGGGAGCTTCCCAAGTTGGCCAATGAAGAATCACAGTCAGAAGTGACTGGCTCGAGCAGTTCAGACAATGCAGACTGAGGAGCAACGCCCGGGACGGTGAGATGTACATGAAAAACAAATGGGAAGCAGCTCCTCTCCCGTACAAGCCGTCATTTGAATGGCTTGCAGCCATGAGTGGTGGGAATTGAGCTATTAATAAAGGGAGCCGGCAGAATGATTTACAATCAGGCATTAATATGGAGATTTTCATAAACACAATAATTCACACCCAAGCAGAGCCATAAATGTAAAGTTGCATTAACTATTCTAGTTGGCATGGAATGTCACACACAGTGTGAAATTGAACATTCCATTGTACTGTAATAATAGACTAATGGAAAAATTTTTCTTGGGGGAAGGGAGGAAGGGAAAGGAGGAGAAGCAGGGGAGCAGATACTTCATATTTCGAGATTGCTTATTCCTAGTAGGCTCTGGTCTTGCTGCAGAGCTTTCCTAAATAAGCATTTTATGTTGGAATGATTTTAGATTTAAAGTTGCAAAGATAACAAGTGCAGAGAGTACATCCTTCACCCAGCTTGTCCTAATTTAGCGGTTTGTATATCCACGGTATATTTGTCAAAACTAAGAAATTAACACTGGTACAGTACTGCTAGCTAAACTCCAGATTTTGTTTGGATTGTACCAGTTTTCCCATTTGTGTTTGTTTCCCCCTTTCTGTTTCAGGATTCCATGCTGAACACAGAAGGGAGTCCTCACATTTCCTAAATCATGGGTATGGGACTGTTTCTCAGTTTCTCATTTTTTTTATGACCTTGACAGTTCTAAAGGGTACTGCTCAGGTATTTTGTAGACCGTCCCTCAGTTTGAGATTTTCTGATATGTTTCTCATATTTCACCTCGGTTGTCTGTTTGGGAAAGACTACCGCGGAGCTGAATTGGCCTCCGATTGCCTCGTATCAGGAGACGCATTATATCCATGTGACTTGTCACTGGTGGTGCTGACCTTCAGCACCAGGTGAAGATCAGTGGCTTGTCAAGCTTGTCCTCTGTAAAGTCACCATTTATTTTTTCCTGTTCTATATTCTATTCTTTGGAAGCTGAGTCCAGCCCATACAGAGGGTAGGCACGGGGTGGGGTAACTGTACATCCAGAAGAGAAAAGGATTTCTATGTACATTTTGCATTATAAGTTTTAGGACATAATTTTAGATTGAACTTCAAATTTCTTATAAAATCCTCTGCCTTCTGAAACAGATGACTTTAAGCATAGATTTTTTTGATCATTTCCTGTTATAAGTAAACTCTAGTACCTCAAATGATATGATCTTTCCTCAGTTTTTACCTTTTTGATCTCATGGGGGACCACTCCCCATTACCCTAAAACTACTCTTGATTCCTCTTCCTTCTTAATTCGTCACACTCCACATCTGTCTACAGATTTGGCTTCCCTTCTTGCTCTCCTCCTTCCTACGATGGGCACTTCCTAGTCAGGGCACTCAGGGGTCCTCATCTTCTCTTTCTTGGCAGTGTTTCCAACAGTGATCTGACTTACTAGATGATTCAGTCACCATCCTTATTCAGACGCTACATCCATGTTTTCTCTCTTGGCCCACCTCTGTGGCTGCCGCACTTCCCTTTCAGCCCTCTTTGCTACCTGTACCTTCTGTAATACCTCAAGATCATCAGCTCTTTGTTAGCTAGAGTATTACTTCTGCTGACTTGACAGAAGTGGAAATGACAGTGTTGGAATTTATACATTTTTTGCTTCCCTCTATTTTTTTTTTTCCTGGAGGTTGGAAGGACAGGGCAGTTCTGTCAGAGCTCCAGAACATTCAGCCTATGCACATGGTAGAAACTGGTACTTCTGAACCACATTCCTACAGGCCTTTGACAATTGCAAAGAAGAATAGAGAACAAACAGCTTTTGTTAAAAGAATAACCTGGAAGTGTTACACATTACTTTCTTACATACTACTGCTCAGAAATAAATCACTTAGCAACAGTCAGTTGCAAAGGAGTCTGGGAAATGAAGTCTATAGCTGGGTAGCTCTCAATACAACAGAAAGGAGAATATGAGTATAACTGGAGATCTCAGAAACTGAACCTACCATTTTGCACTACTGTCTGACTCTTACAGTTCCTGCCTTGCCCTGGCTCTCCTCTTTACTTCTTTCCTGTTAATATTTATAAAACTTCATTACAGCAGCCATAATTGGAAATTTGAATAGCTTTAAATTTTTCCCTTTATTGTACCTTAAAAACTTCCCTCATGTTTTAGATTTCTTTTCCATTTTTACTAAGACTACCTAAACTCAGATCTTTGCAACCGCTTACCTGAAGTCTTACAATAAGTTCATAGACGCTTTTCATGTTCTCATCCCCTTGTTTCTCCAAACCGTCTTTGGGATGGCAGCTGATTACTTTTGGTCAACATAGTTCATCTTCCCAGCCCTGTTCATAGGTCCTCAGTTGCTCACTCTCGTCAGCTCAGAAACTTCACATGCTTACTCCAGTGCTGAGGCCTTCCACAACCTGTCCCAGTCTCTGACTCCTTCATTCTCTCCTTTCCCTCCTGTACCACATGTGTTCTTCCTTTCAAGACAAATTTTACCCCAACACCCACTCCCTGTTACTTTATCATAGTAGTGGTAACATGTATTGATTGCCTGCTTTGAGCCAAACACAATTATTTATACTATTACTTTATTAAATCCTCATTACAGGAATGACATCAGCAAGATGGCAGAAAAGGAATTTCCAGGGTTTTTCACCTCTCACAAAAACATCAAATTGAAGAATCCTGTATGCATGAAAACATAGCTTAGAGCTCAGGAAAACAGATAAAATACTATAGCATCTGGGTGTCACATAAGAAAAACACACTGAAGAGAGAAGATAATTCGCATTGTCTGCATCGCTCGCCAGAACAGCAGACAGCACAGAGAGATGCCCTCTGCTTGGGAAAAAGACCAGCAAGGACCAGACTTTGCCTCTGCCCCAAACTCCAGGCCCATTTTAGCAAAGCCAAGCATGAGATGAGGCAAGTCTAGACTCCAGACTGGGACCTAAAAACTAAGTATCTAGTCTACCTTAGCGCCAGACCAGGCCCAGCAGACTCAGACTCAGGTCTACCCATCACTCTGCTTGCTTCAGAAGTCCCAGGTATAGGAGCCCTAGACTCTAGGCCAAGGCCCCTAGACTTAGGTTCCAGGTATACCTTAGGACCAAGTCAGTGCTCAGAGACCCCCAGTTCCAGGCTAGTCTTTGCTAACTCAAAACCCAATCATCTGTAGGGCCAGGTCAGCCTTTGCAGTCCCAAACTCCAAATCAGCATCCACAGATCCAGTCTCCAAGCCCTCCCTAGATATAGGCTGTGGATGCAGGATGCTGGCCTACCTAGTGCCAAGCCATTTTCTGTGGCCCTAGGTATCAACCTGGTTCTCAAAGGCCTAGACTTCAGGTCAGCACTTAGAGATCTAGCCTCCTTCCCTATTCCACTACAATATTTATAACCTTCAGCTCTGTCCTGGCCCCCTGAGATCACATGTACCAGGCTAGCACCAACCTCCAGACCAGCCCCTATGACTCCATGAACTAGCAGACCCAGGGCCAGGCCTGCTATAGCAAAATCAGAGTTTAGATCTGTCTCAGTGGACCTTGCACTGGGTTACTCCCTCACTTAGGCTCCAGAGCCAGCCAGGCAGATCTGGGTTCTAGGCTTGTCCCTACCAACCCAGATCCTATGCTTACGCTTATGGATAGACGCTCCAGGCTGCGGCATTGTCAGGAAGGCACCCATGGATTTAGCGTTCAGACTGGCTTACATGGGCCCAGGCTCTAGGTCACTGTAGCACCTGACCAGCCCCAGTGGACTCAATGTTAAGGTCTGCCCCAATGCTATGGACTTAGGTTCTAGGTCATTCCCTAAACCAGGCTCTAGGTTCATCCTTATGGACCAAAAGTTTCAGACTCCCTGGAGGACCCAAGATTTGCCCAATGGATTCAGGCTCCAGTATCAACAAGTTGTCAGGCCTGCCCTCTACTTACCATGCAGGTCCTCAAAGGTGACAAGCAATCAATCAGCAGAGCAAAATGGTCATGCAGATCGATGAAACCCAAAGAACCTTAATTAGAATCATAAAAAGAGGATTTCACTGAGCCATGATCGTCACACTCTGAAAGTACAAAGATAAGCTGAGTATGATGGCACATATCCAGAATCTCAGAATACGAGAGAGAGAGAGAGAGAGAGAGAGAGAGAGAGAGAGAGAGAGAGAGAGAGAGAGAACGAACCATTTTTGAAGTGGTAAGAAGAAAGCAATTCATCACATAAAACTTTCCATGATTGTCAGCAGATTTCTCAGCAGAAAACACACAGACGGAGAGATAGTAAGGTATATGTCAAGTACTAGAAGGGAGAAAACACCAACTAAAAATATTTAACTATCATTCAGAAATTAAAGAGAGACAAGTACTTTTCAAGTTAAACCAAAAGACATGGAAGTTCATTACCACTAGACCTGTCTAATAAGAAATGCTAAAATGGATACTTTAAGCTGAAACAAAAGGATCCTAATTAGTGACATGGAAACACATGAAAGTATTAAACTCATGAGTAAAACTCAATCTCAATGTAATCCATAAATAAGTTTGAATAGCAAACTAAGAGAAAAGATCATTATAAATATAATACAAAAGAGAAACAACTCTGAGAAGCGAATCATCCTCAATTCAGTGTTTAAAGTGCGACGGCCAAGGTTGATCCCAGGATTTCCTGCCACTTTATTCTTTGGATGGCTAGGGGTAGGCAGATGCACAAAAAGGAGATGACGTTCAAAGGGATGATAATGAATTTATGTGTACTTTTTTTATTCTGAGACCTGTGGACACCAAGGAGGAGATATTTGGTCAATAGTTCCAGTACACCCCTTAAGTTTGGGAGAGGACTGAGGTAAGAGGCACACATCCAGGGACTGCTGGCTTCTGCAGGATGTTGATGCTGGTTTCAGGCCAAGGAAGAGAGCAGGAAGAAAAGAGGTTCATGGAGTAAACAGCGAATACCAATGTTTAGGGGCCAGAATAAAGAGTACCAGAGAAGTGGGGAAACCCAGAGCCTCTGTTTTATCTCTAGACCCTGTGTCTCTGGTCAGGATGCTCTGAAAAATACCTCTTTCTCTTAGAATGATGACAAACTCTTTCAAGATCTTCTTTGCATGCCACTTCTTCCATGAGTGTGCCACTGAAACCCCTGACTGAACTCATGCCTTTCTTCCAATTCCCAGAACTACATTTCTGCCTCTTTCCCCTGTCACCTAGAATCCTTCGTCTCATATAATAGTGTCTTGTGAACATTTCTTAATTTTTCTAGACTGGATCATTAGGGAAATCAATATTATTGGGCAGTATAGGGAAGTATTAATTATCTTTTGGTCCCTGAAGCAGAACATTTATTATATTTCCTTAGCCTCTACACCTAGATGCAGTATAAGAATATTTTTTCAAAATTATCTCCTCTTCTCCAGGGCTATTACTGCATCTTTCATTGAGGCCCTCAAAACACCTCTTCTGGGACCATTACAATTGTCCCTAACTTGCATCCCTGACTGACTCTTGACTTCCTCTTCTGTCTCCATCAGAGCTTCAGCTGGACAACGGAACATACTCCAAGCACCTTAACCCAGCATGGAAGGCTCAAAGCCAGGGGCAGAACCCCTTTTTATGTTCTGGAAATGCTACATACACTACAAAGGTTCACTCTGAAATTTCCTTCCTGTCTTTCTTTGTCTTTGTATCAAATGGGGAAGATGACCTTCAAGAATTGTTCCCTAAACTCTACCTTGGAGTACTTGTTCTTCTTTTCTGTTATGGTATGTTTATATTTTTCTCATGTTAACATGCATTTGTGCCTCAGATTAAAAGACATTATCTACTCATATGCCTATTTTATTGATCTGCATGTACTTTTTGAGGGTCCAGACCCGAGTTTAGTCATCTTCATCTTCCTTGCATGTAGGTCAGTACATAGACTGGGTACTCAAGTGTCAGAGTTTGTTGAACAAATCATCAAACTTAATAAAAAAATCAATACAATTCAATCAGTTTAATACAATAATATCACCAGGGCCTGTGGAAGTTATGGGATTATTGCCTAGATTAAATGACCTCATCTTGCTAGTTTTCCATGCATTGAGTCTGTTGTTATTTCATCCAGTGATAAGACTATCTGCCTAAATAAACCCCTTTCCCAGTAAGACTAAATTGAATGTCCTTCTGAAAAAGGTGTCTGGGTATTAGAAAAAAAGACTGCTTCAGTAGTATTAAAACAGCAGGGCCCAGTGAGATAGCTCAGTGGACTAAGTACCTGCTTTGGCAAGCACAGGGATCAGGGTTCAATTCCTGCCTGTGGGGTGTGCTGAGATGGTGACTAAAACTGGGCGTGGTAGCACAAACGCCTGAAATCCCAGCCCAGGGGAAGCTGAAAACAGGAAGAACACTACCAGTCCGAACTGCATAGTGAGATCCTGTACCAAACACATACCAAATACCCTGTACCCTGTACAACTAAAAAAATGAAAAAATAAGTAAATAAAACAGCAGTGCCATGACTTGGAACTGATTTCACAAAGGCCTTTCTGCCAATAAACGTTGTGATTTTTATAAATGTGGCAGCAGTCCCTTTCTCACCTGATTCTGTTTGGTCCTATTTACAGTTCCCAGTGTGTTCTGGACACACACAGATCTGGGATTCGGATCAGAGAACTCGACCATCTGGGGTAGCCCTTCACCAGTACGCTTTCTCTCTTTTTTTATTTTGTAGGATAATTTTAGTTTGGCCAGGACAATTCTGGACATACGTTCTTTGCATTCACGCATTTTATCTCATTTGATCCCCAGAAGATCCCTCTGAAGCTGATAGATTATCTGAATTTTACAGATAATGAAAGTGATGCGGCAAGGTTAATGGGCACATCCCGGATCACGCAGGCAGTAAGTAGCTGAGTCATGCTGCAAATCAGGGTCTTCGCTCAGAATCCAGCGTTCCCTGTTCTCTCCCACACAATTTCTTTCTTCTGTATCTAGGACAGGGTCTACAGGGTCTCACTACACAGATTGGACTCCTAGTGACTCTCCTGTCTTCAGCCTTCCGATTGCTGGGATTGGAGGCACACACCACCACACCCCGTCTCAGTTGCCATTCTAGCATGCCCTGCAGGAGGCGCCAGCATGGCACGCAGGGCATCCAACCCCAGCCACTGCGCTCTACCTAAGCAGGCACTTTAGTCCGCTGAGCTGTCAAGCCGGCCCTTCTCTCCCACACTTGCTGCATGTAATTTTCCTGTAGGAAAATTATATTTGCCTAAGCCACTTCTTTTTCAGATTCCAAGTTGAATTCCACTATAGTTGACCATAAAACAAATGTAGTGAGTGCCACATGGTATTATGAATAGAATAGGATGAAACAGAATAAAAGAGAATGAGTATTAAATATCAGAGGATGAGTATTATTTTGTGAAACTTTTGTCACAGGTCACAACGTAAAATATTTTTCTTACTATAAATCACAGTAAAACAAAAAATAATGAAAGGATTTTCTTTCAAACTCTTTGCCTAAAACTGAAGTTGCCAAAGTGACCTTTTCATCGCCAAGTTCCTCGACATATTTTCATTCTGTCTCTTTTAACCTCTTGGTAAAAACTGATCCTTTCTTCTAGTTCCTTAAGCATAATGCACTTGTTTCCAATGGCCCCTGACACCCCCTTTCTCTGGCTCCTCACTTCTCTGGTACTCCTCATTCTGGCCCCTAAACATTGGTATTGTCTGTTTACTCCATGAACCTCTTTTCTTCCTGCTCTCTTTTTATTTTATTTTATTGAGAAACAGATATCAATGAGACAGTTTCAAAACTGATTAATAGGACAGCTTCAATAATTAATACATTCTACATTGTTATCTTCTTAGTGGTTATCCATAGTACAAGATGCAGACAGAATATCCTGTCCAAACACTATTAGTACAAATCTTTCTTTTCATTGAGTTAAGAAAAGTAGCTGTATATCTATCCTAACTATTCTGCATATACAGATACAAAATGGTCCTTCCTTTGTATCATCTTTTTTGTTTAGTCCTATCAGAAATGGGTATTCCATTGGCATCTAAATACTATAGGTGCATGAATTCATCAAAACAATCCAACACAGTCCAGCAGTCCACAATGGTAGTGGGTTATCCACAGAAGTTGTTGAGTTGAGCCTTTCATAGCTCAGCATATTAATATGCTTTTTCTTTATATACCACATTTTTCTACTTTTTTGCTAGCTGGTTAAGACCAAGGTAAAGCAAGACCTGTATAACAAAAAATGTAACTTTTGCATCTGATAAGGTCAGTCAACTACCCTCAGGATTTATCCTGTAACCCTGTGCCACAGTTTGCAGATCTTTTCTCAGTGTCAGTCATATGGATGAGACACGGTCATTGCTTGACCAATTTGCTCTCTGTGAAAGCCTGAGAGAATGTTTTCTCTCCATATGACTCCCTTAGGCACACTCTACACTATTGATCACGTTGCTCTGTGGCTCCATAATCTCCTTGATCAGAAAATTTGGGACACAATTGAGTTACATGATGTTACAGTATAGGTTCTCCTATGTCCTGAGTCTTCACTGACCTTGAAAGGCTAGGGTCAAAATGTTGGCTGTTCTTGCAGCCCTTCTATTTCTCTAATTTTTGGTCTGCAAACTTGGGTTGTTAACCCTCCAGAAGAGAAGCTTATTATTACCCTACATCTTATGCAGTTGGGTTTAACTTCACTATCTGCCTCAATATTGAACATCTTAGGCATAACATGGAACAGGTATTTTCCATCAAGTATTGATATGTTAAACATTAAGTCCCTACAGAATATGGAGATAAAAATTTTAAAAATGAAAAACATTTAAAGAATATGAATAAACAATTACACATTTTTACACAGAAATTTAGAAATCTAACCATGTACAGCATTGTAGCAGGGCAGTCGGTGACATTTTCTTTTTTTCTTTTTCTTGTGTCTTTTTTTCATTTATTACCCATTAAAAAAAAACTTTTACTTGTGAGACAGATTGGTAATAATTGGTATGTCATGACAAGAAGTATGTATTTAGAAGACCAGAATGACAGGCATTCCAAGCGTAACCCTTCTATTACACATTGCTATCTTCAGTGCAGTTGCTTGGTTCACAGGTGAGAATTCTATCAATTAACTGCTAGTTTCAAAAACCTGCTGATGTCTCTCTGGATCATTGCCTTGCTCATCTTGTGCATATAAATGTATGGCTTTGTGCCTCTCCTGTTTCCCAGCTTTTCTCCTTGCCCTTTCCTCATTGTCTAATCCTCAAGTTCTTGCTTTCCTTTTAATTGTGTTATACCTTTCTATTTGTATTTCTTCTTTTGAGTTCTTATACTAAGGAGACTATATGATATTTACACATGTGGGTCGGGTTTATTTCACTTATGAGTATATCTTCAAGTGGAATCCACTTAAATATAAATGCTTCAAGTTTATCATTCTTTATAGCTGAGTAATATTCCATTGTATAAAAATACCACATCTTTTTCAACCATTCCTCAGGTGATGGGCATCTTGGTTGTTTCCAAGATTTGGCTATCACAGATTGTGCTGCTATAAACATAGGTACATATATATCACTATGATATGACATTTCTAGTTCCTCTTGGAAAATTCCCAGTAGGGAGATAGCTGGCTTGAATGGGATTTCCATTCCTAGTTTCTTAAGGAGTCTCCACACTGATTTCCATAACGGTTGCACCAGTCTACATTCCCACCAGCAAGAAGGGTTCCCTTTTCCCCACAGCCTCTCCAACATTTGTTCTTGGTTGATTTCTTTATGATAGCCATTCTTTCTAGGGTGAGATGATATCTCAGTGTTGTTTTAATTTGCATTTCATGGATGGCTAGTGATATGGAGAATTTTTTCATATATTTATTCACTTCTTTAATTTTGTCCTCTGAGAAGTGTGTATTCATCTTGGATGCCCATTTCCGGATTAGGTCTTTAAATTTAAGGGCCCTAATCTTTTTTAGTTTTTTTATAAATTTTAGAGAGCAGACCTTTGTCTGAGTGCTTATTAAGATTTTCTCAAAATTTGTGGGTTGTCTTTTCACTGTGTTGGTAATTTCTTTTGACGTGCAAAAACTTTTCAATAAGAGTAGGTCCCAGTTGTTAATTCTTTCTAGTGTTTCCCATGTGATTTGATTTTTGTTCATGAACTCTTTGCCTACCCCTATGTCTTCAAGAGTTCCTCCTACTTTCTCTTCCAGGAGATTGAGTGTTTCTGTTTTAATGTTTAGATCTTTAGTCCATTTTGACTTCAGCTTAGTGCATGGTGATAGAACTGGGTCAAGTTTTAGTTTTTGGCATGTAGAGAGCCAGTTTTCCAGCACCATTTGTTAACAAGTCTATCTTTCTTCCAGTAAGCATGTTTGGCCCCTGTGTTGAAGAGCAGGTGGCTGAGTGTGTTCATAGAGGCCTCTGCATCTTCTAATCTATTCCACTGCTCCTCAGGTCTATTTCATTGCCAATACCATGCTGATTTTATCACAGTAGCTTTGTAGTATAATTTCAGGAATTGTAATGCCTCCTGCCTGTCTTGTTGGCCAGGATTGCCTTTGCTATTCTAGGTCTTTTCTGGTTCCAAATAAATTTTAGGAATGATTTCTCTAGGTCTGTGAGGTATGTTGGTGGTAGTTTGATAGGGATTGCATTAAATCTGTACAGCAATGTGAGTATGGTCATCTTCACAATATTGGTTCTTCCTATCCAGGAGCATGGAATATCTTTTCATTTTCTGAAATCCTCTATGATCTCTTTTTTCAGAGTACTGTGATTTTTGGTGAAAAGATCTTTGACTTCTTTAGTTAAGTGAATTTCAAGGTATTCTATTTTCTGTGGTGCTATTGTAAAAGTTATTGTTTCACTAATTTCCCTCTCAGTGTGTTTGTTATCTGTGTAGAGGAATGCTATTGACTTTTGAGTATTGACTTTGTATCCTGCTACACTACTGAATTTGTGTATCAATTCTAGCAGCTTCTTGGTGGAGTTTTTTGGATCTTCCAAGTAAAGTAGCATGTCATCTGCAAATAATGATAATTTAACTTCTTCTTTAACTATTCTTATTCTTTTTATTTCTTCCTCTTGTCTAATGGTTCTAGCTAATGTTTCCAGAACTATATTGAATAGGAGGGGTGATAGAGGACATCCTTGTCTTGTACCAGATCTGAGAGTAAAAGATTTCAGTTTTTCCCCATTTAGAA
>NW_004524656.1:9425268-9479195 GCF_000260255.1 Octodon degus
GGTGTCATTTAATTTCTATGTATTTAGGGTTTTTCTGGTTTCTTTTGTTGTTTATTTCCATTTTCATTGCACTGTCGTCAGATAATATGCATGGGATAATTTGTTTTCTTACATATACTTAAGCATGATCTGTGGACTAGTTTGTGGTCTATTTTAGAAAATGACCCATGTGCTGCTGCAAAAAATGTATATTCCGCTGTGGTTGGGTGGAACACTCTGTATATTTCCACCAAGTCCATTTGTTCCAAGTGCTGGTTCAGTTCTGCTACTTCTTTGCTAATTTTTTGTCTGGTTGACCTATCTTTTTGGAATAAGAGGGTGTTATGGTCTCCTGTTAAGATTGTGGCATTGGATATTAGATTTTTCATGTCCATTAAGATTTGTCTTATATAGTTGGGTGCTCCCGTGTTTGGTGCATACATATTTATGAATGTTACCTCTTCCTCTGGATTTGTTCTCCTAACCAGTATATAGTGGCCTTCTTTATTTTGTTTGATCATTCTTGGTTTGAAGTTGAGACTGTCTGAAAACAGAATTGCTACCCCTGCTTTTTTCTGATGTGCTGGGGCATGTAGTATTGTTTTCCATCCTTTGATTTTCAGCCTATGAATTTCTTTATGTGTTACATGTGTTTCTTGTATACAGCATATTGTTGGATTTTGTTTCCTAATCCACTGTGCCAGTCTATTTCTCTTAATTGGTGATTGAGTCCATTTACATTGATGGTTATAACTGAGATGTTTTACTTATGATTGCCATGTTATTTACGTGTTGTCGTTTACTCCTTTTTGTCCTGCGTTTAATTGTCTTCCCTACTTAGTAGGTTCCTTCTGTTCTCATTTGTGGAGTTCTGATCATTTTAGTCACTCTCTAGAACATCTTTCAGTAGTCTGTGTATGGTTGGCTTTGTCATCATGAAATTCTTTAGTTGTCCTTTGTCATGGAATTATTTCACTTCTCCATGAAACTTGAAAGAGAGTTTTGCAGGGTGTAGTAGTCTGGGCTGGAATTTTTTTTCATAGAGAACTTGAAGTACTCTGCTCCATGCTCTTCTTGCCTTCATTGTTTGGGAAGATAAGTTGGCCATAATTCTGATGGGTTTTCCTTTGAATGTGATCTGCTTCTTTTCTCTAGTGCCTTTCAGTATGTTATTCTTGTGCTGGATTTCTGGGATCTTGACTATTATATGTTTTGGTGTGTTTTTAATTGGGTTGAAGTTATTTGGCTTTTTATATACTTCGGTTACCTGAATGTCAGATTATTTCCTCATATTTAGGAGGTATTCTGCTTTTACTTCTGCCCATATTTTTTTTAAATCATTTGTATTGACTCCATGTTTCTCATTGATGCCTATTAGTCTCACATTGTTCATCTTTGCATCGTCTTCTGGGTGATGAATTATTTTTTCCTGCATCCTAGTTGTTTTTAAGAGATATTTTCACCTTTTCACTAGCTGCACCAGAATCTTCAAAATCTGAAATTCTGTCTTCACTTTCACTCACATGGTTTTGCAGGCTTGTGATTGAGATTTTTAAGTTCCTCTATATCTCTTTGACTGTGCTTCATGCGATCTATTTCTTTCTTGTATTGCTCATTCAAGGAATCCATCATTTTTATAATCTCCTGTATTTTTTTTTATCAATGTCTTCCTTAGAGGCAGTTATTAATTCTTTTACTGCAGAGTTTTTTTCAGATTGGGTTTCCTCCCTATGTTTCTGTATTTGATTCTTTACTTTAGATGCTATGAATTTATTTATTTATTTATTTTTAGAACCAGGGATCGAACTCAGGCACTTGCGCTTGCCAGGGAAGCGCTTATTCCACTGAGCCATCTCCCCGGCCCGATGCTATGAATTTAGAGATTTCTTTTTTTATTTCAGGAATTAACTCTACTCTGAGTTCCTCTTTTCCTTTCTGCTGTTGTTTCTTTACTTCTGACGCTGTTAATACATTCATTTCAGTTGAGATACTGTTCTCTGCACTTGTTCTGGGTGGGCTCGAGGCCTGAGATTGCATTTTGCTCCTTGTCTTTGTCATTTCATATAGCACTAACCTCTGACCTTTGGTGCAGAGCTTTGGTGCAGTTATAACCTTAGCACCTACTGAAATTTGGGTGCAGATCTATTAAGTTTGAATTTATCCAGTTATGCATGACCCTGGGTCTATCTGTTGTGTTCATGTCCTTCCTGCTGCAGCCCTTGGAAGTGAACCTGTTGTACCTCTCTGGCACAACTGTGAACCTGTGGTGCCCCCTCTGTTGTGTCCCTGGCTCAGGGGAGTGCAGAAGCTCTCCCACACACTAGCTGAGTCTGGGCTTGGACTGGATCTGGGGGTCACTCGGTGGTCTTGGTGGCGGGGACTCCGGAGGGTTGGAGGGGTCTCGTGGACATGGCAGAGGGTCTCACTCACGTGGCATGCCTGAGTTTTGGTTTGGAGAGGTCTTGCAGGCGCAGGGAAGCCAGAAGCTCTCCCACACATTCCCTGGGCCTGGGCTGGGCTGGATCTTTCTTCTTGCTCTCTTCCTTAGCCTGAAACCAGCATCAACATCCTGCAGAAGCCATTGGTCCCTGAATCTGTGCCTCTTACTTCAGTCCTCTTCTAAACTTGAGAGTGTACTGGAATTATTGACTAATTATCTCCTCCTTGGTGTCCACAGTTCTCAGAATAAGAAAATCCACATGAATTCATTATCATTCCTTCAAACATCATCCCCTCTTTGTGCATCTGCCTACCCCTAGCCATCCAAAGAATAACCCGCGTGTGCAGTAGGTGCCTTGGTCTCTCATGCTTGACATTTATTCACTTATCACTTTCCATCAGTTCTGCTCCTACCGTACCTCTCCTCATGATCACCTGCTCTCCCCCTTTCTCCCTTCTCAGCCTTGTAATGGCTCAATAAACTCCTGCTCTTGTTATCATCTTCCTTCAGCCAGCGTTCCATCTTCCTGTCTTCACTTCAGAAATGGCAGTCAGGTGGGTTCTCTGTGAATCCTTACAGGGTTCAATCCTGTGTGGACTAAACTAAGACACATGCTTCTCAGTGCAGAACAGAAGCCCCCCATCCTTCTCACCCCTGCCTCTGCCCTGCTGCCCATCCCCTCAGGCTTCTCTACAGCATTGCACACATAACAGCCTCTTTGGCCCTGTTGAGGCACACACATGATTCCTTAGCTAGATTGCCCTTCTCCTCCAAAACCTGTGCCCACCTGTCCAAACTTAATTTCAGGTACAACTCCACTGTGAATCCCCTGAGGGTTGCTCCTCTTTGGATTCAACTCTTGCAGATGTCCCTGGGTGCACCCGGGGACATCTTTAGCATTCCTTCAATATTCTGTGTCTCCAGATCACACTACAGGACCACTGAGTAATAGCATCTCCGATTCTGGCATGCCATGGTAAGCCATAACTAGACTTCTGTCCTTTCCACTTGCTTATGCCTTAGGCACTAGCATATAGTAAGCATTCAATAATGTTTGTAAAAATAAAGTCTCACTTCTGTCCTTTAGTAGCTGCTCCTTTGAGCACTTTCCTTCAGCTCTTAAGCTACATTTTCATCCTCTGTAAGTAGATAGAAATGAACTATCATTGAGTGTTTCTAAGCATTGGGCCCTACACTGTGGGTCTTCACATATGCTATTCATTTTTTGCCATCAACCTCAGAAAGAAAAATTATTCCCCAGCTTATAGATAGAAGGCCAGGAGAAATGAAACAATTTTTCCCTGATTAGATGGCCAGTGAGGGTCAGGTCTGGGATTTGAACTTAAGTCAGTCTGTCTCCAAGGCTTTTTCTTCTTCACCAAGCTGCCAATAAAATGGAGAAGAGATTATTGACATCACTGGGATTAAATGTGATAATGCATGTGAAAGCACTTTGTAAACTGTTAAACACCATCAAATGTGAGATGATATTATTGTCATTAAGATCTTCCATGGTCTGCATATTATGGTGAGAATTGTCAGTAACTAAATATTGGAAATCATTCCATTGTAGCTGTCTGCAATGGCCTCTGGGAATCAGATACCTCTCAGGGGTTATTTCTGCAGAATGCTTGCTCCCCTGCTTGTGGATGCAAATAAACACAGCAATACAACAGGAAGCCCAGTGGAGCTCAAGACTACTGCACCTGGGGATAAATGACAACGGATGTGCTTGTCAGTTACAGGTTACAGCATCCTGTGCATGTCTGGGTGACACCATTGTGTTTTAGAATCTTCAGGCAGCTTTGTTGTCATAGCATCCCATTTAGAATCTCAGTGTTGTGCTTAGGGTCACGAACTGCACTGCTTTTAGCTGCTGCCACCAGTTTGTGAATCCTCCTGTTTACAACCTCTTGGATGCTATCTGGGTGGTACGTCTGCAGAAAGGCAGTGATGTATGGCATCTTCTGCATCTGAGCAGCACCAGGGGACCGAAGGAGAGCCAAGATTCACAGTCAAAATGCACTGCACTTAGCTGGCCACTTAGTCACCCAAAGCCATCAGGAGGGTCTGGAAAGGAGAGCTGGCCAGGGCCATGTGACAGTCTGCTGGCTTTGGGCCCATCAGAGTTGCTCTCTCCCACTGGTGGTGAGGGTAGTGAGAAATACAACCTTATATCTTTACTGACCGGGTAAACTGTCTGGGTGATGGAAGGTTAGCTCCTTAATTTTCCCTTTCATCATTGGAACACTACTTAATTCCATCTAACATCACTGCTTGTTAATGTCTCTCGTTTTTTATTGCTACAACGAAACATGCTCTAACTGATCTGGACAAACCACAGACATGTCTGTAATTTAATGTCCACTGACCTCAGTTTGTGACATTTTTCTTCAAGCACATTTTCTCAGGGTCTATAAGCCCTCATGCTCCTCCAACATCTTTTGCTAGACTCAGTTCATTTTCTTCTTAAGTTAATATAAAAAAGGTGGAACACTTAACAGTGATGCTCTGAAAAGGCTGTGGAAAGAAATTCCATTGGACATGGAATTATGGCAAGTTTGCCTTATTTCTTAGAAGCTATGAAATGGTGACTTCTTGTAATGAATAACAACTAATTCAATTCTGTGAGCTAAAAGCAAATGCCTCCCAATTTTTTCCTTCAAAGACAGCCTCCTCTGAGTGCTCTCAGCTTTGTCCCGGAAACGGTTGTCCACGATCAGCTTTGGAATGCAATGACTAACACCGAATCTGATTGAACTTAAACACAATTCCTAACATTCTAAGGAGTGCTAAGATGTTTACAATAGCCTGGGCTGTACATCACAAGTAAAGAATGAATCACTACGGTTTAACAACTGTGGGCTTGGGTGTTGACTTATTTTAAATTTCTTTTTGGGTGAAGACATGTATTAAGCTCCTTTCCTCTCTTTCTTTGCAAGAATGTGGAGGACTGTGGACCTTCTGCAGGCCATGTGGTTCCCCTCATGGAATGGCTAGAGGAAATCAGCCCCTGCTGTAGAACACACTCCGTTGTTATCACTTGTGTCCTAATAACTTGTTTTGGTGCACAAGATTTTTGTATTTTAGCTCATGTACATGTTGCCATTTTAAAGATGGCAGAAATGAGATTTTCTATAGATTAATAAGCACTTAGAATAGAAATAGAGCCTAATACCCTCAGTTATCTGCACCAGCTTTCTACACTGGCCTAAAATATCTCCAAACACTGTACAGAGAGTAGACTTGTAGGCCTTTTTGGTCTTCTTGCCTTCTACCTTTAAGAATGACTATTAGGTTTTATGAGAGCTAAACTATGAAGAATGACATCTTGTAAACCCAGTACCTGAGCTGTGCCCCTAAAATGCTGTAACTACACAGATAGCAGTGCAGAGTTGATGCTAATAGCGTGACGTGGCTCGCAGCAGTGCATTGAGCTTACCTGCAGATTCACTGTGGTGTTCTTATGGAGATGACAGATTTACTGTAGTTCAACTTAACAAAATAACATTTATGGGAGTGTCTGTACAATTAGAGCACACTTCAGGTCATAAATACACCCCAGCCAAGGTCACGTCATACTGGTGCCTTAATTTTGGACACAGCTGCTCTTTAGAAGTTGGTTGTCAATTTGGCAGGTAAAGAGTGGGAGGAATGTCCCATTCCTCTGAGAATCCCCATCACAAGCTCCTAAAGTGCCGCTGGTCTGCTAGTGCGTGAGCGCCAGCCCTGGAGATGAGAAAGTACAGTTGATCTTACCCAAAGAAACATGTGCTTCTCACCTTCACAACCCTGTGCACCTCTCCCTACCTCCCTGGGCTTCCATTTTCTTACCTCTAAAATCTGGGATTTGGGCTAATGATCCTCAGAAGGCCAGAATCAGATGTTTGATTGCTTCAGGTTATTCACTCAGCAATCCTGGATGAAAGCAAAACATTTAGTCAGTATGATTGGTGGGGATTATCTCTAGATTTGACAGTTTGGCATTCCCTGTTTGCTTCCCACTCCTAGTAGCAGATACCATCTAGAAATAGAACTACCTGAAGCCACTGAGGTCCCAGATATAGGGGACAGTGGGAATGTAACAGCACCCTCCAAGTCACATAACACTTGAACACCTATATTATAGTCTTCTGTGGGTGCCTCATAAAATGTCACAAGGATAGAATGATGATGGAGGCAGAAAGTTGCCTGGATATTGGACACTGCCGAGTGACTCACCAGATGGTTTCGGAGCTGTGTAGATTTAGCCTGGGTCAAAACTGTTAAAAGCATTTGTGTAGGCAGGCCCAGCCTCGGTGTCACGGTGACCAGCTGGAAAGTGAAAACTGTAACCAAACAATGGGCCGCTTGCTTTGCATCATGCCAAATAACCAGTTTCACTGATTTTTCTCTTCCCACTGACTTAATTGTTTTCTCAACTGATGTGACTCAATTCACAAATTGTTTCCAATCACTCAGACGCTGCCTGAGCTGCTGGGTGTCGCAGTTACTGTGCGCTCTACCCACGTGACGGGGGAGTGGAGGTGCTGGATGACTCATCTCTTGTCACCAGCCGTATGACTGTGTTGCTTCACATCCTCTTCTGCTTGCAGGGCACTTTGGTGTGGGCATGGAAACAAACAGACATTGTGAGGTAGCAACACATACACACACACACACACATCACAAAAATGGCCAGGACCCAGCAAAACTCAAAGGGCTAGACAACTTGAAATTGTGTAAATAGCCATTAACCCAAGACAAATTGCTCCCATTAATAAAGAAAATGCCAATTCCATTGATTTTTGTGTCTCCCAGTTCACTTGCTTCTCTTCTCAAGATGCTGAGCTTTATTTCTGATTGTGCCACTGTCTTCAACACAGAAGCCAGAACCTGGGCTCGATGAGTTCTATAGAAATCAACCCAGAGTAACTGCTGCATTCCAACTCTGTGGGACGAGAGTGAGGTCCGAGGCAGGAGTCTACCTGACAAAGTGCCTGGTCAGTGGGTCACAGGAGCCTGACTAAAGAGGTCATTGCTGCAAGGAGAACCTAAAATGGTCCCAACCAGGCAGAGTCCGCACGCACCAGGACATGTGAGAGATGAGGCTAGGGAACCACGAGTTGACTCATGGACTCTAACCTGGTCCTACAGAACATGGAGACAGGCAGCCTGGTGGTGGCTGATTTCTATGAGCTCCTGAGCCGTGGTGGCCTGGTAGTGCAGGCCTATGAGAGGAGAGCTGGGCCTGGGCCAGCCAGAGTGTGCAGCTACTGAACTGCTCCTACTAAAGTTGAATGGACTTAGGCCCTAGGATTCTAGTTATTTCATTTTTAAGGCTGCAGAAATGGATGTGCACACACACTAAAATTCCTACTAGAGTGATTCAGGCTATGGCATTGACAATGACCCAGATCTAGAAGCAACCCAAACATCCAAGGAACAGATAATGGTGATTTACTCCTGGGTGAGATAATATGCAACAAAGAAAAAGAAATTGTTTACAAATATGTTATTGATGAAAAAGAGCTGGATATAATATATTATATTTTATATGATCCATTAACATGCAGCTCCCAAATATGAGTCAAGAAGCATCTATAGTAATTGAAACGAATAAAGCCAAGCGGTCAATTTTAGAGAGGAAGGTCGAGGTTAGTGACTAGAAGGGCTTATAGGAAGCATCAAAGCATTGAATAGTTAATATTTCTTGTTTAATACTGTGTATATGCTTCTTAAAATATTTTTTTAAATGATAGGCAAGTTATGAAAAGCAGGGCAGGCCAAGTAGAGACTAGGGTTCTACAGGCACTCGCTTGCCATCCCCTGTGTGCTCACACCGTGAGAGTAGTGACACTTGTGGATCCGCACACATTCCGTCTCACCCAGTGTCTGGCGTGTTCTGTCAGTGTGGTCCTCTCAGAACGTGCCTGCCTGGCAGACAGGAGACCAGGGGAGGGCAGTCTACAGTTTTCCCCTCTAACCCTCCCTCAAGGGGAAGGGAGAGGAGGGTGGTGGCAGTGTGGAGGGGAAGTGCTGGGGAGAGCAGGAGGACCCATAATTGCTGGGCGTGGAGGAGGAGACCACTGGCCACTCACATCTGGACTCATAAACACCCATGTGCGCTCAGCCAGAGCGCTACATCACCACCAGGAGTCAGCTAATCACCACCAGCTGACTCCTCAGCCACATCTGCAGCGCCCCAGCTAATCACTGCCCACGATTGCCTACACCTGTCTTCCTGCCCACCAGCCCCTGCCACCTGCCTGCCTGCCACTTTCAGTCCTCACGCTAAATCAATAGCAAAGACCTCCAAGGGTTGCCTTGTGTCTCTGCCCAAGTCCCCTCCCTTAATATCCCTTTCTGTGCCTCCTCCTCCAAGCCCGATCCACCTGCCCATGTTCAGATCTGTTTGGGCAGGATTGGCAGGCTGGTTGTCCTTGCAGGCAGCGTGGCTCTACCTGGCATTAGCAGCTGCCTACACTGCTGTTTAAGAAACACCAATGTCTCTGGAAAGTCTATTAAAAGAAAGCAACAATGTATATTGTGTAGTGACCCTGGGGGCACCCAATTCCACCTTGTTAATGATCTCTTTGAAACAGCCAGGGCTGTAGAGGGAGATGTGGTTCCGAGGCCCCCCAGACCGTGTTGATAGGACAAGGCTGCATTTGCTATGTTTGAGCCAACATTCAGGAATCAGTCTCATACTAATGGGGGCAGGTCCTCTGAGGCCCACTCATCCAATTAAAATGCTCTTCAGGAGAGTGCTGAGTGCTCAGTCACCAGACAGATCTGCTAATATTTAGCCTAGCAAGGAGAAACCTAAAGATCTGGCCATTATTTCCAAGGGGGGGAACAAACAGAGCTTCGTAGAAGTTTCTTCCCCTGGTCAGGACCCTTGCAGAAAAGTTCCCTACTCAGACCCACCCTTTCTATTCACAGAGGCTATGCGCACGCCCCTGTCACCCAGCTGTGACTCCACCCTTTGCTCTCCCACTCAAAATGAAACTACAGTGTAGAGAAAGCAAGAGATATAATTAGCAGCATCCTTTTACATGTTCTCTGTTTTACAAATAAAGCTTCCCCAGCTGTGATGCTTCCTCACTGGTAACCAATTCCTTGCCATGCACCTCATGACAGAGAAGACCAAACCAGCGTGCTTCAGCACTGAGGCCGGAACAGCTGCTGGGCAACAGGGGACCCAAGGAGAGCTTCTGGGAAGGAGCGCATTGGTGGTGGGACTTGGGAAGAAGTCCAGACCAGGAGACTGGTGGCACGTTCAGTGGTAGCTCAAGAAATGTTTAATGGGTACCCACTTGGTGCCAGATTCTACGCTACCTGCAAGGCATGTTCAGTTGTGGTCAGAGTAACAGAAATCTAGCGCTATTTCTTCTGAATACTTTAGAAAATCACCTAAAGCAGAGATCTGACAGAAGTAGGCAGGGCTAGTGATGTTATGGGATGTCTCATTCTTATTGCCTTCTGTTCCCCTCCATGCATCTGTTGGTGACTCTGAGACGAGCTGCTCCCAGGGCTACAGAACAGGAAAAGCTGGGAAGTAACCCCAATATGAGTCTTATCTCCTCACTGTCTCTTGGTGATGGGTTCTGCTAACCTATAAGCTTCATTTGGGAGAGAGGTTAAGGAAATGACTCTTACCTGTGTCCCTCTGTGGAAGGCTTTCTTTGTCCTGTCCTTGCACATGTGAGCAAGTTAAAAATCCAGGTTCTCATACCAGTAGACCACATAACTTCAGTCAAGACTGTGAGCATTCAAGGCCTCCACTGTCCATCCTTAAAAAGGAAACTCATCCTGCATAGAAGGCAAGGAGGACAAGATTCCAAACTCCTCCAGAATCCACAGCTTAAAGTGCAGACGCCTACCAATGGGAGACTCTTTCCTCCATCCCACTGTAGACACTGGCACTGTGTAGTTTTCCTCAGTCCTCACAGAGCACCACACAGTTCTGTCCACTATTTTAAGTCCATGAGCATACCTCATGGCTCACTGCCCTTCTGTGAATACAGTTTCTGTCCTTGGCTCCCTCCTGCCTCTGACCTTCAACTCCAGAGCCCCCTTAAGAACCTCTCTGGCCTCCTCTGTCTCTCCTAGCTGTGCCCCCAGCCAGCCAGTTAGCACCTAATAATCATTCTGGAAGTCCTTGCTCTCCCAACGCAACCCAACCCAACCTCTTGGTACCAGAGCCTGAACACAGCCCGGGGTCACACTGCCATCTTATTTACTGGACAGACGAGATATCATGGACTCACCCATCTTCTTCTCAGGAACCTGTCTATTCAGTTTTAATTAACATCTCCACCATGGCTTTTCCAAAAGCACTATCTTGTCCTTACTCTCTCAGACCTGTTTCTAGCCCTCATCCTTGCATATTAATTTGCTAGGTTTGCTGTAAGAAATGCCATAGACTGGGGTGAGGAGGGCTTAAACAATGCAAACTTGCTTCTTCCCACTTCTAGAAGCTAGAACTTGAAGACCAAATTGTTGGCAGGGTTTTCCTCTCAGGCCCCTGTCTTTGGCTTGCAGGTGACTATCTATGCTCACTGTGTGTTTATGTCTGAATCTCCTCTTCTTGGAAGGACACCCATGGGATTAGAATCCACCCATATGACCTCATTTCGCTTAATTTGCTCTCCCAAAGCTGTAACTCCAAATAAAGTCACATTCTGAAGTTCTAGGTGTTTAGGACTCCAAGTGGGGAAGGGGAGACTCAGTCCTCAAGAGACAACCTCGCTTTCTGTTTCTTAGATCAGAACCATCTAAATTACTTTTATTAAGTGCACTGCCTTGACTCCTATCATTCTAGAATCTTCATACACCTCTTTTTGCTGTCTCTCAGCTCCAAGTTAATTTGAGCAATAGCTTTGCTGGAAAACTTTTGCTTAGTCTTCCTGAAAGAGTAAGACGTTCCTCCTTCCGTGATGCCATTGTATTTTGCACCCCTGGCCCTCAAAGAAAGCTAAGTTTCTGGAAATCTCACACATGTCCACCACTGAGCTCCTCAGCACACCACTTTCTCCAGGTGATGTAACTTCCTCACTGAGCACAGGGAAGCGTAGGTGGACGTGGGTGCTACTCCAGTCAGGAGCACTTTTCTCTTTTCTGCCTATCACTGCTCGGGAATTTAACAAGTTTCTAGCTGTTGTTTCTCTCCACCTCTCACCTCCAGAGGGAAGCAGCAGCTCCTTGCCCCCCTGTTTATTCCCAGTACCCTGGTGCAAAGTCACCTGTTCCTGTTGGGTGGGAATAAAGAACCCTTGCAATTGAACTAAGTTCCCCTGTGCCACTTGTGTTCTTGACCCCTTCTCTGCTACTGAGCCCTTCTGCCTCTGTGCTGCATCTTTAACGTGAAACTCTATTCCATGAATTTGACCCTATCTGCCCAGGCTACCTCTTCTCTTCTCTTACCCTCTTCTTCCTGTCTTGATGCCTAGAGAAATTTGAGTGTCATTTTCCTCATTTTCCCTTAATCTGAGGGAGAGGTTCCCTTCCTTAAAACTCCTGATTTAGTTAATCAGTGTTGCTACATGATTAAAAAAAATATCTGGCACTCCAAGTGCCAAACTTAGGGACAGCCAATCTGTGTTCTAGGCCAGTGAGGGTGAACCTTTGAGTACTTTCAGTGGTGAGAAAGAGCCTGGAAAGGAAGGAAGGAAGGAAGGAAGGAAGGAAGAAAGAAAGAAAGAAAGAAAGAAAGAAAGAAAGAAAGAAAGAAAGAAAGAAAGAAAGAAAGAAAGAAAGAAAGAAAGAAAGAAAGAAAAAAAGAAAAGAAAAGAAAGAAGGATTGGGGAGATAGCTCAGTAGAATAAGTGCTTGCCTGGCAAGCACCAGGGCCTGAGTTCAATCCCCAGTTCTGCCAAATAAAAAGAAAGAAAGAAAGAAAGAAAGAAAGAAAGAAAGAAAGAAAGAAAGGCCCCACTGTGGCACGTGTGCTGTAGGTTCACCATCATGCTCCAGACCTCTGCTTCCTCACTTCCTCAACTCTGGCTTTCACTGTCCCACTAAAGCCACCGTCCAAAGACTTTGAGGACTTGCCAAATGCCACATCCTCATGGGGCCTCTGCAGCATTAGCCTCGGGCAGCCACACTCATGGTCCTTTTGCTTCAGCCTCACCCCCTCTATACTTTCCCAATTCCCTTGCCCTGTGTCTAAGCTGTTTTTTCTTCTGACTACCAGGTGGAGAGTTCCCCAAGGTCTAGCTGCCCTCTCCGCTCTCTCTTTCCTTTATATCCTCTTTCTGATCCTCTTTGTCCACTTTCTCTCCATGCAAATTATGCTTAAACCTATAGCTCAAACTCACCCTCTCTCTACAGTTCTGAATTCAGACTTACATTTGTCTTAGGGAGGAGATCAACTCTGTATGTTCATCTCAAGGAAAAGTTTTGGGAGAAGAAATGGATGGTGATGCAGGTAGCTTTTGCAAGGGGTGACCCCAAGGGGCAGGAGTGAGGGGGCAGGAGGAGAGAGTTAGGAATGAGAAGCACTGATGTGAGAAACACCACCAGGACCAGGACTCTGGGCAGTGCTGCTTCCTTTCCACTAGGACCTTCAAGAAGTTGCCAGATTCTTCCAAATTGAAGGACTAAAGGTGCAACACTGTCCCATCTCATATTAGTTGAGAGTTTCCTGAAGATTTTTCTCTTCCTAATATTCTGGCTCTGCTTTGGGACAGGCTGAGTGATCTCCTAGGTTTTGGAAAAGGGTCTGGAGCACAGTGTAGAAAGGACAGGAAGCCCTGGAGGGAGGACTTAGAGAGAGTGTTTGTGTTTGAGCACATACAAAACTCTCTACACTGCAGACCTGCAACTGTAGGCAGGCCAGAGGGACACTAAATCCATCTGTATTCTTTCCCCAAGTGAGTACTACCAAGTAACAAAGCACAAAACTGTAGTTTATAATTATTGGAACCATGTCCTATGTATCCCAACCAAAGATAGCTTGCTCTCCATCCTCGCCCCATATGGCTCTCTCCCCATGACTGCCCCTGTACAAGCTCTTAATTACTATCTACCAGACTAGCTCATATTCTATGACCTTTTATCTCTGCCTCGTATCCTTCCTTCATTCACACATACATTACATTTGGATGCCAGATTATTCTTCTTAAAGATCAACTGTAATATCATTACTCTACTAAGAAATTCTCAGTGACTTCTAATGGATGGTCAAAATATGTCCTACATCTTCAACCAGGCATCCCTTTTCTTTGGTCCTTTTGACACAAAAATATTAACCTTATCACCCTTTGATCCTTATTATAAGGCAGTGCTACTGTGGCTAGGACAAAATGCTTGACATTGACAACTTAGGTAGGGAGAGATTCTTTATGGCTCACAGTTTTAGAGGTTTGGTCCATGCTTGACTGGGCCTAAGGCAAAGATGTCATGGAGCATGATGGAAGAAGTCTGCTCAACTATGGGTGCCCAGAAGCAAAGAGCAAGGGTAGAAGGGCCTAGGGCACAGGTAGAGTTGCCAAGATCATGACCTCATGCCCCACCTCTTCCACCTAGGTCCCCATTGATAATTGATAACCGCATTCCATGACCTTTCTGGGTCAGTCAGCTCTCCAGGTATCTCTCAGTCCAGTCAAACTGACCATCAAGATTAACTATAATACCACTCCACCTTCTCTCCAGGAAGACTTTTGACTACTTCAATCACCCTGGCCTATTTTGTACATCTACATCTTGGTTGTTTCTCTTGCTTATGCTTGGCCAGATGCTGCCATGCCCTGTGCTCGTAGCCATCCTAGTCTTTCCTGGCCTTCTGAGCTCACCTGTGTACTCTATTTATCTCCTCTGTGAAGCCAAAATCAAATCACTTAATCTCTTCTAGTGTATATGCTTTTTTCCTGCTGGATATTTATTTATTTATTTATTTATTTATTCATTTTTTAGTATGGTTATTTTCAAACTTGCCTTCTTTCCAAGTAAAGTGTAACCAGATCCTTGAAGGCAGGGGTGAGAGCTACCTCATCTCTGATTTTTCTATGGCATCAAGCCCAGTCAACGAAGGGAGAGAAGGTAGGCAAACGGAAGAGAAGGAAAGGTAAATTTGATCCCATACTGAGAAACAAGCTGCACAGAAGGACAAACACTAGAAGCTGAGTAAGGCCTGGCGCATGTTAACACACTCGCCTCTTGAACAGGCTCCCTTCTCCTTGTAAAGGCGTTCCTTGTGGCTCATTATCTCACCTGACCTTGCCACTGAACGCCCACCTGGAGCCAACCGCCTTCTGCCTGACACAGCTGTTCCTGATGTCTGCATAAAGGTTATGTAGACGTCAGCTGGGACAAACTGGCAGGAAGAAGATCCCCTTTGCTAGTTACAGATGGCAAAGGTGAGAAATTCGGAAAGGAAACATGCCAGTGGCTTCCAGTGTACCCCTAAACTGTGTCAGCACAATGTTCCCAACAACACTGTGGGAAAAATCAATCATTGTTTTGGGCACATCATGTCAAATACTCAGTGCCACTAAAGTTGTAGCTATCCTGGTCTGTCAGATTGAGTGAAATAACTGGCCTTGCCTTCACTGTTTTGATGGATTTTAACAACATTATCAGTGTCTTCTCATACCAAAGTAAGATCAGTTGCTATCCACAGGTCCTCAGACATCCCCAAAGATTGGTTGATTTGGCCAACACAAGGCTGGACTCACCCATCAATGACATGACCAATTCACCTGTTACTTTGGCTCAGCGCCAAATCAGCCTCTGTCACAGACTAGCCACACTTAATTAAATCAGCAGTCAGAAAGATTCTATTGCTCCCCAGTTCCCTGACTCCTTGAATGGCAGAAGGCCAGAAATAGGGCCAGTGGGATTATTCATGAACTGCAGCAAATCACAACCACCTAACTTTTCCTCTTTGCCTCATGTCCCCATTAGGACAGAGACAGGTGTTGACTTTTATTGCTCTCAAGATGCTTTACTTAAAAACCAATGAGAGGCAGTACTGGCCGTGGGAAAACCTGGGGAGGAGATGTGTATTATCGACAGGATCTCTACTTTCTCTCTGAACCTATCCTTCTTCATTTTGGATCACACATTCTGGTCTCCAACCCCTGAAAGCACTATCCCCTGCCATTGCGTTTACTGAGCAACTAAGCCACTCACTTTCTCTTTTTCTTCTTCCATCCAAACTTCCTACTGGGTTATACACACCCATCTTTTTATTTATTCATACTATGGAGAGGTACTGAGCAGCGCTGAGCACTCAGATGATGCCCATTGCAGGGAACAAATATGCACACAGAAATATGACCTTTTTGGATACAATACTTTACTATAGAAAGAAGTGATCTTGGTATGATTTAGATCTAGCCTGTCTCCCAGAAGGCTCATGTATTTGGAGAAGGGACATTTAGGAGATAATTGAATCATGGACACTGTACTCTATCAGTGGACTGGTCCATGATGAATCCACAGCTGAATGCACTCTTAGGAGACATGATGTCTTAGTTACTGTTTACTTGTTGCTGGAGCAAACACTCAACTCTCAAAATGAAGGAAGGAAAGGTTTATTTAGCTCACAGTTTGTGGAGGTTTCAGTTTATACTCCACTGGCTCTAACGCAAACGACAGCAGTTCACAGCAGCAGAAAACAATGAAAAGCAGAGGAAGAGCAGCAGCTGCGGCGTCCATCAAGCCTCTCTCTTCCTTCTACGCTGACTGTGAAGACTGGTGCTCCGCAGTGAAGATTGGAGCTCCTCCAAAGACTGGGACTTCTCGAAGGAAGTGGGACAGGGCAGCCAGGAAGCCTTCCTTGATTTCTTTATATACTTCGTGCCGAGTCACTCTGGGGTGGCCCATGGCCCTAGGGTGGAACCAATCACACCCCAGGTTGGGCCTTGCCCGGTGAATATTTTGTCCCAAGAAAATGACTTAAAACAGATATAAAATTTTGGAATTATAGATTACTTGCCAGATCCAGAGGGTGAGAGTCACTTTAGAGGGGCAGAGAGGACTCAATAACTTCCTGAAATCCAAAGAAGGGGATGTATCTTCCTTTCTTGGTGGGAAGCTTGGCTCTTTCCTTGCCATCAGACAGGATCGTATGTAACACAGAAAAGATCAAGTTCCCATCTTCAAGGACATCATCACTTATGGGGCTTGCTACATTTCTCACCCTTATAAGCTGCAATGAAGGACAGGACCATACAGACAGTGAATTGGTTCTATCTCCAGCAAAAGCAAAACACAGATCTGCCCAGGCCGGCGGTGCCAGCCACAGCTCTGCTTGTGGTGTCCTATCCGTCTTGGAACCCAAGGAGTCCACCATGTGATTGATGGTGTTCCACTTGGTAGGGAACGGAACGAGCAATGATTTGTCATTCACCACGAAGTACTGCTCTTTCATCTGCTCCCATTCCTGTGATGCAGCTCTGGCTGTTTGCTCTATGCATCAATTTATAGTTTATCCCAAGACTAATGATGCTGTGTTTAAGAGGCAAGGTGGGGCTTTGTTTTTGTGTTTTACTAGCAGAGGATTACATTACTGATTGATCGTATGGGGTTGTCTGAGGCAAAAACATTCTGAATTGATACCTGGATTTGGACTACAATCAACTTCCTCCACAATTGCCTCTTGGTGCTGAATAGATCAAGGAGCTGCAGCTTTCAAATAGGGCCTCAAGGAGATTTTGACAATCCCTGTTAGAAGTGAGCAGTTTGTTGTGGTGGATGGAAGGCAAATACATCATCCAAAAGGGCTGGCTTGTGGCTTTTGGAAGCCTGAGGACTTGCTCCAAAACCCTCCATCCCACATAGATGAAGGTGAAATGGTTAGCAACAAAGCTATCCTGATATAGATTAATTAATTGTCTCTCTTAAGGGAGCCAAAAGACCTTGTGTGCATTGCCAATTTCTCTGGTGTAAATATACCTACCATGACCAAATTTAAACTACCACTATGATGCCCTTAAACACAAATTTGGGAAGTGGAGGATACCAATAGCCCTCATGAGCTAGTACAAGCAGGTATCACACAGTACTGGATTATGATTAGTACCTAGTATTTATTATACACCATCCTATTCAAGGAACATTTACCTCTCATGAGGAAAAAGAGGTTCAGAGAAGGTATGTTACTTACCACAGATCACCCAGTTATAAGATTGAGCTTTCTCACCTGCAGACTACACTCCTCTCATCTCCTGGAGTCTCAGGCACAGAGCTGGCATGCATGGAGGCCGGCTAGCTAATGCCACCCTCCCTCTGATTCCAAGGGCCCTGACCTTTCATCACGCCAGGCTGGTTCTAGGAAGAAAGGTAGCTTCAAGTATGCCCACAGTTATTCTAAACTTCTGCTGTTTAAGCCTTAGTCCTGTTCTTTTCTTCTATCTTGCTTTGGTGGGGAATTTCGGGTCTGGCTCTGAAATTTATTTGCCAATTTCTTTCAGCTCCAGTAACTTTAAGGAAAACGATATAAGCTTCATGATGACTCCTGTCTAGAGTCTGAGGAAGAGACCAGATGACCCCTAGGAGATCCAATCATAACAGTCCAAGAAGCCAATTCAGCAACCAATTTGGCTGAAAACCTAAATCACTTCCCCCTTGGATTTGTTTTCTTCCCTTCTAATTTTCCACCCACTATCTTTGCTAGTTCATTTTCTCCCTGAAATTCTAAAGCAAATGAAGTAGAGCTCGTAGAATGGAGGGAGCTGAGCAAAGGGGCCAGGGCAGTGACCTGCTCTGGCTGTCTGGCAAGCTTTGGTGCGGTGCAGAACAGCAGGGCTTTAATGGCTATTAATATCCACAGAGGAAGGGCTGAAAGGCCAACAATGTAATTACCATTTATTCATCATATCAACTGGTCTTCAGCTCCTTCCAGCAGCATGCATATTGTCCTGAAGTGGGGAATTTGGAAAGAAGGGGAGAATAAGGAGGGGAATCAACACCCCCCCCTTTATGTCTCTCTACCTCCTCAGCGGTGATGGGAACTCGAGTTCAATGGAAGGACGTGGTGGCTCCTGGCCCAGTGGGTCCCATGGCCCCAGCGAGTCCCTCTGAGCATGGAAGTCAGCAGAAAGCTTCTGAGCTGAGACTAGGTGGAAGCAGTGGTCAGGCAATGTGGCTGCCAACCCAAGGCAGCAAGGCCAAGCAGTCCCACTACTCCCCCTCCCCTTCCTAAGATTCAAGTGTCAGAGCTGCAGAGGCTCTGGGGGGCGGGCAGAGGAGGAGATGGCACCAGGGATAGTGCCTGCAAATTTAAGCTCCCCAGCAGGGGCTGTGGTCTGTGCTGCTTGAGGCAAGGCCAAGTAATTTCTCAAGGATGCAAAGACGGGAGGTGGCCTCATCATTCTCTTTGGCTCCCCTGTGCGACACTCCTGGGGCACTCAGTTGCCCACTTCTGTCCCAGGAGAATGGGAAGTCCAGATCTGGACAGGAATGGCAGGAAGAGATTAGTGTTGTGTTCTTCCCCCGTTGTCCCTGGTACCGGCTTGACTGGCAGCCTGGGCAAAGAAGAGCCCATTCTAAATGCTCCCCAGGGTCCAGAATGGAACTCATTACATCAAACCTGCCGGTAGCCAGCAGCTCTGCTTTGTGAGCTGTGAAACAAATGTTTATCCACCACTCAGTGTGGTTCAAAGCGATTTAAGGAGCTTGGGTGTTGAGCTGCAGGCAAGAGCTGTGTGTGCAAGGCCAGTGCTGGCACTGAGCGAGGTGGACAGATCTGTGGCCTGGAGCCCTGAGCCTGCCCAGCCCTGGGAAGCAGCTGCAGCGCAGGCGACCTCCCAAGCCTGCGTCCCTCTTCACAGTCCACTCTGGCTTTCTCCCAAGCCCCGCCCTCCCCTTTTTTGTATTTTGCTTTCATTCACCCTCTTGCTATTTTCTTTCCTCTCCCTCTGTTTCCCATTTATTCTTCCTCTGCTTCTCCCTCTTTTCTTCTTTTTTTCCCTTCTCTTTACTCCCTCCTTCTTTTCCTTTGGAGAGGATTGTGGCTCCCTCTTTATACTCTAATATGCATTATATTCTGCCCCCATGATAAAATCCACAAAATAACCAGAAAAAATAGAATAAAGTGTTTTCCCCTCACAAAATTTACAATCTAAAGAAAACTTGCTAAAGCACGGCCCCAGTGGAGGAACCAGCAACAGCGCAGGTCCGCATGCATTCTCTAGAATCACACACAGCGTTTTTGTTTTCGAAAAGGCCACAAAGATCACGGGTTAAGCTTGGAAAGCCAAGGCCCTGTCACAGCTGAGGTGGTGGCTCAGCTCCTGTGTAAGTAGCTGCTGCTCTGAGCTAAGTCTGAAGGCCTTGCTAAGTGTACCCAGCAGTCCTGATGGAGGACGGACGGGAGCAGTCTATCCTGACAGGGTCTCGACATCCACACTTTCAAGAATTCCTCACAACTATTTCAGGGAAGATAGTGATCACCTATTTCTGCATCACAAACCACCTGAAATAGTAGCTTATGAAAATAGTCATCATTTCATGTGCTCAGGAGCCTGGGCGCTGTCTGGGCTCAGTAAGGAGTTCTGGTGCCGAGCTGCCCTTATAGTTGTACATATCACAGAAAGTTGGGTCGGGGAGATGGATCAGCTACATCAGCACCTGCCTGACAAGCACAGGGCCCTGAGTTCAATCTCTGGTAAAAAAAAAAAAAAAAAAAAAAAAAAAACCACAGGAAGTTGCACTGGGCTCACCTTGAAGCCATCTTCAATCCATGTGGAGGACATAGCCAGTCAGAACTTCTGGGGGCACCTCACTCCTTCTCCATGGCCTCTCCACATGGCACCGTTAGGTAGCCAGGTTTCCTGGGCTCCTGGAGTGACCCAAGAGAGACTGGTAGAAGTCAATGGCTTTCACCTGTCAGCCTCAGCAAGCACATACCACAGTGTCCACCCTTCCCTGTGAAGGCAGTCACAGAAGTCCATGGAGGACTTTAAGAAGAGAGAAACCTAAGTCCTGCCTTCTGAGGAGGTGGGGGAGACCCAGAGAGCTTTCAGACAGCCTTGGATAGTCATGAACTGTCACCCTGCTTCTCAGGGGCAAGTGGTCACCTCGCCCTGCAGAGAAGTACCAGTGTTGCCATGGCTGACCAAGATGTGGCTGCCAGGCTCAAACACAGTAAGCATGCTGCATAAGTGTTCAGATAGAATATTGCTTAATTTTAACCTTAAGCTTAATTTTTTTTTCCTAAGATTTATACTATATCTTCGACTTACAATTTATTTAAAAGACATCATATGATATATTCTCCTAGTATTAGAAACTTTAAAAAGTGTATTTCTATTTTCTGTTGACTTTTTAAAAAAAAGATTATGAATTTAAAAAAGCCAAAAAAAGAGAGAATATGTTTATAGCAGCACAGTTTGTAGTATTTTTTTAAAGGAAATGTAAGGAATCATTACATGAGGATGAACAAATGAAGTACTTGGTGGTATATTAACACGGCAAATTAGGTTTAGGAATGTCACAAATTTTTATCCATGCACCTACTGATGGACAACTTAGCTGCTTAGTTCCAAGTTTTGTAATGATGCATGAGTTATATAAAGCTGATATAAGAAAAAGAAAGTATTCAGACAAATTATCTAATATTCTGAATCATGTTCCCCTCATCCATGAAATGGGGATATTAGTCCCCATTTACTCCCAACTCACAACATTTTGAAAAGAATTACATTTCTATGTATTAATTTTTAAACTTAGCACATTACTGGCTTTAGATAAATGTTGTCATTATTGTTGTTGCCATACTATAGATGAGAAACCGTAGGTCATAGTGCAAGTAAAGACTGACCTCTGTCAGGAAACTGGGGTGTGGACACAGTTCCCAAGTTCCTGACAGCAGCACTTCTTCCTGCCTACAGTGAACCTCTTTCTGCTTATCTTAAAATACCTTGAAGGGTGGAAAGATGGAACTTGTTGGCTTGGGGCTTTGACAGAAGGTGCCAGCCAGGGCTAAGCTCTGGACCGGTGACTTAGCTCCACCCTGATTATGTAAGTCTTGCTATGAAGCCAAGGACAGAGAAAGCCACACCACTAGTTTTGCCTGTCCTGCACACTTCCGGCCCTTAAGCATAGGAAGGGAAGAGATGTATGAGGAGATGGTATAAAAACAGAGGAAGTGAGATTCCATGGCAGAGACATGCAAGTGAAAAGACACCGGCTCTACCATGAAAAGGCAGCAGCTTTTGAGGCCTAGAGCCTATTCTAGCTGCCTATTCTGTCTGTATAGGGAACTGCTCTGCACACAGGATGGTTTCATGCGAGCCTACGGGTGAAAGTCCCTGGTAGGCCACCACTCCTGGCTATGGGCCACTCAGGAATTCAGCCCTACAGAGAAGGAGTTGGTGGCCTTGAATACTGCCACCCATTAGAGTCTTGATACTGGGAAGTAGACAAGTGCACCCCCGACCCAGAAAGAGGACTTGCTTCACAGACACAGCATGGCTTGCGAGCTGGTCAGGGTTTTAGAGTGCCCATCTGCCTTTCTGGCATCCTTGCCTACTCACACATTTAGGAACACACAGATGTGAACACATGTGGGCTATAGATTAATAAAATGTAATTATATATACACAAACAAACACACACACACATATACACACACACACACGCACACACACACAGTCCTTGCCCGGTGTCCACCTCATGTACATTTGTGCTTCAGATAAGCACCCATCACTCCCAGACCAGGATAAGGCACACAGATGCCCCAGCACTACTTTCTGGGAGCTACATATTGCCCTGCTAGCAAACGACCGTCCTCGCTGGGCTCCTAGAACGCACAGCTTCTTCTCAGAACCAGCTCCAGCCGCGTGCAGCCCACGCACCAGCTCCCGGATATTGCGTGGATTTAAACACCTCCTCTTGATCCCTATCTTTCCTAATCGCCTGCCTTTCCTCTCATCCCTTGCTCTGCTTTCTCAGCTCTTCCTTTGCATCCTCTGCTGCTGCCGCTCCAGAAGGGCACGTGAGCACCTGCCCCAGGGCCTTGCATAGGGAGCCCCCCTCTCTCCAAGCACAGGGCAAAAGAGGAAAGAAAGGAAGTGGCGAGAGGGTCTCTGGGGGTTGGCACATGAACAAACACCTGAGCTGCTTGCCAGCCTCAAATCCAGAGAAGACATACTGAAAACAGCAGAAAGCATTGAGCAGAGCCACCTAGAGGGCAGCCGCGTGGATGAGATGGCTGACCCCAGCTCCCGGTCCTGAGGCTGCTTTCTTCAGGGGATGGAGGACAGGTGTGCGCTTCCAGGGACCTGCACCTGCAGAAGGATCTGGAGGGGATCTGTTTCTCTGTAAGTAAGAATCTGTTTCCTCTAGCAAGCAGGACCTTCGGCTTAGCCATGGGGTGGAAGTGGGTGTGGGGGTAGGTAGAGGTTTCATGCTGAGCCACTGCCCAGCACTACAGAGCACACTTGCCCAGCCTGCTGCAACTCTCTTCGGGAGCCTGAATGCCCAAGGTGATAACTCGGCTGCTCAGATTTGAATTATGACCTAGACAGGGAGGTACCCACCCACCTCACTTTTCAGACAAGGGAATTGAAACCAAAGAACCTGAGAATTCACTACAAAGTCCTATGCCTCTGAGAAACATTTGCCAACCATCAAAATACTCTGTTATGGTCCCACAGCAATCCCCTGAGCTCTTTCAAGTGGCTCCTTGGGCATATGTTGGACAGAGAGGGAAAGCTTTTCAAAGGCAACTGAAGGTAGCACAGAGTCATCCTTTGGCCTTTCTGAACCCACACCGCCAAAGCGCTCGCAAATCTCGCGTAACTTTAGCATTAGTGAAGCTGTCTCATGACGGGCACGTGTAGTGCATGACATGCGGCCCATGTTTGCAATCCAGTTGTTCCTACTGCATCCTTGCAGAATCGCGTCTATTATTGTTGTAGTTACTATTGGTGTCATTCCTGCACTGCCAAGAGAGGAGGGCCCATGGATGTGAGCAGCCTTCGCAGACCACCAAGGGGTGCTGCTGGGAAGTGACTGATGGCCTCCAAGAGCAGACTTTGATCCTGAGTACTCTGGCCACTCCTCATTTCCTAAGCTGAAAGAATTCTCCTTGGGTTCCAAAGTCTGGAAACTGGATTTTGTCCAAAGTTGGAACAGGACCAGCTCCCTTGTAGCCAAGACATTTAGGACAAGGGGCTTGAAGGGGCAGGTGAGGCAGGCAGCAGTGAAGTTTTAGCAGCAAACTCTGAGTCAGAAATAAATGCTGATAGCCATTTACATGTGCTCACATGCACACGTGCACACGCACGTGCACACACACACTCCCAAACACACATTTGCCTTGCCTTACATAACTGGGCAGGCTCTTCATCCTGCTGACTCTTACTGTTCTTCAGGATTGCGGCCTACTGAAATGGATGCAAGAGAAAAAAAAAAAAAAAAAAAAAAAAAAGTGTGAGGCAACAACAACCTCTAGGAAAACAGTTGGGCTATTGCCCCTGGAGCTTCCCCAGCAATGGTGAGAAGTGAATAAAAATGGTGTGTCATTTGGTCGCAGATGCATGGTGGCTTCTGGAGACCTTCTGGCCACAGACTTGCTCTGCTTCTTCTTCTGAAAGCTCACTGACCGATGACAAGTATGCGCACGTGAAGAGCCACTCTCTGTCCTCTGAACTTTATCGTCTGTGACATGAGCAGTCACCTTGAGTCCAAGTTTTCTTCCAGCTGGCCTCTATCCGTTACTGAAATCCCACTATAAGAGCTCCCCCTCGGAGCATCAAAGCCATTGCCTCCCCAAGGCTTCTTTGGGGCTTAAGCAAAAGAGCAAGAGGGGAGCTCGCTAAAGCCTCCTCTTGCCTACCTGCTGCTGGACCTTGGTGCTCCTGGGGGTGTGGACAGGTTCTGGCTGACCACGATAACAACCAAAGCGGGCCATCCACAAGCAAGTGCAGCCTGCCCAGCCATCCTCTTGTCCCCCTGGGAGGTGACATAGGGGCTGAATGTGGGTTTTGAATCAGAGGACCGTAGCATTGAACCCAAACTCCTCACTTCCCTATTTCTAATGTTCTCTGAGCACAGCTAACTCCTCAGAAGCATGAAGATAAGGATACTACATTATAATACTTTTGAGGATTAAATATGTCATATAAATTCTCTGGTACATGCTTAAAACACAGAAAGTGCTCACTAAATAGTCACTGTTGTTGCCAAATCTAGAAAGCTCTGTCATTTGGGACCCACGGAATGCGGCTAATAATAATGACAGTGGCTAACAATTAGAGAACCCTTATGCCACACCAAGAAGTATCCTTCTAAGAATTTGATATATATTAACCAGTTGACTTCTAACAACATCCCTGTAATGGGGCTGCTAGCAGCAGCATCATTTTGTGGATGGAAAGGCAGAGGTGCAGAAAGTTTGAAAGGCCCCGCCCAACAACTTAGCATGGAATGTGATTCGGGCATAAAAAGAAGGAAGTTTGAACACCTGCTACAACATGGATAGGCATTGTGCTAACGGAAATAAACCAGGCACAAAAGTGTGAATATTGTGTGATACTTCTTGTATCAGGAGGTTGGAGTGGTCAGGTGTGTGGAGACAAGGCAGAATGGTGGTTGCCAGGGCATATCGGGAGATTACAAAGAGGGATTGATACATAGATATAGATAGAGATATAGGTAGAGATATAGATAGAGATATACAGATGATATAAAGATATAGATATCTGTATGAATGTAGAGTTTCAAATCTGCAAGGTGACAAAGTTCTGTACACCATTTTGCAGCAGTGAAAATATACTTAACTTTACTGAGGCAAACAAAAAACTCAAAATGCTAGACATTCCAAAATAGCATATACAATTAAAAATTGCTAACTGACATGAATAGGCACTTTTTAGAAGAAAAACAAATGGCCAATAAATACATAAGAAAGTATTCAACATCACTGGTCACTGGAGAAATGCAAATAAAAACAACACTGGTGTTCAATTTTGTTCCAAAAGGAATGGCTAAGAAATCAAGTAGTGACAAATTTTGGCAAGACTGCTGGGAGAAAGAAACCCTTCTGTACTGTTGGTGAGATATAAACTAGTAGAACCATTATGGAAATTAGTATGGAGATTCCTCAACACACTAAAACTAGAAATTCCATTTGACCCAGCTATTCCCCTTCTAGGCATCTCCCCAAAGGGGTTAAATATGTACATTACAATGAAAGATGCAGATGCATGTTTATAGCAGCACAACTCGTAATAGCTAAAATCTTGGAAGCAACCTATATGTCAATCAACAGATAAATGGATAAAGAAAATGTGGCATTTATATATAATGTGGAACTATTCTGCCATCGAGAAGGATAAACTTGAGTCCTTTGTAGGAAAATGGATGAACTTTGAGACCATAGAGTGAAATAAATCAGACATACAGGCTTAGATATCACATGACTTCTCCTAGATCCAAAATCTAAAACATAAATAAAAAGCAAAATGGAAGATAAGATGACATAGGGAGATAGGTCTTTTAGAAAGAGGAAGGAGACCAAGAGATGGAGGAAAAGAGGGAAGAGAAGGTGGTGCTGTATACATCCTACTTCCTACAAGGAATGTCATAATTCTGTGCTGCAAACACCATCCAGTAAAACATATGGGAGAATGTGAAAACACTGCTGTCCTGGGTACTCACAAGAAATCTATCCAGGGAGATAGCTCAGGAGAATAAGCGCTTCCCTGGCAAGTGCAAGGGTCTGAATTCAAATCCCCTGTTTCACCAAAAATAAAAAAAAATGAATTCTAATGGTAAGTTTTGTTCCATGCATTTTATTCTAATGTTTTTAAAAGATATTATGAGTGTTTAAATTTAAAATTTTGTCACAGTAAAAGATGCATAGTCATGAGACCACTTCAGAATACTCCCCTTGCTTCAGACACACGTGTCCCACCCATGGTCCCTTCCTCTTTCTTCATCAGGACTGCACATACTTGTGGTGTCCTGGCTGCCTTGGGGTCCCGAATTGATTCCAACATTTGTCTTTCATAGTCATTGTGACCTTGGGGAAGAGCCAGAAGCTGCATGGTGTGAAACATGGTGAACGATGCAGACAGGACCACACCACGACGTCTTTGTGAGCCCACAGGGTGGCACTCGGCAGCGTTCACCATAATTTCGATCTCATCTTGTAAGGAAATTTGTGGAAGAGGACTTCCTGAGCTGCTTCAGAAAGTCACAAGAAAAATGGGATACGATACGGATGTCTGAAGTCAGGGAGAGTATTTTGAGGGAGATTAATGCTGACATATCTTTCAGTATAATACATTTTTAAAATTTAGACACATACCATAGTTTTTTTTAACATATATATATTATATATATAACATTTCTTTGTATTTAGCTGTATGACTATGGCCATTTATGCATACACACAGAAAATCAAAGCACTGAACACTAGTTATTTGTGTATATTAGAATTCATGTGATTTTTTTATGTTATTTTATCACATTTAAATTTTATGTTTTCTATAATGAGTTCATATTATTTTGTCATAAAAATACATTCATAGAAAATGACAGATTTTAAAAAATAAATTACATTTTCCACATAAGTAGTAAGTGTCAGGAACTTGTTACGCATGTTTAAGTTACCCCAACGCAAGTGTTGAAGTCTAATCCCCAGAGGGATGATGTCAGGAAATGGGGCCCTTAGGAGGATATTAGGTTATGAAGATGAGGCCCACGTGAGTGAGACAAGCATCCTTGTAAAAGGGACATAAGAGAATGCTCTTTCGCTCCACCCTGTGGGGACAGGGTGAGAGGACAGCCACTGATAGACCACATCGGTAAATAGGTCTGGGGCACCTCACCTGGCTCTTCGACTTCCAGCATGCAGAGCTGTCAGTAGAGGACAGCTGTCCTTGAATAGGACTCTGTTAGAGCAGCCTGTGCTGCCTGGGTCTCCGGGTCTCCAGCCTCGGCTGCCTGGCTCCAATCGGGACTGGGGTAGCTAAAATTGTTCTACAGGCTGCAAGCAGAGCACAGTTCCAGAAGAAGGGATTCCATGAATCAGCTGGGGCTGCAGCAAGGGGATAGACATAGACTCAGCCTCTTGAGGGTGTCAGGTGTGAGCTGCACATGGGGATAGACACAGCTTTATACCTCATGGGGCTAGGTGGAGCAGGACTGCTTATTAAGGTCTGATTAAAACCAAGCATCTCAAGCAAGTATAGCCAAGCAGTAGGAAGAACTGCTTGGCCAGTGGGGGCCTTCTGGGCCAGGGCCAGGTCAACCCTGGGATCATGTGCAGTGGGTACATTCTGTCTGCTCTGAAGAAACACTAAGCACCTCTGTTCTTGCAGACAAAGGATCCAGAGGCAGTGTGTGAACCTACTCAGTACAGGTTGGCTGATCCTGGGAGAGGCGCTAGGGCCTGAGCACTCACTAGGAACTCCTGGCACAGAGACCGGCAGGGCCGGATGAGAGATGGGCGCATCTCCTCTTCTGTGTAGGTACACCTGGCTGCAAAGGTAGCTGAGAGAAGTGGAAGGTCTTCCAGCTGGGCATTTGCTGGGGCATCCCCTTCAGGGAGTAAAGGAAATACAGGACATCTTGGGCACTGAGCTAGAGAATGGAGGCAGAGGGTGAGGTCCCTGGGAGGGCTGTGCTTACCACAGGGTCCTGGGTCCTTCTGAGAGACAGAGGACCCCACTGGGAGAACTGGCTCAACCACATATAGGAAACTCCATGGTGTCTCGCTTCTCCGCTGCACCCCTGCAGAGCAGGCAACTCATAGCTACCTCTTGGGTCACCACAAGGATTAAATAAACTGGAGGGAAGCTGGGTGGCACAGTAGCCCACCCCGATAACTTCAGCACTCTGGGAGACTGAAACAGGAGGATCACAAGTTCAATCCCAGCTTGGACAGTGTAGACCTTGTCTCAAAATTTATTTTATTTTTATTTTTATTTTATAATTCATTTTAATGAGAAAAAAGAAAATAGAAATGAAAGTTTCAAAACAGGGTAGTAGGACAGTTACAATAATTAATACATTGCATATTGTTGTCTTTGTACCAGTTATTTAGAGAACAAGATGTAGACATGATGTCTAAACAATATTAGTACCTTTCTTTCCATTGAACGAAGAGAAAGTAGCTGTATATCTATCCTAACTATCTTGTATATACATATAATTTTTTCACAATAAAATGGTTCTTCATTTATATCCCCTTTTCTGTTTTGTTTTGTCAGAGATGGGTATTCCATTGCTGTTAGAGGAGCTGTATTTGGAGATGTCTTTAAAGGACCTTTTCATACTTGATTCCAGTCCAAAAATTGTAGGTACTTGAATTCAGCAAAATAACCCAATAGAGTCCAATAGCTTATAATAGTAGTGAGTTATCAACACAACTGGCAATTGTCTGACATTGTTGACTCAAGCCTTTTACAGCTCAACACATTAATATAGCTTTACTTTTAATACCTCATGGTTAGACTTTTCTTTCTTTCTTTCTTTCTTTCTTTTTCTTTTTTTTTTTTTTTTTTTTTGCGGAACCGGGGATTGAACTCAGGCCACTGCGCTTGCCAGGTAAGTGCTTATTCCACTGAGCCAGCTCCCAGCCCTAGCTTTTTTTTTTTTTTTACACTTTTCTACTGGATGGTTAAGACCAAGTTAAAGCAAGATGTATGTAACTAAAAATGTAACCTTTTCTATCTGATAAAGTCAGTCAAATTCCCTCAGGATTTACCCTGTAATCATATACAACACCTTGTAGATCTTTTATCAGTGTCAGCCATCTGGATGAGTCATGGCCATTGCTTGACCAATTTGCTCTCTGTGAAAGCCTGAGAGAATTTTTTCTTTCTAGGTGACTCTCCTTAGGCACACTGGACATCATCGATCACTTTCCTCTGTGGCCCCATGATCTCCTTGATCAGAAAATCTGGGACACCACTTAGTTGCGGGATGTCACATCAGAGGTTCTCTTAGGTCCTGAGTCCTTACTGACCTTGAAGGGCTAGGACCAAAATATTGGCTATCTTTTTAGCCCATCCATCTGTCTAATTTTTGGTCTGCAAACTTTCGTTGTTAAACATCCAGGAGAGAATGATATTATTATTAATGATATTATTATCCTGTAACAGAGGTACTTAAGCTTAATGTCACTATCTGTCTGAATATCACATACCTTAGACATAAAATGGAACTGCTATTTTTCAACAACCATGGATATTCTAAAATTTAAATCCCTATAGAATATTAAAAAACAATTATACATTTTTACATAGAAATTTAGAAATCAAACCATATAAAAATCATAGCAGTACAATCCTGCTACATTTTGTTTTTCTAGTCTCTTGTTTACTTTTATTACCCTTTTTTTTTTACAGACATTTACCTTAAAGAGAGTATAGCAATAATTGATATGATATTAGTAGCAGTACACAATTTAGAAGACCAAAATGGACCTTGTCTCAAAATTTAAAAGGAGGGGAAAACTGGGGATGTAGTTCTATGTGAACGACCTGGGTTCTATCCCCTATAGCACCATAAAAGCAAACTGTGGGTATAATTGATCAAACATAATGCCTGCTACCTAGTGTGTGCTAAAATGAAGATGCCCACCTCTTTCATGTGTGGGCTCCCCTTTGCACATCTCTAGCTTCTCCTGTTCCATGTCTTGATGAAAGAAGAGGCTGTGAGCAGAATTGTTAGTGTTCAACAGCTTGGGAAGACCTGCAACAAAAATATTACCCTAATTTGTAAAGGTGTTTGGGGTCAATGTAAAGGCTCATGTAAGGTCCAGCATTCTCTGGCCCTACCTGAGAGAGTAGGGCTTTGTGGGTGAGAAGGGAACTGAGAGGGGTGGACAGAATGACCTCACAAAGCACATTTGCCTCTTTGTTCTCTCCAAAGTACCACTGTCCCATCTCCCCTTGGCCGGCTCTGACCAGCACCACGTAGGCAGCTCCATTCTATTCATGCCGCACTGGGCTTCCAAGAGCAGGCACCGCACTTCATCCCCGCCTTTGCTGGAAAGATAGAAGCAATGGGCGCGGGGTTTCTGAAACTGTCTCTCTGAAGTTTAAAACAATGCAGCAAGGCTCTTTCACCTGCCCAGAAGCCCGAGTCCTTGGCTCCTTCGCCCCCTCCTATTTCTGCTGCTGTCTTCAGTGCAACATTAAAATTCCTCTCCAAGGGATGCTTTAAAGACAGGATGGCAGGGCCAGCGATATAATAATGGACAGCAGGACCCTTGGGCAGGAGGTTCTGATAGCCTGCACACCGAGAAAGACGCGTAGAGAGAGCAAGGGAAGCGAACGCCTTTCCACCAGCCAGAGCCCAGCTAATTGCCACCGGGGAGAAGGGCAGAGTTCACGCAGGTAACAGGTGTGCCTCTTCTTAATGAAGACTGACTTGTTTGCACAGAGCTGCCTGCAGAGGTAGGAAGAGCAGGAGGAGGAACGTGCGCTGTTTGGCTCCGTGCTGGACCCCACCAAATTAGAGGAGCTGGCTTTGTCCCCTTCACAAGCCACCCTGGAGCTGGGCACGTGAAAAGGGAGGGGAGGGTGAGGAGAAGTAGTATCTCGCAGAACAGCGCTTGCCAAAAAATGGTGGCGACTCTTGGTTATTAATAGGTGGTCTACTCACTTTGCCAGGTGTCTGTGGCTGTGTACTAATCAGGAAATACGTAATTAGGGGACAGCAGGGACGGTGATTGGGTAAGGGAGGTGAAAAAGGAGGAGAGAGCAGGGTGAGAGAGACCACAGTGGAGTGCTGTGGGCCTAGAGCAGGGCACGCGCAGTGCCACGTGCAAGTCATAACAAGAGTTCATTGACTTTCTATTATTTGCCTGGCACTGCACTGGACACTAGGGATGTAGGGAAGAATAACCAGTCTCTGCCCCAAATCTGGCAGGACAGGCTTCCACGTAAAAGATGATTGCAAGACCATGCCAGGTGGGGGTGGAGGGTGGCGCTGTGCATCCTGGGAACGAAGGAGGAGGAGAAAGGTGGAGAAGAAGGAAGGGACCATGGGGAGAGCCACACTACGGGGAACACACGGGTGCTTTGAGGACCAGGTGGAGTTCAGCTGGTGCCTGGGCTGCGTAGGGAAGGTAGGAAAGAGCTAGTCTGAAGAGAGAAGAGGACAAAAGAGTGAGAACACCGGGCATTTCAGGCAGAGTAGGTGGTCCCAGGCGAGAGCGAAGAGCAGAGATGAGGCCTGGAATCTGCTGGCACCAGGGAACGAACAGCATGGCAGTACCCAAAGAGGGCTTTGTTCAGGGGCCACCGCCAGCTCTTGCACAGAGTGTGGCTCGCTCCACCTCAGAAGGACCTCCAGGGCTCAGATTATTAGAGTTAGGAGTGGGCAGCAACCACGGAGACCCTCAACCTGGCTTCCTCGGGCTTTGGAGCACCTTCCCTGGCCGTCATGTGGAAGCTTCACATCCTTCTGCCAAGAGGCAGTAAGATTATGTCAGGTTAGGACGCGACAGGTAGAAGCACAAAGCTCAGGAAGGTCAGAGGCTTGGAGAAGGGAGGTCAGATCTCAGTTTGGGGCCCACCGGCACTGTCCTGCTGTTGACACATGACTCCATAGTCCAGATAAAGCAGAGGAAAATCACTCAGGTTTGAAAATCTCATCCCAACAATACCAAATGAGTATTAATTTCCTATAAGAAAATCAAAACCCAGAGAAGTAACTGCCTCCCCATCCTTTAGCTGCGCAGCTAGTGAGGAATGGAGTTGGCATTCAAGGCCAGGTCTAGCTGAGCCAATAGGCTGTGTTGTTTACATCACTTCTCAAAACAGCACCAGGCAGAGGAAAGACTGGCCATGGGACCTGGGTGGAGATGGCATCTAAAGATCGATCCAGTACCAAGGACTTGAATTTCGGCTAATTCTACCCTCTGATTTTTAGTTAGAAACAAGGGACTGGAAGAGGACAGGCAATTGTATTAGTTTTGTGTTGAGCTTTTTTCTTTTTTTTTAATCTCTGAGATGTCCCAAAATGTTTACTTTGTAAATTTGTTCAGCTCCGAGGTAGGTAAACATAGGCATTCAGGATGTGCACGGCCTCAGCCAGCCAGAACGCCCGACAGGTTTGCAGAGGGGGCGTGACACACTGCAAGCAGCACTGAGCAGTGCTCCTCCAGAGCGGGGAGTAGAGCTCCGGCGTGGAACTCCCAGGCCCCGCCTGGCAAGCTGGGAGAGAAGGGGTGCCAGGCTGGCCCATCCCTTCCTGGGCTCGCCCCTCAGGAGGGCAGTGCTTTGCAGTTCCATTTCAAACTTCAGTGCATTTAGCGAAACACGAAAACCACTCCGCTGTCCCCCCTTGCCATTGTAGCATGCTGGCATCTCTGCTTCTGATGTGGTCAAACAAACCATCATGGTGCTACATGACGCACCCTGCATGGCTACAGGAAGAGTCTCAGGCCCAAGAGGGAATACTTGTGCTCACTCCACAGTCCAGTGGGAAGTGCAGGAGCTGGTGAGTACCCCAGCATGGAAATATCCAAGTAGCTAATGAATGTGCACCTGCACTGGCCAGTGAGTCTCAGGTCATATTAGTCTGAACTGGAATCGTGGCTTCTCCAATTACAAGTTAAGCATCCTTCATCCAAAAACCCAAAATACTCCAAAATTTCAAACTTCTTGAGCACCAACATGACACCATTGGAAAATTTCACACCTGACTGCATTTGATACTGATGGGCCAGTAAATAATAGCGATGGCCATGAGGAGGGAGATGCTAGTGATGGTGGCAATGAGGATGATGAAAAGGAGAGGATGGAAGGAAGCATCCCGGAGCCTACAAGAAGTTTAGTGAAGAGTGGCCTCAGACAGTCACTCTGTACTAGAGCCACTCTAGTAGCCAGGCTCCCACCCAAAGCCCTACATACAATATGCCACAAGGAAGTTAGCCCACAGGGTAACCCACCCAGCACCCCCGCCTCTGCCCTGAGTCAGACACGTGCAGTCACCTCTACTCTCCCATGCTGTCCCCTCACACATTTGGGCCACAGGAGTCAGTTCCTCCCTGTGGAGCCCTGCTCGTTCGCCACCATGCTGCACACCACCGCCTTGTTGGCTACAAGGGCAATGAGATCACAGAGACTTCCTGGTCTCCTTGAAGGGAGGCAGAAATGGATGCTCCTAAGCCATCCCTCCTGTCCTCCTCTAAGTATCAAACCCCTCTCCTGGGAGAAATTCCTCCATTCATTTGCTGTAAAGTGACTTCTGCTGAAGTGTGTGTGTTTTTGAAGTGGAAAATTGAAAGTTCATGATTCATTTCCAAAGAAAACTCTGGTTCATAGCTGAGAAATCACTTTACTGTTGGTCCAAAAACGTTGCTCCTCAGGTTCGAGGAGGCAGACATGTAGTCCAGCATCATCTCAGTGATAGACAAAGAGCCAGAGACATAGATTAAAATAGCCCCTTTGTCACTGGTAAGGTTAAACAAAAGGATGTGCTTTTTCCCTAACCAAATGATTTGCTTCTCCATCAGTGAATTAACTCATTTCCTTCAAAACGTAGGCTTCCTGGGTGGGGGAGAAGCTGCCACGTGGCTGCTCCCTACATATGTATTCTCTGAAGACTGCGCACCCCAAAAGAGAGAAGGAGGAGAAGGAGGGGCCTGGCTCACACAGGCTGCAAATGACAAAGCGTTCTTCACCCAGAGAGGAAGAAGCAGAGAGGGCCCAGGAATATAGTGTACAGGAAACCTCTCCTTACGTACCCTGGAGGAGGAGGTGATAAACATGCATTTTGTTTTCTTAACCAGTGGAAGTTTAACATTTAGCTCTTGACCAACAAGGTATGTGACCAACTACTCCAGAAGGAGAAAAGCCAAGCCTGAGCCATCCTGCCTCACTGACATGAGGCCCCAACCTCAGGACTAGCCTCATAGGCTTTCCTGTGTTCTTTAGGGACCATTATATGACATGGTGGATTTTGCTCCCATACAACTCTAAAATGGGCCAAAACAGGACATAATGAAATCAACTTCAAAGTGCTGCTGTGCCCAGGGCTGAAAGTTCAGAGCCTTTTCTATTTCTAATCCAAATTTATGTCCAGCTACATGGCCCAATAAACTCATCAGAGGTTCTATAATGAGATTTAATAGCAGTGTGAAGATACTTCAATAATAAAATGCATACAGGGCTAATAAAAAATGGATGAAGAGTCTTCAATAATAAATGCCAAAATAAGATGCCCCCAATTTGGATATAAACCTTTCCCATTATCAAATTCCCAGGGAAAATCTAGAGATTAAAAATCCCAAAGAGACTAACATCCAAAATGAAAGCGTTTAGGCCTCATAAATTAAAGTCCAAAAAAGTCCAGACCGTCCAAGGTAAAGTCAAGTTCAAAGAGATGGAGGTCTTCCCCAGATTCTCACTTCTATCTCAGACAGAGGCATTCTCCATGTCTCAGCAAAGTCGGGGGTTCCTCAAGTGGTTGCTTGCTGCCCTGTCTCCCACAGGAGAACACAGAGGGCTTGTCTTGGAGCTTCAGTAATGCAATTGTTCAACTCTGGGTCTCTCACATACTTGCTTTTAAAAGATCCCCCATAATTCATAGAAAAAAATATTGCCAAGACTCTTGGTCCATACCAGCAAGATTTATAAAACAAGATATTCTGAAGTCCCTACCACAGTTGTCCCAGAGAAAATTCTAGCACCTGTGCTGTGTTTTGCCCGAACTACAAGAGAGCATCACAGTGGCCAAGGAAAGAAGAGAGCCAGCAGTGGGCTGAGGGCAGCACCACGGGATCCCATTCGGTGTGTGCCAGGAGCCCGACAGCCACGGACTTTGCTGGCCAATCCACAGGGTTAACGTGACACTGTTGGACTGACCTGCCTCCTTCTCCCTCCACTGAGAATGCCTTCGCAGATTCCCGCATCCACATCCCTGAATGTCCCAAGCCAGAATTGATCTTGGCTTCACTTGCCTGCCACGCCAAGGCCCAGGACCCAGTACCTGAGAGGAAAGACTATTAGATGTTCAACTAAGGAGCCAGGCCAGGATACAGATTTCAAAGGAAACATCTAAAAACTGGCTTCCCAATTCAAATATTCTCTTCTCTTCAAGGGTACAAAAACTGTGCATTTTAGATTGGGGCGTGGGTATTTCAAAGAGGATGTGTTTATCAGTTTTTCATCCCTGATGCCAAATACCTGAGAAAAACAACTTAAAGGAGAAAAGATTTAGTTTGCTTCGTGATTTCAGAGGATTTAGCCCATGGTTGGATCGCTGCAAGACACAAACAGCATGGCAGAATGGCCTGGAGAGCAGAGCTCCTCACCTGTGGCAAACCAGAAGCAGAGAGCAATGGAAAGATAGCCAGACTGCAGGGCCCAGGGACGCGACGCAGACCCCGCGGCGACCTGCTCCCTTCAACGAGGTTGCAGTTCCTAGGTTTCCATTACCTCTCAACTCTGCCGTAAGGTGATGATCGCCTCAGTGAGTTGGTCCACAGCTGGAGTTAGAGCTGCCATGATTCAGAGTCCTACCTCAGAACACATGCGACTATTGGACCATTGGGGAATATTTTGGAATAAACTTTAATGGTGGTTCTCTTTAGAGAGGTCTGAGCTATGAGTCCTAACTCCCGAAGGGTGGGCAGTAGCTGTTACTGTCACTCTTCTCAAGCTTGCCAAGTGTCTTCAATGGGACCCCTCAGGAGGGTCTACAGCTCCTGTAGTATGAACAAATCTGCATGGCATGTGATTCTAGCTTCATGAATCTGAGTGAAGAATGGGTGGCCAAGTGCTCCAGCGCAGGGAGAAAGCAGAGCAGATAGCCCCTGAGTGGGTTCTAAGAGAACCTGATTTTGCTCAAATTTGTGTTTCCCGCTGTCTCTATATGGATCTCAGTGATACAGCTGTGATACTGAGACATATCCTGCCTGTGGGGCCAAATGTAGACAGTAGGACCTCAGCGCATGCAAATTAACCATCTATCCCCTGCCCAGATGCAGTAGGCCCTGGCTGGGGGAGGGAATGTAACACTAATGCTGTATGAAGTTGGATGTTTGACTATAATTATTCTAAATATGAATTGAGTCTAAATAAGATTTAAGGCATCACTGAATGTTTTGTTATCAAAACGTGCTCATAAAAACCATGAATCTGCCCAAGTATATGTCCAGGATAGAATAACTTTCATTCCTTGAATGAATGTAAATGGATTATGGGAAACCAAAGAAGGTTGCTTTGTGATTTCATCCCACACATGAAGCTGGCTCAAAGAGCAGCACCCAACCCCACAGCCTCAGACCTGTTTTCCTCTGTGGATTATTCTCTACCTATCTTGCAGTAAGGGTTATTTGTGGGTGTGTCTTATCTCTGGCCAACAGACTGTGAGCCTCCTGCAGGGAGGCATCTTCTTTATTTAGCTCTTACAACTGCTATTGAGTGTTTGAGACATGAAAGATATCCAGCAAATACCTGAGGATTAAAAGAAGGAAGAGAGGTAAGATAAGAGGGAAAGTGAGAGAAAGAGACAGAGACTCTTTCTGAGAATGAGATGGAGAGAGAGAGGCAAAGGCAGAGAAGTGAGAGCGTCCCCAAGACTCTTCTATGGAAAAGATTAGGTCATCAACAGAGCTAGAGAACTAACTGTGAGCCTAGAATCTGAAGGTCATCTCCCTCACATGTTGCTCTGTGTTTCTGGCCTTTAATGTCTTTGCCCCAAAATACCCTTTGGTCCAGCCCTGCACATGGCCACCCAGAACTGACGATTACTGAGGTAGGATGAGCGAGCAAGCACCAGAGCAGCGGAGAGACCATTGGCTGGGGAGCCCAGAGCAGCCAGTGCTGGATCTGGCTAGGCAGGCTGGGTCTCTCTGCTGCCTCCTCTAGCAAGTGGGGGTGGGGATAAGCACTTTCAGGGTTGTTATGAACAGAGCTTGAAAAGGGTGGGCTTCAAATCTGATTACCAGGTGGCCCACACTCAAGGTTGCAGGGTCCTTTGAAAAGCTGTCACAGCCCTCAGCAACTGAGCTTTTCTGCTATGCCCTGGAGGCCTCCTGCCAGGCTAGAATGAGGATGCTACAGTATAGAAGGCCTAGTAGACTCAAGGCCAAGCCCTTCCTTAGCTCATAATACTATCTTCTCCATTTCCAGTCTGATCTCCCAAGAAGAGGACTCTTTATACAAACATCAAACTGGGACACCGGTGCCTCACACCTTGTGGTTCTATTCTTTCCCCTCGCAGGACTTCAGCTCACCTACTCCCTCATAGGCAATGTGCCCAGAGGGGTCACTGCAAGATGCTTCCTGTAACTCCTCCTACAGGTGCTTAAGATGTGACATTAAAGCCTCTCTTGATGTGACTTCTCTAGACTCAGGTGTGTGCATGCAGAGAGAGATAGGGTGGGGGAGACAAGGAGAGAGAAGGAGAGGGCGCAAAGGGGAGGGAGGAGAAAGTGAGAGGGGAACAGGAAGAGGCAGATTTGCCATCCTTATATTTTTAATTGTATTAGTAATATATGTTCATTGGAAGAAGTAAATATATAATTAATAGATATATTTTTAAATAAGTAGTCTCACCTTCCCTTCTTTTGTCTTGAAGTTTAATGACAACCCCAAAATCTCATGAATTCATACTCTTTTCTCCTGTAGACCCTCTACCTCTCACCTAACCTGGCCCCTGTGATGCACTCCTACATGTACATATATTACGTGCTCATACACAACATACACACACGCAACTTTCTCACTCTGCTGCATCATTCATCTCACGTAGGCATGTGTTCAACACCTTCCTATGGGCAAAGCCCGACACAACCCCCACTTCCAGTCTCCTCCAGGATCCCTGAACTGTCCAATTTGCTCTGAACTCCAAGGAATCCAGATGTTCCCATAGTCAAATGCCCTTGGTGTCTCCTGCAAGCACCATGGAGTTCCCTCCCACAGGTGTTGTCAGGAAGGCGGTGGAACTCATCCAGGAAGGTATCACTATGAAACTAACGTCAACGAAATGCATCTGAACATTTCCAAGGCTGAGCAAGCCATATGTCTTCATAATTTGATTGTGTCCTGGTCCCAGAGGCACCCCCGGCTCTATTGAACGCCGAAAGAGTTATTTAGGACCATAAATAATATTATCGGAGAGGGTCCACTGGGTAAACAGAGTCAGTGTGTAAATTGTCAGAGTGTGATATTGATTGTTCTTCGTTGACTAATGAATTATTCTGTTTAAGAGCCCACAGAAATAGTGCACAGCATTTCAAGGCAGTGGAGCCTTTGAAGAATTTTCTTGAAGAGCTGTTTCTCTCTGCTGGCATCAGATACTGTAGCCAAATGGGAAAGCTTCATCAGCCAATGTGGGAAATTAGAGGGAATTCCATGAGGCCAGGACCCCAGCAAGGCTCATGGGGTCAAGGCAGGTGACACGTAGAGGCTACTGTCAAATCCAGCCAAATTCAGGTGCCTGCCACTGCAGGTTTGATACCTGGCTTTCACAAAGTTCAAGGGCTACAGGTCTACTACAGAAGGTCCTGAGAATGTAGATTCTAGAGTGGGGGCTTATTGACACACGATTTTATCTATTACTCATAAGCTATTTATTTCATGCTCTAGCCATTGCAAGTGACCTGCTAGTGACAACTAACTGAACATAAGCACTTAATGTAGATACTGGAGGGAATTACAAGAGGCGTATGCGATAGTGAATGTCTGCTCCTATTCTCCCTCTAAAGAATGGCCTCTTGCTTACATGTCTATACCATGGCCCTTGCGTTTCTGGGCCCTTAACCTGCCCAGTTTCCACCCAGTTCTTGGCTGTTTACAGAGTGTCTTTTCAAACACATCCCTCTCAACTGTTGGGTTGCTCCTTTTTCCTTTTAATGATTTTTTTCTGAATTCTTTGTATTTTGGACACTAATCCTGTACTAAATCTGTTTGTTGCAAACATGTTTCTTCCCATCTGTGATTTGTCTTTTTACTTGCTGTATGCCATTGTTTTGTTTAACAGACATTTTAAATTTTAATGTAGTTAAGTGTGTCAGTTTTTAAATTTCTTATTAATGTTTTTGTGTTTTGTCTAAGAAATCTTCACAAAGATAGCCTCCTTTATTATCTTTAGAGGTTTTCATGGTTTAGCCTTTCACATTGAGATCTTTAATAAATTATTCTTATGATGGATACATTAGGATCCAGCTTCCTATTGGACCCCCCATTTGATCTTTTAAATTGCATGCTATTGTCCAATTTCCCCTGTTATGGTGTCTCTTATCTCCCCAGTGAGATTCTACAGGGTCTTCTATATATATAAACCTTTTGTATTCAACTGAGTCTGTTGCTAGCTTTCTATCTGTCCTTCTGCCAATACTACAGCGTCTCAAGCATCCTGGTGAAAATCTCTTCCCTTTGCGCCACAGTTCTCTCTCAGTACCTCTGTGAGCCAGTTCAGTGAAGAATGACTCTCCTCCTTGAATTACTCCCTCGTCCTCTACTAGGTTCACTCTCTCCTTCCATTCTTAGATGATGCAACTCTACCATTCATGTGAATTTATCCCATAGGGTCATGTGTATATATTGCTAGTCTCACATAGTAGCTACCAAGAAGGGTGATTTTTTGTTACTGAATTTTCCTTGCTCTGCTCCTGAACCTGCTAAAATGATCCACAGGACAGCAGTAATTCTTATTTTTAAATCTTAATGCATCTGCCCACCCTAAAAAGGCAAGACCTTGGGTCCTTTTAGATATATTAATCACAATAATTTTTCCTGGCCTATTTGAGCAAACTCAGTAGAGTTGGTGAGGCTGGAGAATACTGAGGACAAATGGAAACCACTGGCCTGGCCTTCCAGTGGAAATCTATGGCACCCAGCAGCACAGGCTATGTGTTGCAAGATCAGAACATCCAAGGTCTGTAGGTGGTACCCAGGGCCATTCTGAAGCCCAGGCAATGACATCACGTTGTCATCCTCAGAGCAGAAATCCTTTGCCAACCGAATCCTTGGAGACTGCTGTACTTGCTGCCCCTACTAACAAAAGAAAGAGACAATCAGAAAATTGGCCTCTAGCAGCTAGGACTAGAATTGGCCCAACAGTATCTTCCCCAGTCCTCGGGGAAGAGGAACATTTGTGCCACTAACTGGTCCTAGTAGTGTCACAGCACTGGTTTCAACAAGGTGAGGGCAGAAAGGTTTGTACTGGTGTGAAATGAATAAGGAAAGGTAGAGGGAAGCAGAAGGGATGGAGAAAGGACTTTGCCACACCTCAGCATTCACTCAGTGAGTGTCTGTAAGAAGCCACGATGCTCCGCAGTTGCAGCATTAGGCTTAGGACACAGGAATGATGCACACACCATTCCTACTTCCTTTAGAAGCGCATTGCACTGAGCTTCTAAGCACACCTCTTGGTGACAGGCCACCTTCCTCGGTTCCCTTGGTGTCCAGAAAGCCGGAACGCAGCCAGATTCTCTGCCTCCAGTTAGCAAAACTGAAAGCAAGCATTGGTATTCCTGCATGGTGTCACCACCAGAGAAGCAGTGGGGACAGTGGCTGGGAAATAAATTGCCTAGCCCCAAGTCATTTGCCTTTGTTTTTTTTTTTTTTTTTTTTTCTTTTGAGTTCGATCTTCAAGTTAATTCAGAGAAAAAGACAGTTACTTAAGTCTAGATATTTTATCTTAATGTGGGTAATTCCCATAATATCATACATTAAGATGTCTGATTTCAGCTGCCACCCAACAGGCGGCAGGGATGTCGTTTCAGATCTGTTTTATCGCTGCATGTGCATATGTTTCTACTTCGTTTATGGCACATGAGAGGCTGTCACCAAATTGGTCTCACATTCAAAGTGTGAAAATAGATGTAGTTAGATAGATTCTGACCTTTGCAGAAGGTAGGAGATTTTGCAGCAGAAATCCACATAGATATATGGAGGCATATGTGCACGTGTGTGTGTGTGTGTGTGTGTGTGTGTGTGTGTGTGTGTTTATAGCTGGAAATAAGGAAGAAGCACAGTAGGCAATGCCATTTCCACCCCACCAATGACTCGTGTAGTTCACCGGCACTAACAGCTCCTGGAAAAGCCAGACCTGAAGGAACCAATGGTCCATCGCATCTCACAAGCCCTGAAGAGGCAACCCAGCGGCTGTTGGTGGAGTCGCGTTCGTCAACAACAGGGAGGTAAATTGCAAGGCAGGCCTTTCTGTGCTCAGCCTCTCGCCCCACCCAGCCATCGCAGCCACATTAGCCGTGCTTCATGGGGCTGTTTGTTTGGCCTGATTGTGTTGCCTCTGCTCTGTTGTTCGCCCAGATAGGCTGGGATGCTGCCAAGCGATTAAGCGATCGTGGTGAGCCTGTTACTTGAACTGCCTTCTTCTGGAATATTAAAAGTTTTACAGCCTCAGGCAGTGCTCTTTCGCTCCTAGTAATTAATACCGATTTTGCCATAATATCTTATTTTTATGGGCATTATCTTGTTTTTCATGAGCTGAAAAAACATCACTGCAGCATATGAAATACGTTATAATATCTTGCTTCGCACAATCATATTTGTGTCATTAGCTGGCCCCTGGAGCAGTTAATTTAGCCCGCATAATACGGAGCAATATTTATTTTCCCACTGATAATTTGAGGGTATTCTTTTTACCACGGAGCACAGATGGGCAAATCAAGCCTTGCTCACAAATGCATCCTTCAACAGTCAGCTCCTGGGCTCTTTTGACTTTCCTTGACATCTCGTAGCAAACCTGGGTCCTTCGTGCACTAACTTTCAATGTATATATTCCCATTATAGCTTTTAATATATTTTTATATTTATCTTTCCATTAAATCATAAGATTTTTTTTGGAGAGAAACTATGTCTTTCATCTCTGTGATTTGGTTTTTGTAATTCAACACATTGTATATGCTCGAAAACATTTATAGAATGACTGGTTGTACCTTGTTTAACACATTAAATAAGCTCATACAGGTGAGGAACTTAGGGGAGGACTTGGCACAAAGCAAGCACTCAGTGTATGTTGGGTATCATTGCTACAATAATTAATGTGAAGCCAGTTTCTCTGTAATTTGCCAGCGTTGGTAAGCCTAAAAATGAATCTTTGAGCAGTAATAAGAAGAACTGCTGTCTGTCTTCCTCAGGAGGCTGGAGTGTGAACTTTAGGCCCTGAAGTGGGGATTGGCTGAGGCTGAATCACCAGGCCCTTCTGTTCCAGAGAAAATACGTGTGTATACACTCATATTTTTTATATACAGCTTCAATGAATTTTTACAAATGCTATTTTATTTGACCCTCCTAAAAAGTAGGTGGTATAGATGTGATGTATCATTTTATTTCCATTTTATGACTACTTTCTGGTATTCTACCCAGACTGTATTAATGTGCTTAGAAGTGGTTCTTGAATCCAGGATCTTGGATTCTACTACAAAAGCTCGCAGACATATAGCCCCAGTGACCTCCAAAGTCACCCCTCATGGTGGTGGCTTAAAAAGATAGATGGTTTCAACAGACATGGCGTCCCCACCAAAGCTCCTCCTGGCCTGACATGGGGTATAAGGGCTACACTTGCTACTCCTTTGGAAAGCTGAGGCAGAAAATGTATCTGCTTCCTTCATTCGTGTCTTTGATCTTGGCTGTGACCTGGTGCTGTCTTCTCTTGATGCCATCATATATTCAAGAGGCTGACCAGCGAAAAGGATGGCGCACCTCTCCAGCTGTCAGCTGACTGGACTGTAGGGCCCAGCAGGTTATCCCCCACTAATAGACTGGAGAGATGTGGTCTGGTGCTGGCCTCCAACGGCACCTTTGGGGGACGGCATTCTTTAACACTCCCACTTATGGGCATAGGGTGTCTGTTGTACAGAGAAAGGACTCCCAATCCTCCCACAGAGTCAGAGGTTCTGATTTATATCCAGAGCAGGATGCTTCATGCTGTTGTGGGAGAAGCATGTTCTAGTTATGTCATTAACTAGAACATTGGCCAAATAACATACCCAGTCAGAGACTTGATGGCCTCTTCAATGAAATGAATGACAGCAAAAACAGCCAATGAGATGATGTATGAGAAAAATATTTGAGAAACTAAGATCCATATGCAAAAAAAGAATTATTCTGTCTGAGCTAATTTCTGTGCACTTTTGAATTATATCTGTGATCCTCCTCAAGGCTATTTAGCGCTCTAAGTTGCTTTTAACACACTTCTTTGGGTTAGCAGTGGAGCCACAGCAATTCAGTGGAGGTCAGTACACAGAGGGTCAGCTGCTCTGCAGAATGGCTACTAGCTGGGACTCGGGCCGCCCAGGACCTTGGCTGCCCATCAGGCCACTCTGTGAAAGGCACCTGTGCAAGGCATGCTGGGACACAGCACCTGATCCGGTGATTACCTGTAGTCATCCAGTGACCACACAGCTCTGAACGCTAATTCACTTAGCATGTACATTCTCCACAAAGTCCTGGCCCCTGGAAATATGGAACTTTTAAGTCTCAATAGCATCAGGTTGTGTGTAGCATAGAAACTGTCTGCAATCAGCCCTCAAATCACGGTATCATGGAGCCTCAGCACTAAGGACACTTGAGAGACTGTCTTTCTAATTCAGCTCTTCTCCAATTGTTCTATTTGGTCATGCCTTCCCCATGACACAAACATACTTATCACTTCTCTAATGGAGAAAAATGTTTCTCGCCCATCTTTGTGTTTCTAATAATGCAACTTTGTGTCTCCCATCACAGTGACTTGCACATAGTCAATGCTAAATAGCTGTTTTTTTGAGTGAATGAATAAATAACTAAATAAATGGAGAATAAATGAATAAAGGAATGAACTTTCCTTGCATAGCTAATATGCATTTCAGTTCAACTAGTACGGAAGCTGCCTTACTTGTTAACGGTGACTTGAAATCAATTCAGTCAACAAATTTATTCATTCAATCATTCACTTAATAAATATGTATTAGGGGTCTACTATATGCCACACACTATGCTAGGCACTAAGCATACCTCTATGGACAAAAGAGCTAGAAATCTGTTGTCATGGAGCTAAGCATCTAATGAAGAAAAAATAAATGGCATTGAACAGAATAAGGTGGTTGAGTATTTTAGGACTGATTTATCTATTTTAGCAACATTTGGGTATTACTTTATAAAATTAACTTGTCCACACCTATTTACAAATATCCTTCTGGGCATTTTGGGGAGAATAACATTGATCCTATACATAAAGACATCAAAATTTATATAAGTGAATGAATAGCATTGTTCCCGCCTACTTAAGTATATTTGTTTTAAAATACTACTTACAGATTATTTCTTCAATCTCAGTGACCTGAGTTGTTAAAGTTTTATATTCCACATGGATTTTACGGAGACAATGGATCCATGTGTATGATGCTCAGATTTGTATTTATCTGCCATTTATTTCAGAGAATAGTAGTACTACAATAACTGTTATCTGTGTGTGTGACCGTGGCGGAAAAGACCATCCTGGGACCAGCTGTCCTTTCCACACTGTGCACATAAGAAGATTGCTCTTTGGTTTGGGAAAGAACGCACTGTTTACAAAGTCAGTGATTGTTTACTGCTCAACCTGGACTTGCAGCTCGGAGGGTTCTTTGTTTCAGAGAGACCCCTGGGAGGCCTCCTGCACGCCCTCCCCGCATCCTGAGCTCTGAGCCCTCCATTGCCACAGATTCAGGGGTTCTGCTGCTGCTCAGGCCTCTGGATAGCCAAGGGTCTCATTTCAGGGTTAGTATTGGATCTGTGGGGGTCACTTCAGCGGTCTGCTGACCTGTGCACTTGGTCATGGGTCTCCTAAAGTCTCCCTTTCCCTATTCTCTGCATAGAGGAACACTAAGGTGGTTCCATTTTTTCCCCCCAAAACAACAACTTTAATGTAGAGGAATTACCTATAAATCAAATGTATTTGCATTTCACAAGGATCAGAGACAGATTTTTTTTTTTTTGTAGTCTGTTTGGCATATTTGCAATCATATAGGTACATGTTTGAAGAAGCAATGTGTCTAGACTACACAACAATAATAGATATAACAATACCAATAATCCTCTCTTGCATATAAGGCATTGATTCAATCTATTAGTTTCTTGCCAACCTTATTGCTCTCACTGACATGTAGGTCAGGAGCCATGGCTTAGACTCACCCTTTTATTCCTTACGGGTAACACAATACTCCTTGCACAGTGGGTACTCCACACACAGCAGGTACTCCTTGCGTGTTTATTAAACAATGAACAAATTTTAAAAGCATAAGTTATTATATTATCCTTTAAAAGAACAGGTTCAAAGAGGTATCTAAAAAATCTCACCTATATCTCAATGCTCATTTACAAAAATTGTAATTCTGACCAAGAACAAAAGATATTAATTTCATTCTTTAACCGTAACAACTATGCTATAAAACAGGCAGATACTCAGTCTACCAAGTGCATTGATCTGTCTTAAGTCACACAGCCAGTAGGAGACCGAGGAGCCAGGACCATGGCCCAGCTGGTTCTGATTTACCCGGTCACATCTTGAAAATATTGTCACTAAACTCCTGCCTAATGATGACAATATTTAATGAGCACCTTTATGCAGCCCAAGACACGAGAATCTTCAGGATCAGTAAAGTATGGGACAGAACCCCCACACTCATGGAGCTTGCCACAAAGCTGCCAAGTTCTTAAGCCCACAGGCCAATGCTGAAGTGGCCAGGAAAGGAGAGAAGGAGATGGGCCAAAACAAGCACGGGAGAAGCTAAGCAGTGCAGAACTCAGTAAGAGGGGAGCGTAGCAATGGGTAGCGATCGTGGGGGATGTTGCTGGTGTCATCTCAAAAGAGCAGAGAATGTTGATTGCAGCATCGGCAGTGGACTGGGCTGTGGGACTGCTGGGATGTGTCTGAGGCCAGGGACAGGTGCACCTCTGATTCCACGGCTTTTCATTTTCGCTCACCACTGTTGGTCAGAAAGACAAGTGGAGCAAGCAGCTAAGAAGCAGAGCAGGCCACACTCTTCTGGTGACCTCACTCTAGGCACAGATTCTGCTTCCTGGGGCAGCAGTAGGGGGACATTTATTAAAGGACCCCCCATCACTGAGGACACCACTCCCTCGAGGAGCCCAGGCAGGAGAGGTTTAAGGGGCAGACTCCCTCTTTCCCAGCAAGTTGCCCAGGCCTTTTAATTACTGTCCCCAGCTTGTTACATCTGCCACTGTTTTCCCCCAAGGGATATGGCCAGGGCTTACTTGCGCTGACTGTTATCTTTCAAGAGCTCAGAGCAGAGAGCATTTTCAGTAACCTCATCAAAGGATAAGCTAGGATTCAGATAAGCTTTTCAAGGAGGAAGTCAGGGTTATAATTTTCAGACTTCTGAATGTCACCTCCAATTTTCAACTCTTCAGTTCAAATGCCAGTTTGGGGGAGCCAGGCAGTCTCAGATATTGAAATGGCAACCTCTGACCTTGGTCCTTCTACATTCCTGGTCATCTTAGAGCCCAACAGATCCAAGAGTTGAAAGTGCTAGAGATGTCTGACTTTATAATAATTCTGCTTTTCAGAAGTGCAAATTACACAGGAATTGGTGCTAAACTCTCCATTAACTACAGAGTCCAAGGAACCTTTAGTTCCCCAAATTACCTGTCAGTTTCTCCAAGATGCCATATAATTCTGTCATTGGGGTGGTGGTGGTTGTAGTTTGAAATTGCAGTGAAATTTCTAATTGGGTCTGCATTTAATTTGGAGGGCTTGGTGTTCCTTGGTGTCAGTAATGGGTTGAGTCACCTCTATTTTAATTCTGTTTTCCCCCAAATTCACAGTCCTTTTATCCCATTTGAGGCAGGAATGCCCATTATGGCAGTACTAGCTACTTATATTTCATTGTCTTTGTCCTAAAACAAGACCTTCGCAAATCAGCTCACCATCCCCTCAGCTTAGAACTGGGAGAAAGAGAAAAGGTGGAAATAAGAACCGGACTCAAATAAGATTTAAAAGATAATTGCTTCCCCCTTTAAAAAAACCTCATAAATAATGATATACCACAGCTATCTTTAGTAATGAATTCTGGTAACTCATAGACATCATGGTAATCAAGTTATAAAATATTTTGGTTTTGTGGTTTTTAAACTTTCTTTGTAAGGAAACTTTGGAGTAGACATAGAGGCTTGAGGTCTCTGATTTATTTTATACCCTCATTTCAACCAGAAGAGCTTTTAACACAATTAATGAATATAATTTAAAGTGGAGCTTTTCTGGTTGAAAATGTTTACAAGATTCCTACCTAAGTATGTATTCACTTAATGGAAATGTTCCGTAATTGTAGGAGGAAATATCTGAAATCCACTGAACAAAAGCTGGAGAAACTGAGACAGATAGCTAACCTGTAGTCAGGCATGTGTCAGGCATGATCCAGGCACTGGAACACAGCAGTGAACAGAAAAATAGTGCTTGCCCTCTCGAAATTTATATTTTAGTGGAAAAGAGAAAAAATACCAGAAATCAATGTATTATGCCAGGCAGAATGCTATGGAGAATAAGGGAGGGCAAAGATTAGGAACCATGAGGGTTATACTGTTCTGAAGAGTGTGTTCATGGGAGGTCTTATGATAAACTAACATTAAACCTACAGAAAGTAAAGGGAAGCAGTGGAGAAAAGCAAGAAAGGAGCTTTCTATGGGAGAAACATCAAACAGAAAGATTTCTTTCCTGGGTATGCCAAAGATAATGAGAGCTGAAGCTTAAGTTAGTGAGCAAAGAAGAGCGAGAAGTTGCAAGGACCAGAGGAGCCTGGTCCTCTCAGGTATTACAGACTATAGCAGGTCACTTAAACTTCATTCTGAATGAACTGGGAACCATTAGAAAGCCTGGGTGCAGCAATGCCATGAGCTGTCTTGGTTTCCTAAGCAACTGGGAGAATAGATTATGGTGGACAATAACAGAAGTCAGGATTCAGGTGCAGAGTCCACGGCAGTATGCCAGGTAAGGGACGATGGAAGTTTGGGTCAACGTAGTAGCGGTTGGAGTGATGAACGATGCTCAGGATCAGGGCCTGGACCTTTTCTGAAGGTTAGGATAAAACAATTTGTTGGGAACTGGAATTTGGGAGAGCAAAGTAAAACTCAAAGATGACACTGATGCTTTATGGACACCACTGTTTTATGGACTAAACCGAAGGAGGAAATTGTCATTTTCTGAGATGAAGTACACTAAGGAGGAGATAATTTGGCGGGAAAAATAAGGGTTTTGCTTTGGATAGCTGAAGGCTTTGATGCCTGTTAAATCCTGGTCAGCTTTCAAACAAAAACAAAATATTTAACCAGAACCAAGAAGGATTTTTCTGCTCTTCTTTTGCACCTTGCAGCAGAAATACAAAATTAAAATAGAGGCAATTCAAATTTTTTTACATGCCATCCTTGGGGTAGCTCATCTATATATTGACTGATATACTAATTTTACTTCCATTGAATAATATATGCAAAAGGATATAAGCTCATTTTAACAATGGTCTACACAAAACAGTAGCCTGCTGGAAGTTCACAATCACAAGTGTCTGCCTAAATCATGTAGAAAACTTGCTTATCAAAGTTGCAGATGGTATCTAGCAGGCACAGGATGGGGATAGCTAATAACTCTGGGTGATAAAAATCTAGATTCAAAAGGCAGGCTAGAAGGATGGCATAGAATCTACAAGGTGAAAGTTATCATAGATATACTTAAAGTCCCACTTTTAGATCCAAAATTAATCGTGTAAACACAGAATAGGAACAGTCTTCTTTCTCCAGAATTTCATGTAAAACCAAACCATAGGGGATTAGTTGACTGTAAGCTCATTACATAATAGCATGGTACATGACTTTCAACAAAACTAATACAACATTAATAGAAACGTGGTATCCTGCATAAGAGAGTTAAGCGTCCCAACCTATTGAGCACCGATCTGTCCACAGGCATTAGGATAATTGTGTTCATTTCCAGTACCACAACTGAAATACTGGTGAGCACCGACAGGAGAACACTGCGCAGAATGTTGTGGATTCTAAACTCTCATGGCCTTCAGAACATGTCTCTGCTTACTGCTCTGGAGCAATGAGCATGGAGAGAAGGAGCTTGGTCTCTCTCAAGGTAGAACATTATCTGCTTGTAGTTATTCTTCATTCTTGATTAGTTCATGTTGAGGGTGTTAGTTCATGCATATTCTATGACCAAACAATGAAGCTACACATAGCCACTTCTGAATACTATCTAGCCTATGCAGAAGACACTGGATCCATGAGCATTTCAGTTATTTTGTAAAGACTTCAGATGATCTGTCCAAAGCCACAGAAAAGAAAGGAAAGGCATAGAGAAGAAAAAAGAAACAGCATGTAGATTCTTCTACACATGTTGGGTCCTTAACACTACACAGAAGTGTGGGAGCCTGCATATCCCCTTATCCTACCAGGGTACTCTAACTTTTCTGTGTTCACCTCTTCATTCATGCTCTTTCTCAAAGTAGTTGCCCTTTAATTCCTTCCTAATCTGGCACTTCTGTTCCTCGTGTGAGTCTATTGACTGTTGACTTTCAAAGTCTGCGGCCTCATACCTTCTCCTCTGCTCAGTATCTGCTTCCTCCATGACGCAGGGAAAAAGATGACTCTATACTGAAAGTTTGGTAAAGAAGGCTGGGAAGAGGTTGGTCCTTAAAATAAAGCAGGATTTATCACAGTGACAATTTTCTCCAAAGACCACCTCTGTCACCTTCAAATTCATAGTATTCTTACTATCCTGAATTTGGCCTTTTTAATGACAGAGAAAGCTAGCTTCTGTGCTAAAGATTTGAGGATGCAAATATCTTCCCAATTGTGAATTATTATTCTCAGCCTTTCATGAAACTGGAAAGGGTCAGACGAGTATCTTTTTTTGTCAATGAAATGTCACTGGAAGTAGTGTACACCACTTTCAAGTCACACAGTTTAAGAAGTGGGAACACCTCTTCCAGTCTCTCTCACCTACCAGCTAAATGCAGAGGATTCTGCAGTCCAAAGTGAGAAGAAAGAGACAATACTGAGGCCCTGGATCCTAACTACCTTAGAAGTATTAGGTGAATACTTCTGTTAAATAAGTATGGTGTGTTAAACAAGATTGGGGGTGGTGCTTATTTAGTGCACCAGTTAGTGTCGCCTTGCTATGTTCTGTCTTTGGAAAAATAACTCTGGCATTCCATGAACATTTCTTGCCTCTCTAACCTCTAGGGGATGGATGAAAGAGAAGGAAGATACTTTAATTATCACAACTTTTTTTTTTTATCTCAGAAGACTTAAAGCTGGAATTGTGTCTTCACTTTCACTCTCTTTGTCTCTTGATCTCTGTCTCTGTCTCTCTCCATCTCTCTCCGTCTCTCTCTGTCTCTGTCTCTCTCCAGCTCTCTCTGTCTCTGTCTCTCTCCAGCTCTCTCTGTCTTTGTCCCTCTCTGTCTCTTTCTCTTTGTGTGTATGTGTGTGATGAGCATGCACATAGTCATGCAGATGCTGGTGGATACTGATCAAGAAGCATGCACTAGTCAATAACTGAAATTTATGAGGAGTCAAGCTCATTTTTCAAATTGAAACCTGCACCTTATATATCTTATGGGTATGGGATTATGTTTGTCTAGTTCACTTCTATATTCCAGAAAAGCACAGTGACAGGCAAAATAATTGGAGCACCACACCATTTGTTAAATTAATCTTAAATATAATTGTAAAGGCTTTCTGTGTCTGCCAATGGAGAAACGCTGCTATAAGAAAATGGTTTTTCATTTGCTCAAGTCCTCTGCTGAGGCCTGATGAGCACATGGTAGAAGGCTGGGCTTGATAACCTCCCAGGAGATCTCTCCTTCCTTTTAATATCTTATATCTCAATACCTTTCAAGAACTTTCCAATCTATTTTCTCTTTTGATCCCGACAAGAATTCTGTGAAATTATCATTGCATTTTTATAGGTTAAAAAATTGAGAGACTAGGATGAATTGATGCATCCAAGAGCAGCTTGTCACTTAGTAGTAAAGTTGGGATGAAAAATTCAATCACTTGACTCCTGGAACGCAGTCTTCAGATGATCCCCAGTGCCGGTAGTAGAAGAGAGAAGAGCAGGACATAGTCTTTGCTGAATACGCCTGATGCTGAGTAATTTAAATACATTTTCTCAATATTGACAATCACTCTGTGAAGTAGGCACTATGACTAATCCACTTTATAGAAAGAATTGTAGACATATGGGGTTCAATGGTCCAAAGATTCCATTCCTTAGTTTTAAGCCCATGTCTCCCTAAGCCTGTGCATCCTTCAGCTCTCTAACTGTAGTCCCAACCAGGTGCATAAAAAAGCAACATGACCCAGGAGTTCATGAATATTCAACTGGAAAGATGAGAGTAGAGATGGAGGGCCAAGAGTCCATTGAGGTATTTTATCAGGGGTCTGGCTACACAGTGTTTTTAAGAGCAATAGTTCAGCTATATTTCCTTATGCCTTTGATATTAGCTATGATTGCTGAGAAATCTAGAAATGGGACATGGTCAGGGAGAATCGGAAATTTGTAGAACTTGACGGTTTGAAAAATTCTCAGCAGACACAACCAGGGCTGCTTTGGATGATGTTTAGAGAAGGAATGTCTACACTCCTGAAGACTGTAGAGCCTCATCATGGCAAAAATGGGTTTGCTGCCTGGACACTAGGCCTTAGAAAAATCTCCAGCTACAGTTTCTAGCACCTTCTCCCTGTGGTCATGTTCCTCACTGTGTCTGACCCCTGCTGGTTTTCTCCCATAGAATTCTTATTTACACTGCAGCCTTGGCTACTTTTTCTGAGAAATGATTTAATCTCACATCAGATTCTTCCCTGGGAGCTTTAATCTTGAACATTTTCTCACAAGAGAAAAAAAATTGCATTGAGTGGGGAGGACCTGTCTTTAGTCGTAACCCCTGCCCCTGTCCCCCTCTTCCCCTAGACCAGCCCACCACAACTGTAACTTATTTTCCTTTTTCCCCATCAGATTTAGGGCTCTTCTCTAAAATGCTGCATCCCATCTATTCTGGTTAAGCGACACTAACTACATTGTAAGTAATAGCCCGCCTGCAGCAATGTCGCTAACGGGTCTGTTGGTGCCTGGGTTATGAATGGACCCGTCCTTAGAGGCAGTCACACTGCTCTGGGCTGGGAGCTCATCCCATCTTGCAAGGTCAGACCTCATCAGTTTTTGGATGGTCGGGAAATCTCCTAGGAGAACCTGGGATGCGGCTGACTGGGCTGTTCTGTCGATGAGTCTCTCTCCTGGAAGGCGGTATCATTTCCCTCTCCCAGCCTGGAGTCACCCATGCAATCCAAAGCGCATGTTTTTATACTCTTGGGTAGAGCACTCAGGATCCACCCCAACTGCCACCACCTTCTGTCCTTAGACCATGTATGTAAGAGAAACACAAGAAGAACACCTTTAGGTACCAATCTGAATGCTTCATGTCCTCCAGCCTTGCAAAGCAGTCAGGGAATATTTATTGAATATCACCACTAATAATGCTTTATTTTATTGAATATCACCACTAATAATGCTTTATTTTATTAAACACCAGGGACTATGCTGAGTACAAACTATAGAGTATCTTACTTTATTTAATGCTCCTAGGAAACCTATGCATCAGGAGTGGTTACCCGACTGACAGAATTGAGGAAACTCTAGTTCTTACAGTTTTCTCATCCTAAGGTTGCAAAAGAACTGAGAAGTGAAAACAATGATATGGTTGGTCTAAGTCCAAAGTCCAGCTCTCCAAAGCATGGCATCATGTGATTTCCTTAAAAGTAGAGGATCATTGGTCTTTTCATACTTGATTCTAAAAGTCTACTCCAAACGGACCATACACAAATATGTGTAGTTTGGTGTGTGTGTGTGTGTGTGTGTGTGTGCGCACACACACAAATATGCACACATCTGGGAGGAGATAATTCTGAATTGGTTAAAATACTTTGGAGGATATGACACTCACTTTTCCTCTCCTTAATCCTTCTCTACTAAGCCTCTGACGCAGAGGCACACAACAGGAAAGGTGGTCCCCAGGACCCCACGACCCACTCCTGGGCCTTTGTCATTTTCTACCTCACTCTTACCTCCACATCCAACACTGCTTCACTCTAGATTACTCAATAAGCACACGTGGCCTCCCTCATTTCAAACTACTTTTGCATTGTAATTTTTTTTTTCTGGAGGAACCGGGGATTGAACTGAGTCCCTTGCACTTGCTTGCAAGGCAATTGCTTATTCTACTGAGCTATCTCCCTGGCTCCTGCATTGTAAATTTGACAGCTGTTACAGTTTGTGTCTGGTTGTCCACCCAAAGCTTCATGCAGTTATGGGGCATGGTTCTAGAGTTTGTGATTAATTCATGATCCAAAACTGGGATTATGGGTCTGAGTACTACTAAGATTATGGGTGTGAGTGCTACATCCAGTTTGGGGCAGATATCCTGAACGTAATATAAAGAGAAGAGAGGCTTGTTCTCTGCAGCTGTTGCTGCCACTGCTCCTCCCATTCACTCTTCCTGTTTTACTGTTTTCCATTGCCATGAACTGCTGCCCTTCGCCGTATACCACTCAACCTTGGAGCCAGCTGAGTATGAACTGAAACCCCCACTAAGTGTGAGCTA
>NW_004524656.1:9479425-9490222 GCF_000260255.1 Octodon degus
ATTTTGGGTGTCCGGTATTTTGTCCCAACAATAAGAGAAAAGTAACTGGGACAACAGCGCAACTAGACTTGCCCATTTTCTTGACCCTGACAGTTCTCCAAGGAGTCCTTCACAAGCTTTGTCCTGCCTGGAAGATTCAATGACAGTCTTTCCTTTGCTTCATTCTGGTCCAGAGGAACCCTGCATTCTTTTGTTTAGGCATCATTCACCCATTAGATCTTCACTGAGTCATCTACTTAGTATTTGAGCTCAGCCCTGAGAACGTGTTAGTGAACAAGGCCACAGTGCAAGCTGCCCTCAGGTTGTTTACTATTCACTTGTTGGAGAGAAAAATCAAGTAAAAGTTATAGGTGGGAGGGAAAATAGCTTCTAGTAAAGTCTGGAGCAGAACTCCTACAACAAGAGAGCTCTCATGTATTTAGCAATACATCTGCCTAAGCCATACAGGATAAAAAAGACAGGTCTGAGGGCTGGGCCTGCCAGGGGAAGAGTCCACCAAGAAATTGTTTGCACTACATACAGAAAGTTGCAGTCTTAGATGTTTCTAGTGGAGAGAGTCAAGATGCAGAAATGAAAATGAATTGGCCAAGGGTTGAGGAAAAAAGAGGATCTCTACTAGGACAATGCAAATGCCAGAGAAGCTCATGGCAGTGAGAGTATCCAGAAGACTTTTACTTTAAAAGAATGAGCATTTTAACTCCTTTGCTACCTTTCTGCCTTGTGTACTGTCTTAGCTGCTTTTTTGTTGCTAGGGGAAAACACCCAGCATCTACAAATTAATGGAGGAAAGCCTTGTTGTAACTGACAAATTGTGGAGGTTTTAGTTCATAGTTGGCTGGCTCCAAGGTGGGGTGGTACTGCAGAGGAGCATAGCAGAGAAGAAATGTCCATGGCAGGGCAGGCAGAAGGCAGCGAGCAGCAACAGCAGCAGCAGCAGCAGCAGCAGCAGCAGCAGGCCTGACATTCCCTTTATAGTGTACAGACTACAAGCCTTTCAGGTGGTGCCACCGATACCCAGGGTGGGTCTTCCATCTTCAGTAAATTCATCCAGCCACTCCCAGAACTATCTTAGCTCCAATCCATGAACTAATTTAGTAATACACCCTTAATTCCTGTATCACAGTGCCTAGATCCAGCCAGCTTCAAAAAGCACTATTTATGAGCTCATAAGTCTTCGGGGGAGACATGTAGATACAAGCTCTACCACGTTCTGTATCCCGTCAGTAAAACTATATTATACACAACAACCTTTGCTGGTGTTTTGCAGCAGTGTTGGGCAGTATAACAATGGGAAACATGTTTTTCACACCAGCCACCTGTTGAGAACAGAGTATCAGTAAGAACGTGGCACCAAGAGGGAGACATACTGGAGTGCCAGACAGGGGTTGATAATAACGGAGCACAGACTCAAAGCAGAGTTGAGAAAAAGGAAGTAGCTACAGACGTGTGCGGGCACAAGCACACCCCCCCTGCCACACACACACCACACATGCACACACATTTCTGTGCCCTAAAAGACTAGACCCTGTTTGAGTCCGCCTTGATTGCTCATTAGAATTACCCGAGTGTTTTAAACTATATGCATGTGCAGGATTTAGCTTTTCAGATCCAGGCATTAGTATATTTTGAACAAGAGGACACAATCTTTGGAGGAACATCACCTGTTAGAATATAATGGGGCGAGCACTAGAGACACATTGCTAGAGAGGACTGAAAAGTGGACGTAGAGTAACAGTACATGGAAGAGACATTGAAAGCCAAAGGCTAAGGAGTCAGAAGGAACCAACCAGGCAAGAGGAATGGAGAAATAAGACAATATCCCAGAAAAGAAAAACAGCAGAATTCAGAAATGCTAGCTCTGTGTGTGTGTGTGTGTGTGTGTGTGTGTGTGTGTGTGTGTGTGTGTTTGCATGTAGGGGAAAGTGAGATGTATATTCATGGCAAAAAGAATTAAAAGAAGTCTTAGTTTATGGAGAGCCTTGTGTGCAATAAAGGGCCAGATTCATCCTACCACCTTTGGGTTCCAGCATGCTGTCAGCCAACATTCCGTCAGTGTAACCACATTTCTGTATCGAGATAACGTATTGTAAGAAGGAAAAGTTGGCTTTGGCTCAGTTTTGGCGCCTTCAGTCCACAGTTAGTGGGCCTTGCTGCTCTGGGCTTTGGGTGGCAGTGTACAGCAGGTGGGAGTACCTGGCAGAGGAAGCTGCTTGCCTCACGGTGGCTGGGCAGCAGAGAGAGAACGGCAGGAAGGAGCCATGGTCCCAAGCTCCCTTTCGAGGGCTCATCTGAGCAACCTAAGTTGCTTCTACTAGTCTCCTCTCCTAAGAGTTCTACCACCTTCCAACAGCACGGGGGACCAGGTCTTCAACACATGAGCCTTTGAGGGACACTCAAGATCTGATTTATGGCAGGCACAACACGTCTTTCTCCTGCATTACCAGTTTCTGCATCATGTACCACCTGCCACATGGCAAACTGTTTGCTAACCCAAGGGCAGCAACCGGCAGCTACTAATACAAACTTGAAGTCTGTTGGAAGATATGCTGACGTAGGCCAGGCTTGGCTGATGTTGACTGTACCTGCTCATGTGGCCGTGCTCAGCTGGAGTGTAGGCTGCAAGCTGATTGGTCCAGGATGCCTGGACTTGCCCCTGCGGATTGGCTGTTGGCTGTGACAGCAAAGTGATAGAGCTATGTATCATCTAGGAGGATAACGTGAGTTTTGCACACTTTCTGTGAGAAAGCAGAACTCAAACACTCTTAGATTCTAGGCTTAGAACACATGTTACCATTTCTGAAAATCGGTCCAGATCTAATGGGAAGAAAAAACAGACTCCTCTGTGCTGAAAGGAACTATAATGTTACAGGCCAACTGACATGCTATAGGAAGGGAAAAAATTGAGAGACTTTGGCAATAAATCAACCAAGCACATTCCTGTAACTATAACTGATCCCATCATTTCTCTTCATAATTTGGAAATGGAAGGGGTTTCAGCACATGTCTTCCAAGAGAAGAGCGAACACAAATCCAGGCCACAACTCACCCTGACCAACCATCCACGGGCAAGGGCCAGGCTCCCTGGCCTAACTGCCCTTCCCAGTCTTCACATGCCATTGATTTCCTATTTTCCGTCCTCTGACTCTCCAGTGTGGCTTTCTTTAGCTCCACTTCCAGGTGCTCTGTGCCTCCCTCAGGCCTCTGTGGGCATTTCTGCTCACATCAGTACACAAAGAAGCTGTGGTGCTCTCCCAGGCAGCCATGGTGAGTGTCAGGGCAAAGCGGGTGATCACAGGCCTGTCCAGTGACAGGCGGTGGGGATTACCAAACAGAAGCTGTCTCCCTACACATCAGTCCTGGTGAAAGGCAGACTCTGTCTCCCTGACCCCCTCCTCCCTCCTGAGCAGGTCTGTGTGATCAGCCTCGTCAGCACCCGGCCAATGGGCCCTGCAGTCTCACAGCAGCCACAATGTTCTTCAAACTGGACATGGACAGTGTGTGTGCCAATGTCCCTTCAGACACCTTGTACTGTCTGGCTCTGTGTTTGAAGAATAAGAGACAGGACAGCAAGGGACAATAAGAAAAGTCAAGTATGTTTGGAGGGCAGAGCAAAGGGAAGGCACTTGGAAGAAAGAAAGGGCTGGAGAGATTTTCAATTTAGGCTACCTGTTTTTGTTTTTGTTTGTTTGTTTTTATGATAGTAGGGCCTGAACCCAGAGCCTTCACATTGAGCTACATTTCCAACTCTATTAAAACATTTTCTTATTTTGACATAGGATCTTGCTAAATTTCTAAGTTTTCCAAGCTGCCGCAAGCTGGAACTCTTGCTGAGCTCAGCCTCCCAGAGGGGAGGGAGGACAGGTGTGAGTCACCCCACTTGGCTGGCTTCATGTTTTGGAAGGACCAGTAAAGGAAGGAAACCGACTCTCAGTCTTTCCCATGGCAAGAGTAAGATCCACAAGGTTTAAGATTCAGCAGGAAGGAATCATTTAGATGGAAAGGGGGAACTTTGTATCTGCAAGAGCTGCTGTAAAAGGGTTCAGGACAGGAGATAGGTCCAGGCTGCACCTTGGGGAGTTTCCAATGTTGCTAGAGACCCCATGCTAATGCTTGTAAGCTATTAAAGAACACTGGCCAAGGGCTGGCAAATAGCTCAGCAGATTAAAGCACCTGCTTAGGCAGACGCAGGGGCCCAGGGTTTGATCCCCAGGCCTGCCATGCTGGCCTTGTCCCCAGGGTGTGCTGAGACCACGATTGAGACTGGGTATGGTGGCATGTACCTATAATCCCAGCTCTTGGGAGGCTATAAACAGGTGGATCACTACGAGTCTGATCTAGTAGTGAAACTCTGAACACCCTGTAGACCCTTCCCTAAAATACACACACACACACAAAGAACACTTGCTGATGCTACATGGACTACATGGCTATCCACAAGCAAGTGGTCTGGTGGTGACTAACTGCAATTTAAAGAAGGAAAAACAGTGAGGCAAGTGTAGAAGGACTTGTGAAAGGACTTGAAGTCAGATGGTTTGTGCACACAGAAGCAAGAACACTTCAATCCAGACTGAAGCAGCTCTGAGAACAAAGAAAGAGGGAAGAAGGTTACCAATGTGGCCTGATTTGTTGAGGAATCTCAGTCCTGGGCCAACAGAATCCTTGATGACTGACTGCAAAGGGAAAAGACCCACAGGTGCATGGATCAACACCACTGTGGGTCATTAAGGACACTGTTTTGATTAGGTGGTAGGACTTGAGAGAGAAAAGGGGCAGGGTGACCTAGGGAGCTCCCTTAAGCTTGTTCATTCTTTCACCTGTGTTCAGAAGACTTTGGAACTTCATCAGTTTTGGTCATAAATATCTCACTGAATGCACATGGATCAAAAATCCATAGTTGCATTCCACTGGGTGACTCTGAAGGCAGACCTTCCTTCAGGGGCTTGTGGAAAGACTACCCATAGCATAGCATTCCATGTGAGCCCCCTAATTTTGCAACATCTTACACATGCTTGGAGCTCAATCACTGCTTCTGGGATAGAAAGATGGATGGAGGAATAGATGGTTGGATAAATAATGGAAGGATTGCTATACATGGATGGCCAGATGCTGGACGAATTCATGGATGGAGGGATAGATAATAGAAGGGTGGATGGATTAACGCATGGGTGCATGCATAATAGAAGGATTGCTGACTCTATGGATGGCTACATAATGAAAGGATGGCTGTATTGGATAGATACTGGAAGGATGGATGGGTGGATGGATGGATTAGTGGAAAGATGAAATGACAAAACAGATCACTGGAAGAGTGTTTTGGTAAGTGGAATAATGAGTAGGTGAATATGGATAGCAAAACTAGTATAAAATAAAGTGGCATTTTCAGATTTTGTGTCTGACTGACATTCAAACATTTTGTTTTCCCGAGATGCATTATACAATCAAACTATATAACCCCAGTGCACACACCTTGTTATCAGTGTTTCTCTACACCTCAGATTTCTCTACTCTCTTTCTTCACTCAAAGCACTTATTCTTTTAGATGGAACTATGAACCTTCGGTTTCTAGAACCTTGGTAACTTGGTCTGTATACATAAAAAGGATGATGCAGAGAATTCCTGGATCCTTTATAGTGCTGGCTTTATTATCTTTAGCTTTTTTTAAAGAAGAGGAAAGATATAAGATAGCACAAAAGTGATATTTTGGGAATTGGGAATATTCAAAACATCCAGGTTAAGAATCTATGCAATAATCTAGTACCTTTTAGACATATGATGACATGGTTCCATTGAGAGAGAGAGAGAGAGACAATGACAGAGACAGAGAGAGAGACACATGCAGACAGACATAGACAGAGGGACAGACAGAGATAGAGACAGAGACAGAGAAAGACAGAGAGAGACAGAGAGAGGGACAGAGTGACAGACAAAGACAAAGACAGAGAGAGACAGACAGAGACAGAGAGAGACAGAAAGAGACAGAGACAAAGAGAGACAGACAGAAAGACAGAGAGAGAGAGAGAGAGAGAGAGAGAGAGAGAGAGAGAGAGAGAGAGAGATCTGGGGAGGCTCCTCTCTCAGTGTCAGCCACAGAGCCTCCGCCCAGCCCTCCAGCCTTTCCTGGGCTGGGGAGAGGAAGCGTCTCCCTTGTTGCTTTCAGCCTGGCTCCATGTGGCTGGTGTGAAGTTGTACATTTTGCAGCTGAAGGCAATGGCTCCCCAGGATAATAGCAGCTGTTCAAGTGCATATTAGCACTCGAGATGCTTGATAAGAGAAATTAGAGTACCACCCGGTTTCTTTATTTTTTATTTTTTGCCTGGCTGAATCAATAATTAAGTGTATTCTAATAGTGCAGTTTTGCTCGAGATTCTCATTTGGCTCAGGCATTAGGTCTAAATGAAATATTTAGTTGACAGGATACAGTTATGAAGCAAAACCACATTTCTGTCTGTATACTTTAATTTTTCTAATGATGAGAAACCACAGTCTGTCTCCCAGCCCTGGCTGCTGTGGCTTTCCTGTCATTCCCTCTTCCAGAGACAAGATAAAAAGCCTTCTTCCCTCGGCAGGAAAAATGAGAATGTCAGATCTTGGTGGCCACCATCAGACGGGGCCCGCAGCAATGAGAAAATCCTCCTTTACCTGTTTTATCCTAATAAAACAGACTCATCTGAAATATGTGCGGGGACATTTGCCCCAGGCAGTAAGAAAAGAGACCAGGACAGGGCTGAGGGCCTGGAGGGACAAGGCAGAAGTGGCCAGCATCTTAGCTTGGTATGTGAGATGTCCGTGCATCGGATGACATCCCACATCAGTCGGCACCAGACCGGTGATGCTCCAAGTTAAAGTACAGGTAGCTCCTGGCCTAGCTACTAATCTACTCAGGGAATGCCAGCCGGAGACAGAGCTGAGTCCAGAAGGCGTAAGAAATGAAGGCTTGGCCAGGCGGGCTACGACTCAGGACAAGCCTGTAACACTGACTCATCACTGCTTACCTGTATGACAACAGGAAAGCTCCTTCACCTCCCCAGGCCTTGTTTCCTCACCTGTTGATAAAGAGCCATGCCCTCAGAGGCACCGTCGTACTCTGAATTCTTACGATTGGGTTTCCACAGGCAGGAACACTGAGTAATCACCTCCACCGCGTCCCTACCGCAAGGCGACCTTCCTGTCATGCGGAGGCTGTACCTCGACTCCCAGCCTTTCTCGCTCACTTCGTTCAGGTTCACACGGGAGCCACCAGAAAATGTCTTTTCCCAGCTAAATGAATTCCACTCACAGAGACACCTTTCTCTTTCTTGAGAAAGTGGGTAGCTGCGTCCGCTGGTGTCCCCAGGGTTTAGCACCTTGCCTACCCTCTTCCATCCCTCCAGGGGCTAGAGGAGTAGAAGAATTATGGATATCATGACCTTCCTAGAGCCAGAGCAGCGCCTGAGCTCTCTCCAGAAGGCGTAAGAAATGAAGTGTAGGCTGTGGTCCCTGGGCCACAGCCTACACTGGGACCAACACAGCTTGCCGGCCACAGTACCACGGAGACCAGAGCCACCCACGCAGGGCACAGAATGGCTGTGGCTATTATTTGTACAGCTTGCTTTTCTATTTTAGATAAATATTTTGTATACATTTACTCTACAAATGAGAGAAAGAGAGAGGGGTAGAAGAGAACGAAAGGCAAGTGATGTTGATCTTGAATCCAGGCTGGCTGGTTCACTCTTGCCGTATTTGAAAAGTCAATCCATTCCGTGCTAGCTGAGTAGGCAGTGCAGAAAAGTGCTATTTGCCTAGTATTTGCTTAGCCTACTGTGTCTCACGGCGTATTCCCACGTGGACTAGGTTTCTGAGAAACTTAATCACGGAGTCTTCCAATCTCTTCGGTTGTGCCACTTCTGAGAAAAAGGTATAGGAAATTTCTAACACCCATCGCTTGCTTGCTTTCAGATTGCACCTGGGCAGGCTTCTGCCTGTTACCAAAGTCAGAGGCCAGGCATTGGTAGGAAACAGAAGAAATCAGGTGTGAGCCCACGCAGAGTTCTCTCCTGGGCATCTCAGCGCATCAGAGGCAAATTCCCTCTCGGAGACGGTTCAGTGGAAGGGTCTACCAAGCAGAAAGTGTTCAGGATTGGAAAGCTGCCGCATCGGCCATCACTGGAACAATCTAGTCTGTATTGCTAGTCACTAAAGCAACTGGTGATATACCTGGCTCACGCACAGACCAGCTGAGACCTGACAGGATGAAGCACATTGCTGGGGATGGCACCAAGCCATGAGATCCTCAGCTACTAGAGGCAAAAACTAGGAATGAATCACTTTAAAGATGCCAAATGTTTATCACAATGTACTCCAGGAAGAGAGCAGAAAGAAAACTACCCAGCATAGCCTTTCCACACCCACACTGTCTCCTGGCTGCTCCACAAGTGCCACCCCCACCCTCAAGGCATCCTGTATGCCAGTGTTTGTTTGCAATCCAAAGGGAGCGCAGTCCCCACTCCTGGTACTTCCTTTCACCAAAAGAAGTGTTTCTAACTCATAGCAAAAAGCACCTGACCCCTCTTCACTGCCACCCACTCTTTCCTGAGAGGAAAAGTGACTTACTAGAGTGGTGATCTGAGGGGATGACTAACTCTTTGCTGTGCAGCCCTGCCCTCATCCTTTCCCTTTACATCACCCTGCTCGCCTACAGAGGCCCTGGGCTCTGCTCTGCTGGTGCCTTGATGTCAGCCGAGCAGCAAAAGGCTCAGCCATGAGAGCTAACAAGAGAAGTGGGCAGCTCGGCCCAGGACCCAGGACCCAGGACCCAGGACCCAGGACCCAGGACCCAGGACCCAGGACCCAGGACCATGGCTGTGATTCTGGCTTAGCATCTGGAAGCCCATCGTTGCACGCCATGTCATTTCCTCAAACTAACTGTTGTCACTCAAGGCCATGATGTGACATCTTCTGCTGGAGGGAAGGAAGAAGGGAAATGAGGAGGGAGAAAAGGAGGGAGGGGAAAAGGGAGGGAAGAAAGGAGGGAGGGATTGAAGGAGGGAGGAGGGAGGAAAGGAAGAGGAGGGAAGGAAGGGAGGGAAGAAAAGATGGAGGAGGGAGGAAAGGAAGGGAGGGAAGAAAAGAGGGAGGAGGGAGGGAAGGAAGGGAGGGAGGGAAAGAAGAGAGGGAGTGAAGGAGGAGGAAGGGAGGGAAGGAGGGAAGGGAGGGAGGAAAGAAAAGAGGGTGGGAGGGAAGTGGGGAGGGAAAGAGGGAAGGAAGGAGGGAGGGTGGAAGGGAAGGTAGGAAGGAGGGAAGGAAAGAGGGAGGGAATGAAGGAGGGAGGAAAGGAAGGAAGGAAGGAAGGAGGAGGGAGGGAGGGAGGGAGGGAAGACCAGAGGGAGGGAGAGAGGGAAGGAAGGGAAGGAGGGAAGGAAGGGAGGGAAGAAAAGAGGGAGGAGGGAGAGAAAGAAGGGAGTGAGGGAAAGAAGAGAAGGAGGGAAGGGGAGGAAGGGAGAGAAGGAGGGAAGGGGGAGAGAAGGAGGGAAGGGAGGAAAGGAAGGAGGGAGGAGGGAGGGAGGGAAAGAGGGAAGGAGGGAAGAAAAGAGGGAGGCAGAGAGGCAAGGAAGGGAGGGAGGGAAGGAAGGGAGGGAAAGGAGGGAGGGAGGAAAAGAGGGAAGGAAAGGAGGGAAGGAAAGAGGAGGAAGGGAGGGAAGGAGGGAAGGAAGGGAGGGAGAAAAGAAAAGAGGGAGGGAGGGAAGGAGGGAAGGGAGGGAAAGAGGGAAGGAAGGCGGGAGGGAATGAGGGAGGAAAGGAAGGAAGGAGGAGGGAGGGAAAGAGAAGACGGAAGATCAGAGAGAGGGAGGGAGGGAAGGGAGGGAGGGAAGAAAAGAGGGAGGGAAGAAAGGGAGGAAGGAAGGAGGGAAGGAAAGGGAGGGAAGAAGGAAGGGAGGGAGAGAGGAAGGGAGGAAAGAAGGGGAAAAGCTAGAACAGAAACCAGGTTGCGTGGGAGCTTGTCTCCTCCCGCTGTCGGTGACCAGCAGGCCCATTAGTCAGAAGCTCTGCCAGTTTCAGTTGTTATTGGTCTTGCTTCTTCTGACACTACATTTTCCTCTGGCTTGAAATATATGTCAGGGCTTCAGCCACGGGGATGGAAGGCCCGACGCGGAGCCATCTCTGCAGTGGCGCTGCCGCTTCCTGGAAGGGCCTTGCTAAGTCCCACCGAAGAACACCGTTAGGTTCTTGAAGCTGTGTAACTTCATCAGCTAGCAACCGCAGGCCAGAGAATAACTGATCAGAATTCCAGATCAGAAGAGGACAGAACCCTGTTTGGGGGCCTGTTCAGTGCAAGTGATGGCTTTCTCCTTGGTCGCCACAAAAAGTGTTGAAGATGCCAGTGGGTGCCTCCGAGTCACTCGCAAGTAATGAAGACGAAAATACAAGACAAATCCACCCGCCTGCTCCGTTCCTCCCACTGCACATCCGCACCACAGCCCTACGGAGTCTGCTGTTCCCAGGGTGCTGGGTCACATTTCCGGTTCTGCTCTTCCACCAAGCGTGAGCATGGGAAGAGTACACAAACTCCCTTGAGACTCAGTGGTGTTCATTTATTTGCTTGTTTTGTAAAATAGGGAAAATTACAACAATCTCACACCATTGTTCAAATGATGCAATAAAGCACCATAACTTCAAATGTTTGTCCTATCTTTTCCATATTGGTGTTCCTCCTCCTTCTCCTCATCCTCCTTTCTTCTTCTTCTTCTTCTTCTTCTTCTTCTTCTTCTTCTTCTTCTTCTTCTTCTTCTTCTTCTTCTTCTTCTTCTTCTTCTTCTTCTT
>NW_004524656.1:9490412-9499854 GCF_000260255.1 Octodon degus
CTCTCTCTCTCTCTCTCTCTCTCTCTCTCTCTCTCTCTCTCTCTCTCTCCCTCTCGCTCTGGTTTTTACTTTCACAAATCTTTCATTGAATTCTTAATGTTTGCTACCATAGTTTTAACTTCCACTATCTCTTTCTTGTTTTCCTATCACTCTTATAAGAAAAAACAAAAACCAAACTACAAAAAGATTCTGCCCTTGTCCCTTGAATGTAAATCTGCTATTTCTCCCTTGCATTAGAGGGACTTTTCTCTCATATCTTTCTGCACCATCTTGCTTTTCTTTCCACTGAAATCCTTTCCTCTCTGTTGTTTGGTGTTGCTTTCCAGAAATGCCTGGCAATCCTTGGAACCAGGCTCAGAGGCCAGGCTGAAAATCCATGGGAGTGCGCACCCCAACTGATGGCGTTACCCTGCAGGCTGTGGATGGGCTACTCGAGAGTCAGGATCTGCAGGTCTTTTTCCTCTGATCACCTTCTCCAGAAAACAACACTCCAATCGCCTCTTGGCCAGCAGAGGTGAGGGAGTAAAGAAGATCGTTAGTAAGGAGAAGAGTTTGGAATGTAGACATAGTCACAGAAATTACGTTTTCCAGTCTGTAGACTCACCTTCATCAATGCCTGATTCACTCACTTAATTTTGCAAACAACAACAACAAATCCCTGTCAGTTTGGGAAGGGGTAGTCATTTGGCTGTTTGGGGTGAAGAAGTTCAGTCTAAGTGCTCTTTCCACAGAATCCCTGCCCCTCTTGCTGTTTGTAGCATCCTTCCTAATCCATGATGCAGGAGAAACCCCAGGTCCGGAAGCCTTCCATGGCGTACTCCTTTCTCCTCACTGACAAACCCTTCTGCAGGCACTAGGGCTTCCGCTGCTTGTAATCAGCTGTGTCATTAACCCTCCAGTCAGCTTTTCGTTCTCCAGTTGCTGCTGTCTCCCACCTCTGCTTTTACAGTTGTAGTCACTGTAACTTTGTCGGTCTGTCCCTTCATGGACACTTGGGATGTGGTGATGCTGGAATTAAAAATAGCAGAGAGAAAGCATCAATATAACTTTTTCACAGCGTTATCATAATGCTTGGCACATAACAGGTAATAAATAAATGGTCGCTTTCTTTCTTCTTCATTACATCCTTCCTGCCAAACAGTATATTTTTGTGAACAAGAGTGGTTTCAAAAGACGTAAAATGACTTTTCTGGGATCCAGAAGAGCCCCCATCACTTCCTAGAATTCCCACCGGAAGACTCAAGTTAGACAACATTGTCAAGAGGTGTCCATAATGCAAACATAAGAGTATGGCCGATTGGGGGCTGGTGAGATGGCTCAGTGGTCTAAAGCACCTACTTAGAGCAAGCTTAGCAAAGCACAGGGACCGCGGTTCAATCCCCCAGCACCACATGCCAGCCAGCCCCGCCCCCTGGTGGGCTGAGCTGGCCACACACACACACTAAAAAAAAAAAAAAAAAGAGTACGGACGACTGGATTCTCAGCCCTGAGTCGCACTTGTTCTCTGTAGTAAAATCATGTATTTTATTTTTGTCCCTGCCATGACCTCACCGAGGAAGGCAAGGCTGGCATGTAGCTCGAGCACGTGATGTACTTGGTCCAGGGGGTGTTGGCAAGCGAGACGCTCGGCACACGTGGAAGGGGCTCCAGAGGCTGGGCGCACCTGGTGAGCTGCGAGCTTCCATCAGAAGTGTTCTCCACGAAGGGCTGCCCTTCCGCTGGCCCTGAAGGAAGACCTCTGAGCAGCCATGAAACACAACATTAATCTGAAGTCCAAATGAGCCCAGGGAAGCCAATCAAGATCACACTCTAAGATCTGCAAGCACAGATCGGTTTACTAAAGAGCTGGGATTTGATCAAAAGGAAAATAGACTCGGAGGTTTTATCCTCAAGAGCCCCACAGCCTTCGCTGCTACCAGGGAACCTTCTAGGCAGGAGACCACAGAGGTATGCTGAACTCAGCAGGAACCGCAACAGACCCAAGGGGAAGAGTCCAGAGGCTTCCACACGCCTTAGGAGCGAAGGCCGAGTTTCTTCTGCAGCTCACCTTGGGGACCCTTCACCGTTGCTCACATGCCCACTCCTCCAGGCTCCACTCTGCACCTTGCCCGTGTCAAGCCGTGCTCACCCAGGGGCTCCGCACTTGCTATTTCCTCCAACTGCAAAGCTTGTCGGGTGATGGTTCCTCAGCATGCATTTCTTTTTATTTTTTAATGTATGTATTTTGTACAGGGTCTCACTACGCAGCTCAGACTCATAGTGATCCTCCTGTTTCCAGCCTCCCCAGTGCTGGGATTATAGGTGTGAGCCACCCTGCATGGACTCTGTGGCTGGCTAAAACGCCCTGGGGGCAGGGCTGTCCTGTCTTGCCATGTGGTGGCGGGGATCGAATCCCAGTCCCTGCGCTTGCCTAAATAGGCACTTAGTCCACTGAACTATCTCACTGACCATCAGCATGCATTTCTTAAATCCCATATCGCATCCTCGAAAGCCCTTGTTCACTTTCTCTGTGTCTTCACATGTTTTCGATTATAATCATGATGGGGGATTCATCATATTTTTTATAATATTACTTCTTAATCCTGCGTTTATTTTCTCATTTCCTCCAGTAGAATTAGAACCGGAGCCCCTCAAAAGCTGTGCTGGTGGTTCCCAGAGCCGTAGCACTTGAAGCACAGTGCAGTATTTGGTAGCAGCACACACATCACCTGAGTGAATCACTGACAGAACCAGCAGAAGGCCACAATAGGAAGGCGGGCTGAGCCCGGGCTGCGCAGTCGCAGGTCACAGAATGAGGCCTCAGGACTGCATCTGGTGAGCGGTGGGGAGCCCCAGAAGGCACTTGGGATGAAGAGTAGGAGCTGCAGCCCCACCCCTCAGGATGGGAAACCTGGCAGGTCTGTGAATTTGGAACACAGTTGGCAAATGAAATGGGAGCCAGGAGTCTAGTTAAGCCCAGGTGAGAGATGATGTGGGCCGCACCTCAGCAGACAACTGTAGGGATGAGCAGTACTGGAAGACAGGCAGAAAAAAGTCCCAGTGTGCTTTGCAACTGCAGCACAGGCCACTGTCCCCAGACAGATCCAGCCTCTGTTGCTCTCCCTGTGCCTCATGCCTACACCCCAAGAAGCCAGGTATCAGGCGTGGCTGGCCACTTAGGCAAGTGCTTCCTTCCTTGGCTGCTTGATTTCTGGTCAAGAAGCACCCCCCCACAACCCCCTCGCCCTGTCCCCAGCTGTCAGTTTACCAGCCCCTTTCTTCTCAGGCTGCTTTTAAACCTGGAGCTTGCAAGTACTGGCCGCAAGAGTTGTTCTCAATTCCCCAAGGCAAATTTAGAGCCAATGGTTCAGTTAAGGCAGACAGAGGGGAGCCACTGCCCAGGTTTCTCCTTTATTAATAAGTTTTCCTGACAGCAGAAGGAAGTATTTCCAGTCAATTCTTTGTAGTCAATTCCTGATCCTCATCCTCCCGTTGTTAATACTGTTGTTAAACTCCTGAAGTCACACTGAGTGGAAAGCTAATTATAATAATTAACAGAGAACTTCTGAACTTGTCAAACTGGTAATTAGAAGCCACGGGGACTTTTATCATTAATAGATGCCATGGAAAGGGAAGGCACAGGGGTGCTGGCAGGGACGGGCACACAGGAGATGTTTCGGTCCACAGCCAAATCCAAGTGGCACCGGGATGGGAGGACGTGGCTTCTCTTGGCTCTGTGCCTAACACTCTGCAGTGTCTGCCTTCCTGCAAACGTTCCTGAGTTTCCAGATGCACGTGCACACACACCTCTCACTGCCATGTCCTAGAAGACATTGTTCTCTACTCAAGGAAAAACCATGTGCGTGTATATTCTCTCTCTCTCTCTCTCTCTCTCTCTCTCTCTCTCTCTCTCTCTCTCTCTCTCTCTCTTGGAAACACATGTTAAATAGGATCCACATCCCTATAAGGGGCTTTATATTAGTTCATTTGTTCATGCAACAAAATTTTATTGAGCATCTACTAAGTGCTAGCACTTCCTTTAGGCACTAGAGATGAGATTGTGAATCAGACCCAATAGCTGTGCAGAAGCTTTGAAATTTGATGTAATCCCATTTGTTTATTCTTTCTGTCATTGCCTGTGCTTTGGGGATTATAGCCAGGAGACTAGTCTCAGGGAATGTTCTGTCTGTGCTTTATTCAAGTAAGTTTATAGTTTTGGGTCTTAAGTTTCAGTCTTCAGTCTACATTGGGTTGATTCTTGTATAAGGGAGTGAGATTAGTGTCTACTTTCATTCTTGTGTATGTAGATACCCAGTTTTGTGAAACTGCAACATTGTTCACAGTAACCAAGACAGTTAAGTGTCTGTCCATTAACAGATGAACAGATTTTTAAAATGTGGTACAGATACAGAATGGAGTACTTTAAAAGCCTGGGACATTCTGTCATCAGTGACATCATGGATAAACCTAGAGAACATTACATTAAGTGAAATATGCCCAGGACAAAGAGGCAAATAGCACATGATCTCACTTAGATGTAGAGTTCTAAAAAGTCAAGTTCATGAACATAAAGAATAGAAAGGTGGATACCTGAGGCTGGGGAGTGGGTAACGGATGAGGATACCCAAGATGGAAATCAGTCAGCAGACCAAAGGGATAGTCAGATAGGAGTAATCTGATGTTCTATTGTACAGCAAGGTGACTACAGTTCGAAATACTGCTTTGAGTATTTCCATAGCTAAAGGAGAGGATTTAACACATTATCACAAAAAATGATAAACATTTGAGGTAACAGATATACTAATTACCCAGATGTGATCTTTCTATAAGGTATATGTGTTGAAAGGACATCCCTTTGTACTCCACTAACATACACGGTCATTTTTTGCCAATTAGAATATGACTTTTAAAAAGACACAATAGCTGTCGTCAAAGAGCTTATAAACTAATGAATAAAGAAGAACATTTTTTGAAAGAGTGCTTTACAATGGAATTTTATAGTTGTCCCAAAGGAGGTATTTACAAGGCACAAGGCAAGAGTGGGAAGGAGGTCTTTAAGCTGGCCTGAGTGAAGATGCTCCGGAACCTGAAATCCTACTTTCTAAGTGTGTTTTTTAAACATTTTGTAGCTTCTAAATGCCTTTAAAAACTCAATGAAAGTCATGGTCTTTCGATCCAGGGAGAGCTCCTTCATGCATATGTGCAAAATTGTTCCTGGGATTCCAGGGGTTCGCAGAGAATCTAATTTATTTTATAGCTCTGGCACTCTGCAGACCTCTGGAATAACAGTCCCTACAGTGGAAGGCACAGAGCATTTTGCTGGCACACAGTAGGTGCTCAATTAGAGAGAGCTCCATTAGCGCTATTAACACTTTACTGTCTTGTATGTAGGAAGACCAGAAATGATATGTAGAAGCACGTGATTAGTGCCAGAGGACAGCATGCACATAGGTTTTCATGACTAGCAAGCACTGACTGATGGAGCCTGCTCACTGTCTGTTTGTTCACAGGAAGCAGGAACATGTGGATCTGTTTACTGGGTTTCCGGTGTCCTATGGACTCCTTCTAGAGATTTTATCCACTTTCTCGTTGCATTGAATAAAGAAGTGGGCAAGACAAAAAGGTACTGAGGTGTTTACATTTATTAAAGGTAGAAAAGAAGTGTAGTCTAGAGAGTGCAGGCCAATGAAGGGTAGGAAAAGAAATATGCTGTGCAGAGAGGCAGCCCATGGAGAAAAAGAGGACACAAGCCCGGAGGCTAGTGCCTGGCATCTTTTGGGTTCCCCTTTCTTCAGGCTGATGCCAGGTCGAAGCCATCCTACCCTAAACCTGCTTGATCCCTCACCAGAAGAATGGAAGGGAGCACTTGCTGGTTGGTCCTGGGTACAAGGCTTGGGAACTGCTTTTCTACATGTGTCCTGGGTCTCCCTGAATGACAGGCCACGCCCCCCCCCAGTGCAGCTGGCTATGCCCTCATTTCCTGCCTCAGAGCCCCCCTCCTTGCTGTACTGTGCGCCTCCCCTGGATAAGAGGAGGATCTCCTAAGATATCATTCTCTCTCTGTCTCCAAGCCTGGACCAGGGTGTTGTTCACCACCAACTCATGAAGCCTTAGGAGGATTGTGGCTTTTTTTTCCCCCTCTACCAGCTTGTGGGTAGAATTAATCCTGCTATATTTCTGGATGTGATCTCTTTTGCCTACCACTGATGTATTCACTAATAAAAATAACTTCAGACGGGAAGTCTTCGAGGGGCTCCAGAAACCCCTAGTTCCAGTTCTCTAGGAGAACTGGAAGGTCTAATGGAAGTGAAAGGAAGCATTATCAAACTTTCTCCACTTGCATACAAGTTCCATGTCTCCTTTGCAAAAGAGGAAGGGTTAGGCCAGGCTAGCTTTATCTGGCTTCCTTCTTGCCAGAACCACAAAAGACCAATTTCATCTGTGAGAGCTTTTGTTTTCAGAAGGGGCTGCAAGCTCATCCTGAGACGAGTCATTGTTTCTGCAGAGGATTTTTAGATGAGCTGCTGGCTTCTGGCGCCCTTCTCCTGTGAGTTCTTCCGTCCTTTTTGTGCTGCCCCGCTTTCGTGGACATAAACAACAAATGGTCCTTTTCACCCTGGAGATAAGATTGTGATTCTTCCAAAGTCGCTGCTGTCCTCTGCGGCTTCTGGACCTGCTTGAATAATGAGATTCCTAGAGAATTGGTGTTGTTTTATCCCTTTCTTCATGGTGAGTGGAGATTCCCTAGGCAGGCCAAGTGGGCAGTGCCCACAGGGGTCACCTCGGTGGCTCACACCGGGAAGCCGCCCAGAGGGCTTCTTGTTTGCTACATTGGTCTGGGTTCCACGAATCCATTTAAAATGTTTACATATACAGGTTCTCTTTCCTTTTATGTTTTAAATTATTATTCTTACCTGCCAAGGCAAACAATGGGTCTTGTGCAAAGAACTCCTCACCCCGTAGAAATGGTGGCAACCTTCAGCCTGTGATTTCTTTCCACCTCCTAGAAGCTGCTATGGCTCCAGTAGACTTTTGAGGGGAACGGAGAGTGCACCTGCCAGAGTTCGCAGCCAGCTGATTATGGTAGAGTGCTGCTTCCACTGGGATTCGGTCCTCCTCTCCATCCCCTGCTGGACTTAGAGCTAGAAGACATGGATTTAAGCTACAGCCGGGCTGCTTACTAAACTTGTGACCTTCGGCGAGACACTTTAATCCTCAAACTTCATTTTCTTAATCAGTGAGAGTTGGTGGATAATTCTACCAACTCCTTGCTTATGATGAGACTAAAGGAACAATAATGGGTGAAAAATTGCTTTGTGAAGTGACAAGTGATATATAAATGTCGGGGACTGTGGTCATTTTATTATTATAATCATTCTTCTGGTTGTCATGGTTACCATTATTATAATAATGCATAGGTCATCTGTTTAATGGTAAATAACCAGAATTGTTTCCAGATTGATTTAAATCTTGGCTCTATCATTTATTAGCTGTGTGAATTTAGGGAAGTTGCTATATTCCCGTGTTAATATTCCCATTCACAAAAATGAGACTAATAAAAATACTACCTAATTCAGAACACTACTGGAAAGTTTAAAAGAAATGACATAGATAAAATGCCTGGTACAAAGTAAGTTCTCAGCAAATGTTAGTTCCCCCTTTTTCTACCTTTGATTAATTCCGTTAGGCATCTCCTCAGTATTTATTAAGCATTTATTATGTGCCAGAACTTGTGCTGAGTGCTCAGTATACTAGAGGCAAAGTGAAGTGTGTTCATTGGCTAAGGTGACAGACAAAAGGTAGCAAATTAGGAGGCTAAGTGGTTTGCACAAGAAACTGGGGGAGAACATATTAATTTCTTTCTAGAAACTCAGAATGGCACTTGATCCAGGCCTTGGAGAAGTATGCAGGACTGTGCCAGGCAGAGGGGCCAGGTGAGGGCGTTTCAAGCAGAGGAACTTCGAAAGGAGGCTCCGAAGCATTAAATCTGTGATCTATCAAAGACAGAAGACGAGGCTAGAGAAAATCAGGGTTGGGTTAGGAGCCCATGCAAACATGCGAAGTAGCTGGCCCCTCCTGAGGACACTGGGAAGCCACTGAGGTATTGCAGACAGGGAAATGGCATGCGGAGGTGCATTTAGGAAGGCGGCCAATGTGTGAAGAGTGGACGGACTGGAGTGGGAGGAAAAGGGTAGGGCGGATTACACAAAAGGAAATCACTTGAGAGGGATGGAAATAATTCAGAAGACAGGCTCAAAGTACACAGCTTGGTGCAGAAGAAAAGCTTGGTGAAAATGTATGCGAAATGAAGACCTGCCATCGACCTGGGTGTCTGATTCAAGAAACACAGGGAGCTGTGATGTCAGTGTAGAAGAGGAACAAGCTTGGCACAAATGTCCCCTGCTGTGCCTTCTTCTGGACTCGGAGAAGTTAGGTATAGGGTGAGCCCCTGGTTGGACAGAGGGATCCTATGTGACCAAAGGGTGAATGACTTTAACTTACCTTAGAGTGGAAAGGAAAACAGCACTTCCCTAATTCCCAATCGGCGTCTGTGTTCTGGAGGGCCCTAAATAAAACAGGGCCCAAATAATTGTATTGGGCAGCATAAACATAACCACTGCATTATTTTAATAAGTACTTTATAACTGTAACTACTATATAAAAGATGTAATGTGATAGGATTATAAATGTTCAGTGATTTAAATATTAATGGAGCCATTATTTTTATTTTGTTTTTTGCTCTTTTGTGTTTTCTAAATCTTCTATCATGAACATGTAGTGTTTTATAATGACAAAATATATTAATCTAATAAAATCAAATAGGCAAACAAGTTGAATAAACTTACGGAGGATATCCAAGTAGTCAAAAATATTAAGAAATACTGAAGTTAGAGAGCCATCGGGAAAGTGTTATGGTAAATCACAAGGCAGTGCCGCTGCACAGGCAGCCAAGTGGGAAAATGAAAAAATAGGGGAAAAATGAAGTGCTGGCGTGGAGCAAATGAAACTCTTACATATTGTTAAGAAGGAATACGTGCTCATAGAATCATTTTGCAGAGCTCTTTGTTAGTAGATGTAATTTATACTATGCAAATACTATGCATAATATAAACAAAAATCGCATGACTCAGCAATTCCACTCCTGAGTATATACACAAAAGAAATACACATGACGCTCACTGAAAGCTCCATATTAGTGTGCTCGCAGTAGGACAATTTGTAGTCCTATATCCATCTGTAAGCTATCCAGAAGTCCATCAGGAGTAGGAGAGCCAAATCATGATGCACTAACATAATACAATACTACATACAGCAATAGAAATGGACAATGTATCCATATATGTAACAGTAAGAAGAAAGTGAAAAGAAATCATTTTGAGGGGGATGAGGAGATAGCTCAGTAGAATAAGTGCTCGCCTGGCAAGCGCAGGGTCCTGAATTCAATCCTGGTACCACAAAAAAA
>NW_004524656.1:9507454-9512579 GCF_000260255.1 Octodon degus
ATTAGTCTAAGAGTAAACTCAAAGTTGCGGAAATAGGGAACTGGAGATGAAAGCAATGACACTTAGGAAGATTCTGTGCTTCTGGAGTTCTTGCCTCAAGATAACGGAACCCTTACCAGCAGTAAGGTACCTAGTGCCAGAAATGGGTACTAGGAATGATGACAGAGGTTAAAAAAGATCTATTACAACCATCGAGCCCCAGACTTTGAAAACAAAATCTACTTCTGACTGCATAAATGCAAATATCTGATAGGAGTAAAAATAAAATATTATTACAGATTCGACTCAAAGATGTTATAAACAGCTTCATGTTGATGCCTTTGAAACTGTAGATATAACATGTTTTCTTAAAAAACACAACTTGCCAAATGAACACAAGAAGAGATAATTCAATCACATATCATATCAAAACTATTGTTAAGTGTTCAGAGACACACACAAAAATTCAGCATAGAATAATTTCTATAATAAAGTCTGCCAAATTTAATTTGGAGTTAGCAAAATTTTGCAAAAGCTTTTCTAGGGACTTTAAAAAAAGAGGACACTGTTCAATTCATTTCAGAGGTTAGAATACTCAGTATCAAAATCAGATGAGAATATCAGAGGAAAGAAAATGTATAAATAGTTTTACTGACAAATCTGGATACAGAAATCCTAAACATGATTTTGAGAATTGAATTTAGGAATATGTACCAAAAAAAAAAAAATAGGCCATCAAGACTAAGATGATCTAAACCTGAAAACAATATAATTTATAACATTAATAGAATAAAGACATAACTAATATGGTCACGTCAATGGAAACAGAAAAAACTATCAAATCTAACATGTATGCAAGGTAAAAGCGTAAGCAAAGTAGAAGGGAATTGTCTTATGAGAAAAAGTAGCTATAAAGACGTCTTAGTTACTATTTACTCATTGCTGGGACAAATGTCCAACACTCAAAATGAAGGAAGTAAAGGTTTATTTAGCTCACAGTTACTGGAGGGTTCAGTCCATATTCCGCTGGTTCCAAGGCAAAGGACAGCAGTTCATTGAGAGAAAACAATGAAGAGCAGAGGAGGAGCAGCAGCTAGGGCGTCCGTCAAGCCTCTCTCTTCCTTCTATGCTGACTGCGAAGAAGTCAGTGCTCCGCTGTGAAGATCGGAGCTCCTCCAAAGTGGTGCGGCGGCCAAGATCAAGCTCCTCCAAAGACTTGGACTTCTGCATGGAAGCAGGGCGGGGCAGCAGGACGCCTATCTTAATTCCTGGGCCCTGCCCACCTGCAGGGCTAGGCCCCCCACTCTGAGAACTGCCAGAGTTGATTCAGCCAAGTTGACACAATGTATCAACTAACACAAAAGAATCCAAAAAACATCCTTAATGGGAGACATCAAAAGATTTCCTTTTGAAGCCTTTAAAGAAGAAAACAAGCCAACATGTATTTCTACTAAAAAATAAAGGGAGGGGCTGGGGAGATGGCTCAGTGGAATAAGTGCTTCTCTGGCAGGCTCAAGGGCCTCAGTTCAATCCGCGGTTCTGCCAAAATAAATAACTAAATAAAAAATAAAGGAAAAATAGGTACAATGTAAAGAACTAGCTAAAACTGTCAATATTTGCACATCATATTAGCTTTGCATACAGTAAGGCAAAGAGTATGCTAATAATCAGAACTTTTGAAATTATTTAACAAGGTTGCTATATATAAGATCAATATACAAAAAAATCAAGTATGTACATGTACAACATCAACAGTGGTAGCATTTGAATGATTCTTAATATTATTACAACTTATTATACCAGCATCAGCAAATACAAGTTCTTCTTGGTGCTTGTATTTGCTGATTGTGTTACAAATATGTTACTCTCAACTTTAGCCATGTATTAACTTCAGTCTCAAGCTAAAATTTTGACAATTTTTTCCATATTTTATGAAAATGCAATTTTATTTTAAAATGTAAATAGATGTGCACATCGTCAAGAAAGTAAGAAATCCTTGAAGAATGATGCAAAGGTTTGGCTTAGTTACTCTTCTCTCATTGCTGGGACAAAATACCTGACACCTAAAATGAAGGAAGATAAGGTTTATTTAGCTCACGGTCAGTGGAGGTCTCAGTCCATACTCGGCTGGCTCCAAGGCAGAGCGGCGCATGGCAGAGGGCAGCTGTCCATGGCTGCAGCAAAGAGCAAAAAAGCAAAGGCAGAGGCAGCAGCTCTGGCAGCCTGCTAGCCTCTCTCCCCTCCCTACATTGTAGTGCAGAGTATCGGCCCAGGGCACTCACAAGTAATCCCAGCATTGGATCAAGAATCACTCACAAACTCCAGAAGCTGTCCCATGACTGTATGAAGCTTTTTTTTTTGGGGGGGGGGGAACTAGACACAAACTATAGCAATGTCTTATTATTAAACTACCATAATTAAGTTTGAGCTAGTAAAAAAATACTCAAACAAATGAAACAGAAGAGTTTTTGGGGTTTTTTTGTTGTTGTTTGTTTTATGGGCCAGCCTGATAGCTCAACAGATGAAAGTGCCTGCTTAGGCAGAGCGCAGTGGCTGGAGTTCAGTCCCCGGCATGCTGAGACAGTGACTGAGGCTGAGTGTGGTGGCACACACCTGTAATCCCAGCACTTGGAAGGCTGAAAACAGGAGGATCACTGTGAGTCCAATCTACATAGTAAGACCCTGTGGACCCTGTCCTAAATACAGAAAAAAAAAAGTTGTTTTGTTTTTTAAAGCCATGTAATAAAGGCATTAGTTTTTGTCATGTAAGAATAGTGAAAACAATCTTTTTCTATAAATGGTATTGGAGCACTTAGTTAACTGTACAGAAGAAATAAAATTTGAGCTTTACACTAAGAAAACTTGACCTTTATGGCTTTGTGGCATGAGAGCACATAGGAAAACTAACTTTAGTTTAGTTTAGTTTTGTTTTTCTCTTGTGCAGGGTCTCCCTACAGAGCTTGGACTCTTTCTCAATGCTCCTCCTGTTTTCAACATCCCTAGCACTGGGATTATAGGTGTGCGCCACCATGCCCAGACTCCATTGCTGGCTCAGCATGCCCAGGGGCAGGGCTAGCACAGCATGCAGTGCCAGGGATTGAACCCAGGGGCAGGGCTAGCACGACATGCATTGCCAGGGATTGAACCCTGGGCCCTGCACTTACCTAAGCAAGTGCTTAGTCCGCTGAGCTATCTCGATGGCCCTAGGAAAACTATCTTTGAAGCACGTTGTATATGTAAAAGTGAAAGACAGCACAACAAAACATCTATATAACATTATGAGACATTATCTCTGTGGACATGGGCAAGGTGAGGGGTGTTCTTTAAAAGATGCTCCCTATGAAATAAAGGACTACCAAATCAGACCACACTAAAATTAGGAGCTCCTACTCATCAAAGATACCATGAAGAAGGAAAAACCAAATGTAGAGCCAGAGAAGCTTTTGTAATCCATGGAGTGACAAAGAACTCAATCAAAATTTAAAAAGTTGCTACAAACCAGTAAAAGACAGACAGCACAACAAAAAATTGTCAAGAAAGGTACTTTATGGAAGAGGATATTTCCAATTGCCAGTAAATATACAAATATGGTCAACAAAACTAGCAATCAAGAAAATGAAAACTAAAGCACCACAATCAAATGCTACAACACACTCATGAGTAACTAAAATTAGCATTGTTGTCAACAACAAGTGCGAGTGAGGCTGTGCAACTGACGCCCTAGCAAACTGTTGGTGGAGATGTACTTGGGTACAATTACTTGGAATACAAACAGCTTGGTATTATCTACTAAACTTAAACTGACACTGTTCCACGACTCCACACTTTCAATGCCAGATCTATATCCAAGAGAAATATGCACACACACCTCAAAAGATATACACAAGAATGTTCAGGGCAACATTATTCACAAAAGCCCCAAGCCAAAACAATCCAGATTCCACCAACAGAGCAGATAAATGAATGTGGTATATGTTTTATAATGGTACACTTTATAGCGCAAAAATAAGCTACAGCTACATGTGATACCATGTATGCATCTTTTTACCATATAAAGTCCCAATTGGGCAACACTAATCTGTAATCTTAAAAGCCAAAATAGGAGTAAACTCTGCATACAACTAGGTCTTTGGAAAGAGAAAGTATAAACAAGAACAAGGAGGGGACAAGAGAAGACATCTGAGGTGCCAGAGAAGTTTTGTTTACCAATCTCAGTAACGGTTTCACAGGTATTTGTTTTATGAGAATTCATGGAGCTATATATTTAGCTTCATGTTTTGTGCATATCTCTGTACATGTGTCATACTTCCATGAAAATATTTGAACAAAAAAAAGCATAAATGTGCATACTAGATTAGAAATAGGTTAAGCCTTGGTTGACCTAGGTGGACTGGAAGAAAAGATCATTATGACTTGGTGAGAAGTATATTAACAAAAACAGCAGAGTTGTTCAAATAGAAAATTCACAGCGAATGAAATTCCCTCTGTTTTTCTTTCTACAAAGCCAACTTCCTTTTTTTTTTTAGGTCTTCATAAATCATGCAAAGCAGGCTGCCCGCCTTGGCAGTTCCATACTGAAATTCCCCCACCCACAGATTCTCGTGTCCTCCCCAACTGGAGAGTAAACAAGTCCGGGCAGTAGAGAAATTGTGAAAGGTTTTAGAGTATTCCTTGTGTTTCTAGTTTCTCTCTACAGCTTTGTTGTATCTTAAGAGTGGGCTGGCCATCATGATATAGGGTCAAGTTCAAATTAAAGATCTGTTTAGTTTCGCATCCCTGGGCCTGGGAATGATTGCTTGACATGTTTTAACAGCAGATACTGCTTATTACAGAATGTCTGCCTCCCGGTACGGAGTAGTGAAGGTCTCTCTCTTTCTCTTTCTCTTTCTCTTTCTCTTTCTCTTTCTCTTTCTCTTTCTCTTTCTCTTTCTCTTTCTCTTTCTCTTTCTCTTTCTCTCTATCTCTGTCTCTGTCTCTGTCTCTCTGTCTCTCTGTCTCTCTGTCTCTCTATCTCTCTCAATTTCTGTTTTGACATAGTATGTTCACTTTCTAGCACATTTACTTTTCTTATTCATCCCTTTCTGCTGCTATATAAGCTCCATGAGAGCAGGGATCTGTTGAGTTGCTTCTGTTTGGTTCATCGCTG
>NW_004524656.1:9512679-9529634 GCF_000260255.1 Octodon degus
TCTCTCTCTCTCTCTCTCTCTCTCTCTCTCTCTCTCTCTCTCTCTCTCTCTCAGTGATGTCTACCTGGAAGGGACTGCCCCTCCTCCACTCCTCTTTCCTTGGCAAAAATCACTTCAGGTGTCAGTATCACCCTGCTCTTTTAATCCTCCTCCCCCTAACATGCCAGGCAAGAATCTGATATCAGTAATTTATATTCCAAGGATTGATTGATTATTCTCCAACTCAAGCTCACCCAGCCATTTGCATGTTATGCCTTTTATCCCTAATTGTGGCATGAAAGAATTTTCCCTTGTTAAAAGAATTTGAGACATCAGCAAGGAGGTGGGAGACCTCTGGGGGTGATCGGGGAGCTTGAAATCACATTCGCCAGATTGTACGGGTTCTGAAGGTGAACATGATAGCCCTTTCCAAGTGCTTTTGTTTTACTGGAGGCAGAAGGTAGTCACTGAATGGCCCCTGGTTCCCTGGACTGAATCACAGAAAAGGCAAACAGTCATCAAGCCATAGAGAGCATAAAGAAAGTCAACTCACTGTGACTGTTTTGGGGACCCAAAGAAGGATGTCTCCCTGGGAGGAGGTCAGTGACAGCCCTGCCCTCCAGCCTCCTGACACTCCAACTCTGAGCTCTGCCATCTCCTCCAACTCTGCTAACCTTTATGTAATCCTTGCCACCCTTTGCCTGAGTCCCAAGACAACTTGAGGACTTTCAGATTCATTTTACTTCATTTTTAGAGCTTATTCAGACCTTAATCCTCCTCACCTGGCATCCTGGAGCTTATCCCTAGCCCTCATTTATTAGTTCTACGTCTGGCTGTTACATTCCTCCCCAAATAGTGTACTTTCACAATGCTTCTTCTTGGTTAACAAAGCTGAAATGAATATGAATATGAATATGTTTAAAGTACAAAGAAGTTGAGAAAAATACAAGAAATCAAAGAGGAACCCACAGACTGCATTGGTGCAACTGGTAAGTACGTGACAAGACAAAGAGCAGATTGCCTAGAAAAAGCAACCAAGGTGGAGAGAGCGGAACCTTCCAAGATCTTGTCTAGACCAACAGAAAGTGACTAGAGACGTGACGTTGATAAACAGGGCCTGGGTGGAAACCAAAGGAAGAATCGCTAAGATGGGACTTGGGTGGCCGCGTCGGGAGCTGCGGGGCTCAGCAGTGAGAGGGAGAACTGCGCAGCCCGCATGAACCGACTGCGGGAACCAGAGACCCGGGTAGGGAACCACCAGGTGTGAAATAAGGCGGACACACCGGCTGAGCGCTTGGCTTCAGAAATGAGCTGCGCACCTGCACCGGCTGCCAACTGCAGCTGGGTCTGGGGAGGAGCTTGTACAACAGGAAGGTGTTTCACTCTGGAAGTGGCTGGCTGCACATGGCCAGGCCTGGGGTGGCCTGGAGCCCCCCTCTGGAGCTAGGGCAAAAGACAGGAACAGCCTGGTCCTCTGGAAGTGAAAGAACCAGGAGATTTCTGTGTGGATGGAGGAGGTGGCTGATTACTGTTTAACTGGGGACTGTTCCAGGTCTGCTCCTGATCTCAGCAGTGTCTCTGAAAATTCTTATTTCCTCCACAATGCACATATTAGCTCTCCTTTCTCTTTTCTTCCCCTTAGAATGTACCCCGACTTCCCAGCCCACGTTCTCACCCAGGCTCTGCTCTCGAGTCACTATGCTCGAGGGAAACGGCTTCTTCTTCCTGCCTTCCCGTTAAAACTCGAAGATGGGAAAGAAAAATGGGGGGAAGTGGGGAGTAGCTAAATTACCAGTGTTCACTCAGCGTGATTTTGCTTTAATCCAGGCCTGTGAGCTTGACAGGGCTCAGAATAAGCGAAAGCAGATGTGTCCATCACACCAGTGGATATATTACTACTAATCCCAGACAAGACGACAAAAACACATCACGCCTGGGCCCCGACTGTTTCCATCTTAATCCACCTCTAATTGCGCTGGGCACACTGCCTGCACACCTCTGTCCTCCGCTGCTCCTCGGCGTCTGCGGCGCCTGGAGCCAGCCCGCGCCGAGGTGGGGCTTTCTGCCCAAACAGAGTTAGAGCAACCCAGGCGTCTGGGGTTTGTGGGTGTCTGGGAGGACAGGACGGCCCAGCCACGGGCTTCTGGGGTGCTGGCGTTGGCTCTGACACTTCGCAGCAGGGCAACCTTAGATGAGAACATTTCTAACCCTTAATACACATTAAATCTCAGTACAGGCAGAATCCACCCAGTAGGGCTTTTCATCTATTCACTACCTTCTCTGTGCCATACACATTTCTTAATTTTTTTAAAAAAGGTACATTCAGAATAAGTAATACACGCTAGCTGTGACTCTGGAGCTGGCTGCAGTGCTACGTGCCTGTTATCCACCTAATGAGGAGGCTGAGGCAGGAATATTGAGAGTTCATGGCCGGTCTGGGCAATTTAGTGAGACACTACCTCAAAACAAAACTTTATTTTTATTCTTGTCTTTTTGAGACCGGGTCTCACTCTGCACATCAAGCTGGCCTTGAACTCACTTTGTAGCCCAGACTGGTCTCAAACTTGTGGCAATCCTTCTGCCTCAGCTTCCTGAGTGCTGGGATTACAGGCCTAAGCTCTCATGCTCTAAAGCTTTTATGAAGGATTGGGCTTTCAGCTCAGTGACAGCGCGCTGGCCTACCACACATGAGTCTCTCGATTCGCTCTCCAGTACTGAAAAGAAAACAAAACCTGATAATACAGAAATTTATAGTTAGCACTTAAAAGTCTTCTAATTTTCAGTATCTTTTTTCACGGATATCCCAGGCCTCAGGGATAATCACTGTTTAGAATATATATCTATACGGACTAAAGCACCTGTTTAGGCAGAGTGTGGGGACTGGAGTTCGATCCCCAGCTCCCCATGCCATGCTGGCCCCGCTTCCTGGGGTGCACTGAGATGGCAACTGAGACTGGGTGTGGTGGCACCTGCCTGCAATCCCAGCACTTGGGGGACTGAAAACAGGAGGATTACTACAAGTCTAATCTGTGTAGTGAGACCCTGTAGACCCCAGACTAAAAATACTTTAAAAAATAAAAATATAATAATAAATAAAAATAATATCTATCTGTCTATCTATCTGTCTATCTATCTATCTATCTATCTATCTATCTATCTATCTATCTGATTTTCTGGACCTGTGTGAGGTTTATGCACTGTGTCCTCCCCTCCAGACACGTTTCTACCAGCCAGGGGCTTGTGGGAGGGCCCTGCTCCTAAATATATGTGACCAACTCCCCCTGGTGCTCCTCTCTGCCTTTCTCTGGAGTATTTTAGGCCTTCTTGAAACCTTCCAGTCAACGCTGACATAGCAATTCTTCTTCCCTTGCTTACCATTGTGCTGTTAAATAATACATTTTTAAATTTTGATCTGTCACATTTAAGAATATCTATTGACCAGCCTCCTACATGAAAGATAAAGTTGTATCACTCTTAAAACACCCGATCTGCATTCCGTCACTTCGCCTCCCAACTTTCATTGGTTACGTGTTTTTATTCTTTCTGCTGGCTAATTTTCTGAGTAGTTAATAAATTCAAGCACCTTGTTCTTAATTGACTCCATGTTATGAAAGATAAGAATAATAACTCACTCTCCCTCTTCCATTTTCTTCTTCGTCCATTCCCTAAGTTTTATTATTTTTATACTATCAAGGTAAATTATAATTACATTCTGTTCTATAAATGTACTTCATTCTTCTTGCTCTTCTTTTATTTATTCTTTTATGAAAGGGATTGGTTCTAAAATTGAAAGTAGTAAGTTACAATTATAATATTATGATCATGAAAATAATATTTCAATAGAACCAGGTAGGATAATTTAGGCCCATAGTACAGAAAGTATAATCAAATGCCAAGATATAATGGAGTCTATTTTTTTCTAGCATCTTCATTCAACTGAGTCATAATTCTGCCACTTGTGAATAATCCTACTATTTCTTTTGTCACATGATGGTTACTTTTTTACTTTGCTGATTGATCTTGTTGGGTTGTTATTTTAACTAATTGTATATGATAGTGTCTGTCCAAAAAGATTGCATTTTGCCCTAAAACTTGCACAGACGTGGCTCATTATAAAATGCTGCATTCAAACATTTTTCTATTCCTGAATTTCAGATATTCGAAAATACTCAGCTATTCTCTCAGACATTTCTGTGGTGTATTCTAACATACAATCTTACTGAGGAGAAATCTGATATCTGTCTCTTTCCAATTCCTTTTTAGGTAACCTCGTCTTTTATTCATGTTGTTTTAGGACTTTTTTACCTAATCTGTAATATCCTATGGTTTTCATTAAGTGATAGGTTATGATTCTTCACTTCCTCCCTATTTATCTATCATAAATATTTATGGTTTATTTATTTAGGATCTATTTATCTATCATACCATTTTTAAAATTTAAAAAATTACTTAAATGCAGTAAAATGCCCAAACATCAAGTATAGCTTGTACCTATGAATCCAATTCATTTAGCCACAAGCCAGATAAGATTGTAGAATATTTCTAGCATTTTAGAAGGTTTCCCAAACTCCATAGGCAAAACCACTCTTTTAAATGCTAACAAAACTTATTATTTTTACCTGGAATTGAACTCCACATAGTTGGAATCCAGAGTACATAGTCTTTTGTGCCTGACTTCTGTATCCAACATTACTGCCGAAAGCTCCCCTGTATTGTATCACTAGCTGGCATTTTCATTGTTATATAATATTGTGGGGTATGACTATACAGTTATTTGTTGCTTAACAATGGGAATACTTTTTGATAACTATGTCATGAGCTCATTTTATGGCTTTGATAACATCATAAAGTGTGCTTCTATCAACCTAGATGATACAGCTCCCAACACACATAGGCTGTAGGATTAAATATGCAGCTTACCCTTGATGGAAAAGTCATCCTGTGCATGTACCATGCCACAGCTTACTCATTTGACTGATGATGGATACTTGGGTGATTTCCAATCTGGAAATAACTATGAACATTCTTTTCCATGTGTGTTGGTAGATATAAGTCCACATTTTTGTAAAGCATAAACCCAGAAACAGAATTGCAGGATCCAAAGGTAAAAATATTTAGTAGGAACTGCCCACTAGTTCTCTACTGTTTTGCACCCGCTGACCATAAAGGAACGTTCTCTGTGCTCCGCATTTTTGCTGATGCTTGAGAATGTTACATTCTTTTTAACCTTACCCATTCTGATGTGCATGTAGTACTATCATACTACTATTAAATTTGAATCTTTGATTAAGAATATTGCCATGACAAGAGACAGGAAAAGGAATGATGTGGGATTGTCCTGCTTCAAGTTTGTATATGGTTAGATTTTTGGACTTATGTGTAAACATAAAAAGTATATACTTCTTTATGCCCATTTTTAAAAATATATTCTAATTTTTAAATGTTTTTTCATCATATCTATAGGGACTTAAAGTTCAACATATCAATACTTGAGGAAAAATACCTGTTCCATATTATGCCTAAGATGTTTGGTATGCAGACAGGTAGTGAGGTTAAGCTTAACAGCCTAGGTTGTATGGTAATAATAATAAGCTTGTCTTCTGGATGGTTAACAACCTAAGATTGCAGACCAAACTTAGAGAACAAGGAGGGCTGCAAGGAAAGCCAACATTTTGGCCCTAGCCCTCTAAGGTCAATTAAGACTCAGGACATATGAGAACCTGTACTGTAATGTCATGTAGCTCAATAGTGTCCCAAATTTTCTGATCAAGGAGATTATGGGGCCAAAGAGGAAAGTGATCAATGATGTAGAGTGTGCCTAAGGAGAATCACATGGAGAGAAAACATTCTCTCAGGCTTTCACAGAGAGCACATTGGCCAAGCAATGGCCGTGACTCACCCACATGGCTGACACTGACTAAGATTCTACAATCTGAGGTACAGGATCTCAGAATAAATCCTGAGGGAACTTCACTGACCTTATCAGACCCAAAAGCTACAACTCTTGTTGCATAGGTCCTGCTTTACCTTGGTCTTAACCATCAGCATAAAACGAAATATAAGAAGTAAAGCCATGCTGTTATGTTGAGCTGTAGGGGACTCAGGTCAACAATTTCTGACATTGCCAGTCAAGCGGAAGACCCAATGCTATTATGGGCTACTGGACTCTTTTAGAATATTTTACTGAGTTTACACACCTATTATATTCAAATAACAGAACTTAACAAAAAAAGGGGATAGAGATGAATGTCCATTTTGTATCTGTGTATTCAAAGTGGTTAGGATAGATATATAGTTACATTCTGTTAATGAATAGAGCGATTTGTTCTAATGGTGTTTGTAAATAGGATATCATGTCCGCATCTTGTACAGCAATTAACCAGTAGGAAGAATGTATGTAATGTGTTAATTATTGAATCTGTCCTACCAATTTGGTTTGAAACTGTCTCATTGCTATTTGTTTCTCAATAAAATTATGGAAAAAAAAAGAATACTGCCATGGGTTTATTGGCCATTTGCATATATTCTTTGGTGAAGCACCTGAGGTTTATATCTTCTGCCCATTTTAAAAATTGAGTTCACCAAGTTTATTGGTTTGTAGAAATTATTTATACATAAAAGGCATAAGATTTTGTTTTATGTGGTATTGTAAGGTATACCTGCAATTTCTGGATTATCTCTGTTGTTCTAAAGTTGTCTCCAAGGCTGACTAGATATCTCAGTGGACTAAAGTGCCTGCTTAGGCAGAGCGCAGGGACTGGGTTTCAATCCCCAGCCTGCTGTGCCAGCACCACCCCCAGGGCACACTGAGATGGCGATTGACACTCGGCATGGTGGTGCATGCCTGTAATCCCAATGCTTGGGAGGGTGAAAATAGGAAGATCACTAGGGGTCTGATCTACGTAGTGAGACCCTGTAGGCCAATATATTTAAAAAATATTAAAATTGCCTCCTAATGAGGAAAAGTTCTTACTTTTATATACCTGTTTTTTTCTTTTTGTTTAATATTGGCTGTGCCCTGTTTAAGAAATCTTTTGTGTGGAGATCTGTTCAAGAAGTTACTATCCCTCATTCGAAGGACTTCTATCTAAAACACATAAAGAATTTTAAAAAAATCAGGTCTCCAAAATTCAAACACTCAATCTAAACGTGGGCATCTGAGATGAATATACACTTCTCAGATGACGAAATACAAATGGCAAATAAATATATGAAAAAATGCTCAACAACATTGGTCATTCAACAAATGCAAGTTAACATTTAAAAGGAAATGCAAGTTAAAACAACACTGAGATTCCATCTCACCCCAGAAAGAATGGCTATCATCAAGAAGTCAACCAATAACAAATGCTAGAGGGGCTGTGGGTCAAGTGAAACCTTTCTCCACTGTTGGTGGGAGTGTAGTCTGGTGCATCCACTCTGGAAATCAGTTTGGAGATTCCTCAAAAAGCTAGGATTGGAGCTTCCATTCAACACACCTATTGCCTTCCAGGATATTTTTCCAAAAGAACTGAAAACATCATACCACATCGACTATGTGCGCCCGTGTTTATAGCAGCACAATTTGTTATAGCTGAGTCTTGGAAACCACCCAAATGTCCATAACCTGAGGAATGGATACAAAAGATGTGGTATTTTTGCACATTGGAGTATCACTCAGCTATAAAAAGAGATAAACTTGAGGCTTTTATAGGTAATTGGATGGAGCTAGAGACCATACTTTAAAGTGAAATAAATTAGACACATATGGGCAATCATCATATAGTTTTGCTAGTGTAAGAACTTGAAAGAGTAAATAAAATCTGAAATGCACAATAAATACTGTGAACGGGAAAGAGTCTGTTCAAAGGGAAGGAACAACTGGGATGAAGAAAAGGATGAAAGAAAGAAGGAAGTGAAAAACATACATCTATGTATATATACAAGATAGTTTGGATAAGTGTACTGCTGATTTCTGCTAGTCTATTGGAAGGAGCAGTTAATGCTTAAAACTTTTTTATTCTTTTTAATTTCTTATAACTTCTTTTTTGTTACCAATTTTGTCTGCTTATATCTGGTAACCTAAATAACTAATTTGAAGACAGCATTATGCAATATAGCAACAATTGTTGAATTCCTGTTATTTGTTCAGTGAAATTCTGTATCTTCTCTTTTTACTATTTTATTCTCTTAAAAAATAAAGAAGTCACAACTCCACATCATAAGTATATTTAAATTTTTCTCACATTCCAGTCATTTTATTTCTCACATTTAGATGCATAGCCTGTCTGAAATTAAATTTGGTGTACATTATACAGTAGGGTTCAAGATTAATTTTTTCAATATCTAATCACCATTTATTGTATATCTAATCACCATTTATTATAAAGATCATTCTGTTCTCCCTGAGAATTGTAAAGGAAACCCATCAGATTCTATGTCACAGGTAGGACTGTTTCTGAGCCCTGCTTTCTATACCACTAGGCTATACAGCTATACTTAAATTCTACATTGATTACTATAGATTTATAAATGTTATTAATATCTAGTATGTTAAATCCTTCAGCTTTTTCCTTTTCTAATATTGTGTTGAATATGCTAAATCATTTGCATAGCAAAAAATTCTAGATTAGGCTCATTGATTTCTACAAGAAACCAGAACCAGACAAAATCCTGGAGTTGTAGTACATGTGCAGATCAATTTAGATATAATTGGTATCTTACAAATATTAAATATCCAGTCTCTCAATATTTACTATATTGACTTACATTTTTAGTGATAATATTTTTGTAAGTTTCAGTTTAAAGGTCTCATACATCTTTCACTGGATTAATTTCTAGGTATTTGTCATTTTTCTGATATTACTGTAAGTGGTCATCATTTTTTATTTTTCAGTACTTTATATATGTGTAGAAATTTAATAGATTTTTAATATGCAAGTTGAATCCATCAAACTTGCTCAATCCACTTATACTTATGATTTTAAAATATTTGTGGAAATTTTTTACTTAATTATGTCAACAGTGAATAATGCAATTTTTGTCTTTTCTTTTAGTTTTTTCGCATCTTATTTAAACAGATAAAACCTCAGGACAATGTTAAAAGTTGCAACTTGAATATCCTTGTCCTGTAAATCATTCGACAGTTTGTTATTTAACTTTGATGCTAACTATAACAATTTAGTGAAAAATCTTTCTTAAATTGAGGATTTTTCCCTTCTATTTCTAGTTTGCTGAAAGATTTGTTTAATCAGGAATGGATATTGAATTTTTATCACAACTTTCCTCTGTTGAGTTGATCACATGAATTTTTTATTTTTCTGAAATAGGATAATTTATATTAATGAATTTTAAATGTTAAATCTTGCATTCCTAAAATAAGTTATATTTACTCAAGATGTATTTTCACTCTTATATGTTAAAGAGTTTCATTTTCCTTTCCTTTTTGGATGCTTGTGGTTATGCTCTTCAAAGATAGCAATCTGTAATTTTTGGGTTTTTTGCAACGTCTTTGGTAGTTTGTTTTTGGTTTTGTTTTTGTTTTTTTTATGGAACCAGGGATTGAACTCAGACCTTTGTGCTTGCCAGGCCAAATGCTTATTCTACTGAGCCATCTCCCCAGCCCCTTTGGTAGGTTTTTATATAATGATTACATATAAAATGAATTGGAAAGTGTACTTTCTTTCTATGTTCTCTATATAATTATAGGTACAATTGATATATTTCGTTCTTAACCATGATAGCATTAACTAATAAAGTCATCTGTGTTCAATTTCCTTTCCTTATTTGATTCCAGAGAGTTTTTTAAATGATATTGCCCTCTCCTAAAATTTTTTCTGTATTTAAAGATTTTTTGCATTTTTGTTATTGTTTCTTCATTGACCACCTCTGTGTTCAAAGGACATACATGTCTGATCTCAATATTTTAAAGTTGAGACTCATATTTACTACTAAATATATTTACATTTACCACTTATTTTGTAAAATGTGTCATGTTTATTTGAAAAACGTACTCTGGTTCTTCTTTAGTGCCTATAAATAAAATAAATATAGCACATTTTTACTGTTATTTGTGGTAGTAGTGTAAACCAGATGCCAGCTACTTCACAATATTTAGATCTAAGTGTAGTGCTTTTAAATCATTTTTGCTCACATTGGAGTAGGGAACAGAAATGACTACAGAAGAAATAGAGATAATTAAGAGAAAAGAAAGAAGAAGAAGAAGAAGAAGAAGAAGAAGAAGAAGAAGAAGAAGAAGAAGAAGAAGAAGAAGAAGAAGAAGAAAGAAGAAGAAGAGAAGAAATAATAGCAAAACAACAAAGGAGACAAAACAGAAGAAAATTTGGAAATATAAACACACTTGGTTTGTATTTCTTATTATAAACTACTGAAACTATTTCTCCATTATTCTTCAGTTATATTTTCATGTCCATTTTTTACTCTTTCTAGAGATTCTTTTTTTTAAAACACTAGACCTCTCTTAAATTTTTCTATCAGACTCCTTGTCCTTTAGTTTTTATTCTTCTCTATTACAGTTAGTTTTGTTCATTTTTGTCTTTCAGATACACCACTTTTACTTCATCCATATCTACTTCACTATTAACCTGTTCAATGTAATCTGTGTTTTTAAAATTAACAATAATTAATATAAATTTCCTAACACCCTTTGTGATTTTGATTGATTCTTATAATGCTTACAGTGGTTTCTCAAATGGGAATAAAGTTCCATTGTTCTCCATTTATCATCTCTATTTCATCTGTGATAAATTCTGCTTGTCCACCTTGATCCTAATTTCATGTCATAGGCTTTGTGTATTTAGTGATTGATTATTAATATTTATGAATAAATAACTCTACAGGTTTAGTAAACTCATGTAAGTTTCATCCTTATACCTGCAATCAGGCATTGGAAACTAGGTCAACTAGGTACTCACCAGCAGAGATCCTCAGAACATATGAATAAAGAGTAGGCAGGCAGACATGGAGGAGAGAGTGAAGCTTCCCATAAGGAGAAACTCTGCTTTGGAGACAGAGTGCTTAAGAGAAGGGACTTTCTTTTTCTAGTGAAACTGCCTCTTTTTCTCCCTACCCACTATATATTTCATTCTACATTTAAGTTAAAATGCTATGACCAAGAAATCTCTAGACAATAAGGTGTTTCAGCTATACTTACAAACAATAGTTTGCAGGAAGACAGGCTCTAGTATGTAGTAATTCTAATGCATTTATGAGTAATAGGTAGACAACCCCCAAACATGCAGAGCTTGGGCATTAGAACATACAGTTACTAAGTATTCTCGACAGGGGGAAAAAATCAAGCTACCAGATGAATACTTTTCCCATTGCTCAGAGAAAGAGGTAACACTGATAAGACACAAAGATGGACAAGGTGGGGAGGCGAAAGCCCAAAGTGTCACACCTGTTTATATCAGAGCCTCACAGGTAGGTTCTTTACTACCCTGATTTTACTCCTGAGGACAACTGGAAGAGAGCTGTGAGTAGCCCTAGGAGTCATGTAAGAGCTGTCCATGATAATGGTAGAAGACAACACGCACAGAGCCTTCTCAGTTATTTTCCTATCTTGTCTATAGCCTCACATGACTCTTACTCTTAATGTTTCCTTTTACAGTGTTTCATGGGGTAATGGAAGGAGATTGCAAGGAAAATAGGCAGTTGGCTTATTTTGACCTCTTTGAGAGCCCAGCACTTTCTAAGAGCCCATTGCTGACTGTAATGCATCAGATTTTATCTGAAAGCCAGATAGGCTGAGTTCAGTGGTTTTGGCTTTGGGCTGAGACTGCTGCAGTTGTGGGTAACCAATCCCATGAAAGGGTATGAAAAATAGCTCTGAGTTTAGAATAGTCTAGGGTGTGTCCTGGGTTTGCAAAGTCACTGGGGGAAAAGCTTTCGTCAGAAGGCAGACCCAAGAATTTGCATCTAGACTGTTGTGTGTCAAGGACAGGGAAGGGGTATCTCTCTTTACTAGTCAGGTCAATTAAATGTTGGAGGAGGTGGGACAGATGTGGAGAGTAGGAAGACTGAGCAATGTCTGCTCCTTGCTTCCTTGCCTATTTTTTAAGATCTTCACAGTCTGTAGTAAACTATATTGTGAAATTCTCTCACTGTATTTAATCTCAGACAATTTGGGTTTCACCTCCCTTCCACTGGGGAAGCCAAATCACAGAACAGGCAGGTGAAGAGGCTCCGCCCGTGAGGAGCCTGTGCCCTGACAGTTGAGTGAAGTAGCAATCTGTTGATGGAGGGGTTAGAATTCGATGCTGACCTTCACATTGATGGAAGCGGTAGTGATGAGAAGAACGTCCTAGACAGATCATTTCCCTGCAGCAAGCTGACTGCGCTTGCTTCTCCTTGTGCCACCATAGGGACCTCAGTTTCCATTTATTATCCAAGACTGCTCTTCTAGTCTGCTTCTGCCTATTCTGACAGCCTTCTAATAAAACACCATTTTGTTAAGATAGTGAAAAATAGATTCTGTTACTTACAAACAAAAGTACGCCAACTGATTGACGTTCACTTTCAAATTGAAAGGCAGCATACATAGCATAGTGGTTAAAAACATGGGCTCAAGGGCCAGATTGCCTGCATTTCAGTCCGCAGCTCTGCCCTTACAGTGCTGCAAACTATCCTCTGCATGTAGCAATTCCTCATTTTTAAGAGTGGCTCATAACAGTGCCATTCTCATTGGGTTATTTTAACATTTGAAGAGTATGCATATTAAAATCACTCAGAATAGTGCATGACATACAGTAAGCACACTGTAATTAATATATCTCCAATAAAATATGGGAAAGCTGTGATTGGTTATTTAGCCCAGATAAGGCAGAAAGCAATGAACATTTCATTACTATTCCAAGATAAAATGCTAGTTTATGGCACATGGGAACAAATTAGCTAATCAAACTATTACCTTTGGCCATTGAAATAAAGTGCCTATTGAGGCAAAGCTTGGAGACTGCTTTTGCTGTCAATTCAAGTACTATAGGGTAAGAGGACCACTTATCTCAGCATTGAATACTTTCTATAAGAAAGTCATGTACAAATTTTATATAAACAGTATAAAAGTATCACTTTTCAGCACACATCTTTTGAATTGAGATAACTGGAAACTAGGTTTACCAGAGGATTTTTTTTTTCCTGTAGACTGCCAAATTATGACATCTGTCAAAATAACCAGCCTGTGATGCCTTTTCAGTTGGGCTCCTGTTCAGCAGAGAACATAGAAACACTGGATCAAAGAAGTGTGACAAGGATTGGCAGCAGCTTGGTATACGGAACCCCTGCCCTCCCCTGACCCTCCCAATCTCCTGGAAATACCCTTCAACACAGGTTTGAAGAAATAATGCTCCAAGAACAAGCCAAGCCCTCTTTCAAGCCACCCTTCCAACCTCTCTTCCAACTCCTCTTTTTCTCTAACTCAGTAATTAAATTGGATCCCATTATGCTCCAAGGAGAAAACAATAAATCAAATGAAAAAAAGAGAGAACTTTACCCAAAAGACTTGCCAGACGGTTGATTTACATCCCCCCGAAGTCCTTGAAATTTGTATGAGCATTAATTTAGAGGGTTCTCAACAAAATGGAAGAAATAAAATTTGTGTTGAACTGAAATTATCAGTATGAATAGATTTGCCAGGGATCCCAGTTGTTATGGGGGGTAATAGTCTATACAACCAGATAATGTATACCTGTGTTCAGTGCTGACCCTAATAAAATTGTGAAATCAGAAGCATTTTGGTATAATGTAGATTAAGGAATTTGAATGTTGGGGACTAATGTGTATTCATCGGCTCCCCACATTCCTGAGATGACCCAGGAAAATATGCCTTTACTGAAGGTTTGAGACAGATACTAGTAAAGTAAATATAGACATCTTTGGGAAACACTTTGGTGGTAGCTCTGTGTTGTCCAGGAATGTTGATGTGAAGGGCTGTTACCAAAGTGGACTCATGGATTTAATGCTATGGAAGGATTTTAGGATGAAAAAAAGAAAGCAGGGAGAAATTAACAAAGGAAGAAGGACTTGACTATCATAAGAGAAGGGAGTTTCAATATAGTGGACAGAATGGTCTGACCCATGAGATCCTTGGTGGCTGTTGGTTCCATTGACTTAAGGATGAGTCACCTCTGAATGTGTTAGGATGGACCAGTTTATGTTGTGCTAATAAAATAATCCCCAATCTCAATAGCTTAGGGCTTAAAGGTTTATGTGTCACTTACACAGAATCTTTGCTGGTCTGAGTGATTCTCTAGGGCTATTGATTTGACAGTGACTTGGAGACCTCATCGCTTTATTCTTGTGATCTGAACTACTGGTGCCTTGGTAGGACAAGAGACCACGGCTGGGGGCAGAACTCATTCCTGCTCTTTGAGGGTTCAGAGCAGGCTCCAGAAATGAGATGTTGTTTCTTCTTATGGTCCACTGAATGGAACCCTTCACAAGGCACCATTTAATTCTGAGGGGACAGGGAAATGGGTAGACTGGGCAGAGCCCTCATGAACATTACTTTCCCTACAATACCCAAGCAGAAGTCTGACTTCAGTTGGCAACATTTTACAGTGGTCATGGCCTTTAACCCAGTGTTTAGGTCTAAGTTCAGAGACACAGAAACTCTTGTATGAGGGAGAGATAGGTACCTTGAAGAAAGACCCTACACAAATATACAAGTGCATACTTAGAATCCAAGGTAAATGTGGTATTTACTTGCTGTGAAAGGCAAACATTCAAATCTTTGATGTGCATTGGACATCATTTATAAATTGCTACTGCTGTTGAGGGTTCCCAGAACCCTACAGTAACCTAACAGTCAGACAGAGGCTCAGACTAGATGGGTGACAAGTGGAGTTTTAGCCTAATTCATTTAGTTGTGGTAAGCAAATGGAACTCCAAACCTATTCCTTAGTTAATAAAATAAGTACACCCCATCTCTTTTGTCAATGAAAGGCAGATATCATACTAAAAGGGACAACAGGAAGCCTCTCTTCTTTCTGATTCTACCAGTAAGAAGTCAAAATAGAAGCCACAACTTTAGGAGAATCATGGAAATCAATGCTACTACCAAATGCCTGGAAAATACAGGAGTAATAATTTTAGTTGACGTCTATTTTGTTCTTTTAGTAGCCACTGTTGCAGAGAGCCCTAGAAAATGGCCATAGATTATTGTGAATTTAATAATGTATGACCCTAACTGTAGGAGCTTTTCCTCTTTGGTCTCCTTATTAGGAAAAAATCAGTACATCCCTTGATATTGAGTATGGAATCAGTAATCTGACAAATGCTTCTTTTACCCTCATTTTTCAACAAATAGAGGATTCTAGAAACAATTTTCTTTCACTTGATGGGACAAGTGTATACCTGTATGACTTTCTCAGAGATGTTTGAACTCAACTTTTGACCGGGATATCTCTTTTTCCTCTTTGCGGGTGAGAAGTGAGGAACCAACGTTCTAGATGGTTGCTAATCGTTTAGCTAAATGGTTAGGAAGTTGGAGGAATAAACCTCCCTAACTGTGTGGCTAATTGTGTCCCTTCTGAATAATCAGCATGTGTCTCCTGCTGCCAAGAATCAGATGAGCATGACTCAGCCTCTCCTCCAGCCCTCCAGCTACTGCAGAGTTGCTTGTGGCAGAGGACAATGCCCCCCGCCCCCCGCAGGCTCATGACCTAATCCCTGGAGCCTGCAAATGCTCTGTTACTTGGCGAAAGGAAATTTGCAGATGTGATTATGCACATGAATCTTGAGATGGGAACATGGTCTTGCATTTTCCTGGTGGTCACAGTCTTATCACATGAGTCCTTGAAAGTGGACAACCTTTCCTGGCCACAGAGTCAGGTGATGTAGGAAGGTGAGCTTCCACATGTGAAAGAACTCAACCTACGATGGCCGACTTTGAGGGTATATAAAGGAAACCATGAGCTGAGGAAATCAGGCCCTCTTAATGAGGAGAATAGCTCTCAGCTGACAACCAGCAAGAAAGTGGGTGCCTCAGCCTTAGCAGCTTTAGATGCCTCCCTTCTCTCCATACCTGGAGGGAGGGAGAAACAAATCATCCCTGGAGCCTCAGGAGAAAAACAGCCTCACCAACACTTAGATTTGAGGCAGGCGAGACCTACATTGAGCTTCCGACCTTCAGAACTGTGAGAAAGTAAACTTTTGTTATTTTATTTTAAGGCGGCAAATTTGTGGCAACTTTTATAGTAGCAGTAGAAAACTAAAACATTGCTCAATATTCTCATGAACAAAACTAAGTTGATGTGGGATTCTATTCTTCAGAACACAGGATGTATTCTGAATAAGCAAGTAATGCAGTGTTATTTTATAGCTGGAGCACCAAATCCATATTAAAAAAAAAAGAGCTGACAGCAATGGAGGTAAGAACAAAGACTGCCTCATCCTTTGTGGAAGAAACAGCTAACAACCCTAATCCCTAATATAGGATCATATTTTAAGATAATAAGCAGCTTCCTGGTGGCAGGATGTTTACACTGATCCCCTCCCCTATGTAGGGTGATGATTTATCCTTTGAAGGAGAAAATATTCTGAGTTATGATTTCCTTTCCTTCCTAACATAATTTTGTCACATGTCATCTGTGGTCTAAATAAATGCCTTATGCATGGCTATGACAGTCCACACATTATTCCCTATCAAATAATTCACTCTGCACAAGATGACTAAGACAAAGGGCAATACCCATGGGATCCATCGTTCATAATTTGTGTCCATCATCTGGAAATGAATGACCTATGGAACAAAGATACGGACCCTTGAAAAGTCAAGGGAAGTTTTGAGATTATTTTGTGAGACTATGTAGGATAAATTTTATTTAATAGTACATACTCATAGTACGTGATGTTTTAATTTCTTGTGCAGAGTTAGTTCTTGTACATAGCACATCTTAAGTCCTTTTTTCATTCCTTTTCCTTCTCCTCTCTCCCTACTACCTTCAATTTTGTCTTTTCTTTTCTTTCTTTCTTTGGAA
>NW_004524656.1:9535972-9546862 GCF_000260255.1 Octodon degus
TGGAATTTGTTTTCATAGAGGACCTGAAGTACTCTGGTCCATGCTCTTCTTGCCTGCATGGTTTGTGAAGAGAAGTCGGCTGTAATTCTGATGGGTTTTCCTTTGAATGTGATCTGCTACTTTTCTCTAGCAGCTTTCAGTAGATTACTTTTGTGCTGAATTTCTGGGATCTTGACTATTATATGTCTCGGTGTGTTTTTCATTGGATTGAGGTTACTTTGTGTTCTGTATGCTTCGGTTACCTGAATGTCAAATTGTTTCCTCATATTTGGGAAGTTTTCTGCTATTACTGCTGCCCATATTTTTTTAATGTCATTTGTATTGACTCCTTTCTCACTGATGCCTATTAGTCTCACATTGTTCATCTTTGCATCATCTTGCAGGTGATGGATTATTCTTTTCTGCATCCTCATTGTTTTTAAGAGATCCTCTCTTACCTTTTCACTAGCTGCACCAGCATCTTCAAGATCTGAAACTCTGTCTTCATTTTCACTTAAATAGTTTTGCAGGCTGGTGATTGAGGTTTTAATTTTCTCTATATCTCTTTGATTCTGCTTCATGCGATCTACTTCTTTTCTGAATTGCTCATTCAAGGAATCCGTCATTTTTCTAATCTCCTCTATTTTTTTTATCGATGTCTTCTTTAGACGCAGTTATAAATTCTTTTACTGCAGTGTTTTTTTCAGATTGGGTTTCCTCCCTATATTTCTGTAGTTGCTTCTTTACTTCAGATGCTATGAGTTCTGAGAATTCTTTTTTTATTTCAGAAAAGAGTTGCACTCTGATTTCCTCTATATCTTTCTGCTGTTGCTTATTTACTATCGAAGCTATTAATTCATGCGTTTGAGCCGAGCTAGTGTCCTCCACACTTGTTCTTGGTGGGCACTGGGTTTCCTCCATATGTTTCTGCATTTGATTCTTTACTGAAGATGTTATTAATTCAGGGATTTCTTTTTTTATTTCCAATCTGAGTTCCTCTATATCTTTCTGCAGCTGTTTCTTTATTTCAGAAGTGGTTGATTCATTGCTTTCAGCTGTGTGATTCACAATTTGTTGTGTGTTAGTGTCCTCTGCACTTTTTACAGGTGGGGTGGAGTTCTGGCGTTGCTTTTTTCCTTCTCGTCATTTTGTGTAGCACTGTCTTCTGACCTTTGTTGTAGATCTTTGCTGTAGTTATAACCTTAGCACGTACTGAAGTTCAGGTGCAGATCTACAAAGTCTGGATTTATCTAGTTGTGTCTACCTTGTGTCTGGCTGCTGTGCTCAGCTCCTTCCTGCTGCTGCCCTTGACGGTAAGCCTGTTGTACCCCTGTGGCAAGATGTTCTGCTCCTGGACTAGCGGGGTGGTTCTATCCTCTATCCTCTCTGTATGGATTGCAGCTACAGGGTTATACCCCAGACTTTTATGTCAGGCCTGAGCTGAGTCTGGAGGGGAGAAGTGGAGTAGGGGGGAGAGGGAGCTCTCCCTCACACTCACTGGGTCTGAGCTAGGACTGGGTCTGGGTGCTCCCTGAGCATGGCAGAAATTCATACTCAGTGGGCAGGGTTTGGGCGGTGCTGCGGAGTGGTGGGGGGCTTCCCAAAAGGATGGAAGATGGTCTCACCGACTCTGAGCCTGGGCTGGGACCCAGAGTTGGTTCCGCTGGCTCAGGGTAGCAGGAAGCTCTCCCAGACACTCACCGGACCTGTGCTAGGACTGGGTCTGGGGGTTCCCCTACGCGGCAGAAATTCCTACTCTGTGTGCGGCGTGGGGGAGGTACTGGGGAGTAGTGGGGGGCATCCCAAGGGGGTGGAAGATGGTCTCACCCACACTGCGCCTGGGCTGGGACCTGGAGTTGGTCCTGCCTGCGCAGGGTAGCCAGAAGCTCTCCCACACACTCACCAGACCTGGGCTAGGACTGGGTCTGGGGGTTCCCATAAGCGGCACAAATTCCTACTAGGCGGGCGGGGTGTGGAAGGTACTGCGGAGTTGGTGATTTCTTTTGATATGCAGAAACTTCTCAATAAGTTGAGATCCCAGTTATTGGTTCTTTGGAGTCCCATGCAGTTTGGTTTTTGTTCATGAACTGTCTGCCTACTTCTATCTCTTCAAGTTTTCCATCTACTTTCTCTTCCAGGAGATTTAGTGTTTTTGTTTTAATATTTAGATCTATAATTCATTTGGACTTTAGTGCATGGCAGTAGACCTGGGTCTAGTTTTAGTTTTTGGCATGTGGAGAACCAGTTTTTCCAGCACCATTTGTTAAAGAGGCTATCTTTCTTCCAGCGAACATGTTTGGCCCATTCATCAATAATAAGATGGCTAAGTGTGTTTGTAGATGTATTTGCATCTTTTGATTTGTTCCATTGATCTTTGGGTCTGGTGTTTTGTTTTGTTTCATTTCATTTCATTTTGGTTTTTTGCCAGTGCCATTCTGATTTTATCATAGTACCTTTGTACTATAATTTCAAGTCAGGAATTGTAATGCCTCCTGCCTTGCCTTTGTAGCCAAAGACTGCTTTTATTATTCTAGGTCTTTTCTCATTCCAAATAAATTTTAAGAATGTTTTCTCTAGATCTGAGGTACATTGAGGGTGTTTTGATAGGGATTGTATTAAACATGTATAGTGGTTCTGAAACTATGGCCATTTTCACAATGTTGATTCTTCCTATCCAGGAGCAAGGAATATCTTTTGACTTTTTCTTCTTCTTCTTCTTCTTCTTTTTTTTTTTTTTTTCGGAACCAGAGATTGAACTCAGACCCTTGTGCTTTCAGGGAAGTGTTTATTCTACTGAGCCATCTCCCCGGCCTCTCTTTTGATTTTTTGAAATTCTCTTTGGTCTCTTTTTTTAGAAGGTTGTAATTTTCACTGTGTAGATCTTTTACTTTGTTTGTTAGATTAACTCCTAATTATTTCAATTTTTTGGATGCTATTGTGAAGCATATTGCTTCTCTAATTTCTCAGTGAGTTTGTTATCAGTGTAGAGGAATGCTGTTGATTTTTTAGATGTTGACTTTGTATTCTTCTATGCTACTGAGTTTGTTTATTAATTCCAGGATCTTCTTGGTGAAGGGTTTTTTGGGGGGTCTTCCAAGAACAGTATCATGTCATCTGTAAATAATGATAGCTTAACTTCTTCTTTATCTATTCTTATTTCTTTTATTTCTCTCTCCTTTCCAATGGCTCTAGCTAATGATTCCAGAACTATATTGAATAGTAGTGATAGAGGACATCCTTGTCTTGTACCTGATTTGTGAGTAAAAGCTTTCAGTTTTTCTCCATTTAGAATTATGTTGGCTGTTGGTTTGTCATAGATGACTTTTATTAGGTTGAGGTAGAGGTCATCTATTGCAATTTACTGTAGGGCTTTAATCACAAATGAGTATTGAACTTAGTCAAAAGACTTTTCTGCATATATTGAGATGATCATGTGGTTATTGATTTTGGCTCTATTGATATTTATTATATTTATAGATTTGCATATGTTGAATCATCCTTGCATCCATGGGATGAATCCTACCTGGTCATGGTGTATGATCTTCTTGATGATTTACTGTATTCTATTTGCTAGTATTTTATTGAGGATTTTTGCATCTATGTTCAAGAGGGAGATTGGCCTGTAATTCTCTTTTTGGTTAGATCTTTCTCTGGTTTCAATATCAGTATAATACTTGCCTCCAGGAATGATTTTGGGAGTATTGCTTCCTTTTCAATTTTTTTGAACCATTTGAAGAATATTGAGATTAAATCTTCTCTAAATTTCTTGTAGAATTCAGCTGTGAAACCAACAGGACCTGGGCTTTTTTTTGTTGCTAAGTTGTTTTTTTTTTAATTACATTTTCAACTATATTGGCTGATATTGGATTATTCAGAGTTTTTATATCTTCTTGATTCAATTTTGGCAATTTGTGCCTATGTAGGAATCTGTCCATTTCTTTTGTGTCTTTGATCATGTGACAGTAAGGATTTTCAAAATAGTTATTGATGATCTTCTGAATTTCCACAGAATCTGTAGTAATTTCTCCCTTTTCATTCCTAATTGCTTGAATTTGAATTTTTCTTTCCTCTTTTAGAAGAGGTTGGCTAGGAGTTTATCAATTTTATTTAAATTTTTGAAGAATCAGCTTTTGGATTCATTCATTCTTTGCACTGTTTTCTTTGTCTCAATTACATTAATTTCTGCTCTAATCTTTATAATTTCCTCCCTTCCTTGGCTTGGTTTGCTCTTCTTTTTATAGAAGCTTGAGGTACAGCCTTAGGGTACTTATTTATTCTCGCTGTTTTCCTAATGTATGAGTTCACTGCTATACATTTTCCTCTGAGAACTGCTTTCATTGCATCCCAAAATTCTGTTTTAATTTTTGTCAGATTGCATATATTGTTTAACTTCTTGTTTAATTTCATCTGTAACCCATCAGTTGCTGAAGAGGGTGTTATTTAATTTCCATATGTTTATGGGGTATTGTGGTTTCTTTTGTTGTTCATTTTCATTGCACTGTGGTCAGATAATATGCATAGGATAACTTCTGTTTTCTTGCATATACTTAAGTATGATCTATGGACTAGTATGTGGTCTATTTTAGAAAATGTGCCATGTGCAGCTAAAAAGAATGAGTATTCAGATGTTGGGTGAAATAATCTATATATGTCCACTAAGTCTATTTGTTCAAAGATCTGGTTTAATTCTGCTACTTTTGTGCTAATTTTTTGTCTAATTGACCTATCTTTTTGAGATAAGGGGATGTTAGGGTACCCTGTTAAGATTGTGATATTGGTTATTAGATTTTTTCATGTCCTTTAAAATTTGTCTTATATAGTTGGGTGCTCTTATATTTGGTTCATACATATTTATCACTGTTATTTCTTCCTCTTGAATTTTTCCTCTAACCAGTATAGGTGACCATCTTGATCTTGTTTGATCAATCTTGGTTTGAAGTTCAAATTGTCTGTGAACAGAATAGCCACTCCTATTTTTTTTCAATAGTATTACTCCTGGAGCATGTAGTACTGTTTTCCATCCTTTGACTTTCAGCCTATCAATTTCTTTATAGGTTAAATGTGTTTCTTGTATAAAGCATATTGTTGATTTTGTTTCTTAATCTAGTCTGCCAGTGTATTTTTTTAAATTGGTGAATTGAGTCCATTTACAGTGGTACTTCTAATTGATATGTATTGACTTATGTTTGTTATGTTATTTTCCTCCTTCTGTTTCCCTACATTCTCCTGTGTTTAATTGATTGCCTTGTTTGCTGGGTTCTTTCTGTTGTCATTCTTGGAACTGTGGGCATTTTGATCCTTTGTAGAATATGTTTCAATACTCTCTATGGGGTTGGTTTTGTCACCATGAATTTCCTTTGTTGTTCTTTGTCAGAGAAGTATATTTCACTTCTCCATTAAACTTGAAAGAGTTTGGCAGGGAATAACAGTCTGGGTTAGAATTTGTTTTCTTGTAGGACTTGAAGTACTTTGCTCCATGCTCTTCTTATCTTGATGGTTTGTGAGGAGAAATCTGCTGTTATTCTGATCGGTTTTCCTTTAAATGTGGTGTGTTTCTTTTCTCTAGTGGCTTTTAGTATGTTGTTCTTGTGCTGAATTTCTGGGATCTTGATTATTATGTCTGGATGTAGTTTAATTGGATCGATATAATTTAGAGTTCAATATGCCTCAGTTATCTGAATGTCAGATTGTTTCCCTATATTTGGGAAGCTTTCTGCTATTACTTCTCCCCATATTCTTTTTGTGTCATTTGCATTGCCTTCTTCTTTCTCATTGATGCCTATTAGGCTTATGTTGTTCATCTTTGTATCATCTTGCAGCTATTGAATTATCATTTCCTGCATCCTAGTTTCTTAAAATTTTATTTTATTGAGAAACAAATAGCAATGAGACAGTTTCAAAACTGATTAATAGGACATTTTCAATAATTAATACATTGTACATTGTTATCTTCTTTGTGGTTATCCATAGTACAAGATGCAGACAGGATATCCTGTCCAGACACTATTAGTACAAATCTTTCTTCTCATTGAATTAAGTGGAAGTAGCTGTATATCTATCCTAACTATTCTGTATATACAGATACAAAATGGTCCTTCCTTTGTATCCCTTTTTTTTGTTTAGTCCTGTCAAAGATGGGTATTCTATTGGCATCTAAATACTATAGGTGTGTAAATTCAGCAAAACAATCCAACACAGTCCAGCAGTCCACAATAGTAGTGGGTTATCCGCAGAAGTTGTTGACTTGAGCCTTTCATAGCTCAGCATATTAATATGGCTTTACTTTATATACCTCGTTTTTATACTTTTCTGCTGGATGGTTAAGACCAAGATAAAGTAAGACCTATATAACAAGAAATGTAACTTTTGTATCTCACCCTAGTTGTTTTTAAGAGATCTTTCTTTACCTTTTCACTAGATGCTACATTGTCTTCAAGGTCTGAAAGTCTATCTTCCCTTTCATGCAAACTGTTCTGCCAATTTTTAATGGAGTTTTTAATTTCTTGTATATCTCTTTGAATCTGCTTCATACTTTCTATTTCTTTCCTATATTACTCATTCAAGGTTTCCATTATTTTTCTATTCTCCTTTATTTTTTATCGGTGTTTTCTTTAGAAATGCTTAGTAATTCTTTCATTATCATTTCTTTTTTTTTTTTTTTTACCTATGAGATCATTTCTGATCTGATATCTTCTATACCCTTCTGCAGTTGTTTCTTTACTTCTTTTGCTTGCTATTATTTCAGAGTTTCCAGGTGTGTGACTTCCAATTTATTCTATGCTGATGTCTCCTGGATTTGCTCTGGGTGGGCTCAGGGCCTGATATTGCATTTTGCTCCTTCTTCTTCTTTTTTTTTTTTTTCTCATTTTCCATTTCAGAGAGCACTGTTTATTTTGAATTCTGTGATACTTTTTTTTGTGAAACTTTGATAGTAGGTAGCTGTATCACTGTTGTCAGAACCTCTCTGTAAAGAGAGGTATCTCTCCTTTTTAGGTATCTCTCCTGTGTCAGAGATTCTTGTTTTGTGTGTGTCCCAAGATTTTGCCTTCTCTGTTGATTGAAAGTGAAATATTGGTTTCCATTTGGCACTGTCCTCTATCCTTCAATGTAAGGGCTTGGTGAGGTTATTAACCTAGCACATCTCAATAGTATTACTCAAGACAGAACATGCGGTTAAGGCAGATATGGTTTTCTATTTACAGTAGTACAATTAGCAATACTAATAATAGCTAATGAAATTTAGAAATTGAAAAACTTTTGTAAATAATAGGTTTGTACTTTAGACCATAGGAGCAAACATTATAGCTGTATAACAGAGCAGAATCATAAAATGGGAATTTGTATTTAAATTAGTTTCCTTGTGTTCTGTCTGGGCACCTCTACTTCATGCACCTGGAGTCTTCTAGGTAGACTTGCTCACCCCAGTTCCCTGCTGCCACTTACGTGCTGCGAGGATGCTCCTGTAAGTCTGGGGCTCTGTCTGGGCTCAGTTGGGCCCAGCAGTAGCCTCAACTCACCTGTTCTAGATCTACTGAAATCGAACTTGACTGCCCAGACCTGGCTTGGGTCTGTTTACTGAGTTTGGCACCTTCCCACTGAGCCCCATCCAAGTGGACCACTGGGCCTCAGTGGCTGCCTGTTCCATGGCTCCTTCCCAGCGGGCCTGCCAAGGTGGAGTCTCAACTTTATCTTTCTTTGTGGCAGAGTAGTACTCCCCTATGTGTAAATACCAAATTTTCTTTATCCATTCTTCTGTTGATGGACATATAGGCTGCTTCCAAAATTTATCTATTATGAACTGTGTTGCTATAAATATGAGCATATATGTATCACTTTAATCTGACATCTTCAAGTAAAACTAGGCCCAGATTTTCCCCTTTTAAAAGTCTTCATGAACTTATTGTACACCTTGAATAGGCAACAAATATAGAGAGCTACTTCTTCCATTAGCCTAATTCCCAAGTCCAGAAAGAAAGATGTGAAACTTTGAATAGCATGTGTGGAGTGTGCTGTTTGTGGATATCTGTGTGTGTGTGTGTGTGTGTGTGTGTGTGTGTGTGTGCACGCATGCGCACATGCAAGGAGAGATGTTGTACAGGGTTCACAGTTATTTCTAATGCATCTCTTGATTATCCTTTGTTTGTTTCCTGGCCTTGTAACTGTGCTCTGCCTGTTTAGCCCTTGGTGATAATGGCTAGTATTCCAAACACTGTGTGCTAGTCTCTGTTCTGTGTGATTTAGTCATCACAATAGGAAATGCAGTGAACATAATGTAGTATTATATTGTACACATTTTACAGATTAAGAAACCATTCAGAGAACCAGTAACTGTTAGCGTAAAAATCTAAATGCAGCCCGCTTAAATTCAGTGCCCATAGCTTTACCAATTGTAGTCCCTTACCTCTTCGTTCAGGTGTGTTTGCATGAGAAAACTGGATGGATTTGGAAATTACAATTGCCACCTGCTTGTTTTGGGCTTCTCACACTTCAGAGAGAACATGCAAAAATGAGTCTGTTGTTTTAAATAAGACCTAAGGCTGATGCTTCAAAAGAATAGTAGGGAAGACAAAGGGAGAAATTCAGGGGCTAACTGAGAGTCCATGTAGGTGGACCATTGAAAAGGTCACAGTACCTATGCAGGATCATTAGCGGCTCCTGCTTGGGGCATGTGCGCCTCCTTACCCAAGAAAGAATCCAAACGTGGTGATGTGGCACCTAAAGTCAAAGGAAGCATGAAATGGGTACTAGAGAAAGGAAGTCATAAAAATTAACTGCAATGTCATAACCCGCTATACGGAAAAATGGATATGTCCTCTTCTGTATTTCATTCCTTGTGGTGTGATAAATTGCTCTTTCTTTTTTTTCTTCTCTGTTTTTGTCATAATTTTATGCTTTGGTGCTGTTATACTCTCAGAATTGACTGCTTGACCCTAATATAAACATTGTCAGAAATCCAAATCTAAAGCAAGACCTACAGGGTGTCAGGCTCTCTTCTTTAGGTGAACGTGGAAGTACGAAGGAGAGCTGCAGTTTTGTTTGTTTGTTTGTTTGTTTGGGGTTTTTTTTTGAGATGTTTCTCCTTCCATCTTTCTTCCTTTCCTTTTTATTGTTGTTTTTTAATTGTTATTTCTTGATAAAGGCATGTGGATTTGGCCAGCCAAAGGGATAGATTACAATAATGTAATATGATATGATGTGATAAAATACGATACGATACGATACAATACAGCATATATTTTCCTCCACCTCTTCCCAACATCCAATGCCTTTCTCATGGAAGAATGACCCAGTACATGGTTTTACCTCTTATACCACTGACACTAAAATAGTTTTGCTTCTACTTTCTAGCTAACAATCAGACAAATGACCATAGACTTAGCCAATAATTTGTATCCAAAGTCAAATATTGAATGTGATACAAAACTGAATGATAGTTAGAATTCATTTGTGCTATTGGTAACAATGTCCAGGAAATGTTTTCCATAATACAACCTGAAACTCCTAATTTTGCTTAAAAAGAAATAGGGCAGCATCTAATTCCCCCAGGAGAAGAACAGTCAGTAAAAAGCGGTTATGTTTTGCCCAGTTTGATCTTTAAGTAGAGCAAGTCATAAGCCCAAAATGCCAGCTCAGAAGGGTGCCAACTGACTATGGGTGGGATCCCTCCATGACACCAAGACTTTATCAAAATCTTTTTTATGACAAATTTGGGCTAAATTCAAAATCATGTGATTTTTTTCCTTCCAAATTTCTATTGGTGCATATTGCTTATATAGACTAGCATGTTTCATTTTAGCTGATTTATACATCCATATAAAACATACTTTAATCATCTCCCCATAACCCTCCATCCTTACTCTCCCCTAGTTTCACATTTTGGGGGTATTCAATGCACATAATACATTTTGAACACATTCCTCCCCCATCAGCTACCATTCTGCTCCCCTCCTCTCCCACTTCATTCCTTCCTCATATCTAATAATTATCTTTCTTCTAGTTTCTTGTTATTCTTCTTAGATTCCACATATTTATGAGACCATACAATATTTGAGTTCAGTTTATTTCACTCAATATGAAATTTTCCATGTTCATCAGTTTTTCTGTAAATGAAAAAATTTTGGGTTTTTTCATAAGTTACTTTTCATGTATTCATGTACTTTTTCATATAAGATGGTGGCAAAATGAAAGATTTTTATTTTTCCTTAATTTCAATATTTAAAAATTATTAGAAATTAGCATATCAGAATCAAAGAATCAAGAGAAACATGTATTAAAAAAGTAGAAATCATGGTAGCCTAACAAAAACCCAATTATGTAGACAAACCAGTAGTTATAAGGCTCAAGATACTAACATCTATGTTTGATATTCAGACAGATAGTGAGGTTAAGCTTAACAGCCTAAGTTGATGGTAATAACAATAAGCTTGTCTTCTGGATGGTTAACAACCTAAGTTTGCAGACCAAAATTAGAGAAAAAGGAGGGCTGCAAGAAAGACAACATTTTGGCCCTAGCCTTCTAAGGTCAATTAAGACTTAGGATATATGAGAACTTGTACAGTAACGTATGTAACTCGGTAGTGTCCCAAGTTTTCTGATCAAGGAGATTATGGGGCCAAAGAGGAAAGTGATCAATGATGTAGAGTGTGCCTAAGGAGAATCACATGGAGAGAAAACATTCTCTCAGGCTTTCACAGAGAGCACAGTGGCCAAGCAATGGACATGACTCATCCACATGGCTGACACTGACAAAGGTTCTACAATCTGAGGTACAGGATCTCAGCATAAATCCTGAGGGGATTTCACTGACCTTATCAGACCAAAAAGCTACAACTCTTGTTGCATAGGTCCTGCTTTACCTTGGTCTTAACCATCCAGCAGAAAAGTATAAAAATGAAATAGAAGAAGTAAAGC
>NW_004524656.1:9546962-9548132 GCF_000260255.1 Octodon degus
GGGGTTGAACTCAGGCCCTTACACTTGCCAGGAAAGTGCTTATTCTACTGAGCCATCTCCCCGGCCCCTCCCCTTCACTTTTCAATCCATTTCCTATTTGAGAACTACCTGTCTCCCTGCTTCCTGTTATCCATCTTTTGTTTTGTCTTTTTATACTTTGAGTTTCTCATACAAAGAACCATGTGAGGGTTAAGCTGCTGTGTCTGACTTATTTCTCTTAACATTGTGGTTACAAGGCACATGCGTTTTCCCACTAATGACTCAACTTTATCTTTCTTATTTTAATTCAGTTTTATTTTATTTTAAAGGCTAAAAACAGAAGCGAAAACAAGTAGAACAAAAGACAAAAACAAGGTAACGAACAATACATATGTTACAGATTTTCAAAACAGAAATAGCTGATTAACAATGGCTGTTACATTATCTATATTTATCATCATGTCTGTTGCTCAGATTAACAGATATGGTCATGCAAGATTGGACAAATAATTGAATATTAATGCTTGCTTTCAAGAAATCTGAATTTTTTTCATTGTCTTTTTGTTAAATTTATTTTAAGGAGAGTATAATAACTGATGAGCCATTAGAAACAGTGCACATTTAGAAAACCAAGATGAGAGGTATTCAAGCGTGGTTTTTGTTTTGCACATTGCTGTCCTCAATGTATTTGCTCACATTGCAGATATCAGCATACAGAGTTAGTCAAGGTGAAAATTCTAAACATTACCTGCTATTTTCAAAAAACTGATAGGAATTATGAGTATAATCATCTCAACCATCCTGTATATATATTTTTGCATGTTTCCCCCTTCCTTTTTTCCCATCTTTTCTCCTTTCTTTTTATTTTTTATCTATTTTTTGTTCCTTATTTATTTATTTATTTATTTTTCCATAATTTTATTGATAAACAAATAGCAATGAGACAGTTTCAAATCAAATTGGTAGGACAATTGCATACATTCTTCCTAGTGGTTAATTGCTGTACAAGATGCAGACATGATATCCTATTTACAAACACCATCAGAACAAATAATTCTATTCATTAAGACAACGTAACTATATATCTATCCTAACCACTTTGAATACACAGACACAAAATGGACATTGATCTGTATACCCTTTTTTTTGGTTGAGTTCCGTTATTCGAATATTATAGGTGTGTAAACTCAG
>NW_004524656.1:9552821-9558262 GCF_000260255.1 Octodon degus
TATCATGTCCGCATCTTTTACAGCAATTAACCACTAGGAAGAATGTATGCAATGTGTTAATTATTGAAACTGTCCTACCAATTTGGTTTGAAACTGTCTCATTGCTATTTGTTTATCAATAAAATTATGGGGAAAAAATAAAGCATAAAAAAACAGGTGGATCACTGCAAATCCATTCTGATCCAGTAGTGAGACCCTGAACACCCTGTAGACCCTTCCCTAAAATACAAAATAAAATTAATTAATTAATTAATTAATTAAAATAAAATAAAATGGCATGTCCCTAAAAGTGCATTTTCAGGACCAGAGTTTGTGGGTTGGTTTTTTTGTTTTTGTTTTTGTTTTTATCAATTTCTTCCTTTCTGAACAGGCAGAGAGCTACTTCCCAAGCTGAGTTCTGTGGCATTCTCCGAATCGGTTTAGAACTCCAGTTTAGAGTGTGTTACTCGAGGTTTCTCAATACTACACAATTTACTATGTTTTGCTTTGGCAAAAGATACTGTTTTTTCAGCTGGGAAGATGGCTCAGTGGTCTGAACATCTGTCTGGCAAGTGCAAGAACCCAGGTTCAATCCCTGGTATGGAATGCTGTGCTGGCCACCAAAACTGTTCATGGTGGCGCATGCTGAGTAATCCCAGCAACTAAGGAGTCTGACACAGGAGGATTACTACAAGTCTAAGCTGCATAGTGGGACCCTATAATAAATAAATAAATAAACTAAACACAGGAGAGGACAGTTGACATTTTGGTCTGGCCTTGTAGCTTTAAGCAAATGCTCAGAGACAAAAGTATCGTTATTTCCAAGTGGGACAAAGAAAACAGACTAATGTGTATGAAGACTAGGCACAGGGGAGCCCATAGGGGAATATGGGATATAACGTATTTGAGGGCTGAGGAGGGAGCATAGGGACTCTAAGTGCCAGAGATCAGAGGCTGGGGATGTAGCTCAGAGGCACCAGCACCCACCTGCCTGGCAAGCACAAGGCCCTCAGTTCAATTCCTGAAACCAAATATAAACAAAGAAGTCAGTGCCAGAGAATGTCATTGTATATGAAATGGCAGTGGTAAGAGAAATGCAAAGCAAAGAAAGCTCAGCCCTCTCAGGCTTCAGGGATGAGAAGGCCAGCTAGTCCTGGAAGTTTTGAATCATTGCTGGTGCTCTAATCAAGCTGATTGTCTTTTCTTCTATGGAAGGGTTAAGCAACAGGGATCCTGAGCTGCCACCCTGTCATGGTTTGAGGTTTTATTCTTTTGCAAGGGAAATAATATAACACAGGACACATTTTATAATGAATCATCCAAATAATTATATACAAGTGCAGGAAACCTATCCACACACTAAACACTAAAGAATCCAGCTGAGGGCCTAGAGCTCCTAACAAATGCCTCCCACAGTTCAACTGGAAGCCTAAAGCCCACTTCACAGATCTGTGATGGAAAGGCCCAAAGGTCAGTGGTGGAAGCTAGGAAGTTTATGTCAGCTGTATGAAGGATCTGTGCTAGCAGGCTGAAGAATCTGAACTGGAACTAGGAGGCAATGCTCAAGGTAAGAATCAGAGATCCCTTGAAAAGTACCACAGCCATCCTCAGCAACAGTGAGGTTCTAAGCTCCTCCAGAGATGAGGAAAGCTAAGTTCCCATGAGGAAAGCCAATGCAACAAGCTTCTCCCTGAGGTTGAGCAGGGCACCATCTTTCCCTCTGGAGCTAGGAAGCAATGCTCAAGATGAGGACCAGAGCTCCTCCAAATTTCATCGGGAAAGCCAGCATGACAAGGTCCTCCAGCAGAACAACCCAAGAGAACTAGCAGCTTCCAAGAGCTCCAACAGCTTCTCCAAACAGCATCCCTAACAGCATTTTGGCAGCTTCTCCTGTTCTGCCTTTATGTTGCTGGCAACAATCCTCAGGCGGGCCTCCCACACCCAGCACCACACTGGTTTAATTCAGCTGGGTGTAACAAGTTGACCACCAGTTAGAAACCCACTAACACCCCATCACCAACCCCAGGGGTAGACAGCTTTCACCCAATGCCCTTCGCTTCCTGCAACCAGACTCAGCATCTGCATTCTTCTCACGCAGGTCCAAGCAGTCATTAGCAATCAATAGGACTTGGCATGAGAAATAAAATGTACTAGTCGGACCCAGTGTAATGAATGCTGTTCTGGCAAATCTGGACAATTATAATAAAATATTAACGTATTTTATTTATTTATTCACATATTTTATTGTAAACACAATTAACAACCCCATTCTTCTCAGACACAACAGTAATGATTTCAGCCACTGAACTCCTAAAAGAACAGCATATAATCGTCCCTGACTAAATACAGGTTTCAGCAGATTGTGTCAATAGTCTATCTCTATGATGGACTCTGAAGTGCCTCTAATTCTTATAAACATTTCCATGTGCTGTATTAAGTTCAAAATCAGTGACATGTGTTTAGCATTGCATGTTGTAGAAATTCTAAGATTAATTTCAAAGAGATCAAATAAACAGATGCACGAAATTCTTATGAACATTCATTTCACTTTCATCACCTGTCACTGTCTATACTAATAAATGAACCAATTAGAGGCTTGTGCGTTCACTTCTTGTAGGGAGCTCCACTCCAACTTGAGAAAATGGGTCTCACTATTTCAAAACGACAGGCCTGTTGTCCTAGGGTGGACTTCAGTTCTTGGGATAACAGTGGATAAAATATGTATTTTAATGGGCTTTAGAGTCAGACTAACCTGATCAGAGGTATGACAGGTTCTAGGGTTGATGGGCTCCGTAAGGGATAATAGAGTTCAGAAATTGACTTTTTAAATTTCTTTAGTAATACATCAGTAGAGAAAGAGATACTGTAGATACTGCAGAATACAGAGTGTTTCCATAAAGTGAATGTATGGTGATATTTCCTTACAAATTACCCTAAGGAGAGTTAAATAGAGAGGACAGAGCTCTGCAGAGTGCTAATACAAGGGTCTGAATACCTTTTTGTGGAATTATATGTGAAACCGTGCTGTCACGCTTTATTAAGAAAATAATGTTTACAGAGAGAGGAGCTTTTAAGTATCAGTTAAGATGCTTTCTCCTCCATTTCCACCACTGTGACCCTAGACCAGGTCTGGGCAGCTTTCCCCTGGTTGGGTGTGGCAGCTTCCTACCTGATCCTCCTGTCCCTGGTCCCTGCTGCAAAGTGTTCTCAATACACAAGTCAAAGCTGGACGGCCCCTCTGCTCTAGACTCTCAGACAGTACCATGTTGCCAAGAGTGGCGTTTTACAAACTTAGTGTGTTTCAGAGCCACCTTGAGGGCTTGGTAAAACACACTTGTAGAATTTCTGGATGAGCAGATAAGGGGGGCAGGGCCTGGAAATGTGTACTTCTAACATGTTCCAGGGGATGCTTGTACTGGTGCTTGGGGTCCACACTTAAGACACCTCTGGTGTACAATAAAAGCTGACAGTAGTGCCGGAGGTGCTCTCTATGGCATTTGACCTCACTACTACTGTCCACATTTCCTATTATTCTCTCCTGCACTCTGTTCCAGTCACATGAGTCCTCTGGATGAATAAGAGCGATAAAAATGAAAATCACTGCCTTGCTCCTGTTGGGGACGAGTGTTCAGCCTTTTACCATCACTACAATGTAGGTTTTTGGTTGCTTTTCTTTGGTCTTGGAAGGCTCCCTTCTGATCCGAGTGTTCTAAGAGGTTTTCTTTCAGGGGACTGAATTTCATCAAATGTTTTTTTGATATTGATTGACGCATGATTTTTCTCTTGTAGCCTATCAGTATGGTGGCTTACACTGATTTTCAACTAGCTTTGCAAATCTAGATTAAATTTTCTTTGGTCAATATTCTTTTTATACATTGTTGTTTGCATTTGACCTGCTGGAACTTTGTAGAGGATTTTTACTGGAGAATTTATTGAGGAGCTATGTTGATAGGATATTGATCTATAGTTTTCTTGTGTGCACGCACACAGATCTCCAAGAATATTCCCTTTTAAATATTAATATTGGATATTTGTGTCACTTTTTATCACTGTCACTCTTGCTAGAATTTTATCAATTTTATTGATAATTTTAAGGAATTGGCTTTTTGCTCCATGAATTTACTCTGCCTTTTTTATTTACTTGTTTAAAATTTTATTTACTTTTGCAACTTTTTTATTGAGATAAAATATGAAAAATAAAATTTTCCATTTAAATCACTTTTTTATTTTACTTTTATTTTTATTTTTCCCCATAATTTTGTTGATAAACAAATAGCAATGAGACAGTTTCAAATCAAATTGGTAGGACAGTTTCAATAATTAACACACTGCATACATTCTTCCTAGTGGTTAATTGCTGTACAAGATGTAGACATGATATCCTATTTACAAACACCATTAGAACAAATCCCTCTATTCATTAAGAGAATGTAACTATATATCTATCCTAACCACTTTGAATACACAGATACAAAATGGACATTCATCTGTATCCCCTTTTTTGTGAAGTTCCGTTATTTGAATATTATAGGTGTGTAAACTCAGCAAAGTATTCTAAAAGAGTCCAGTAGCTCATAATAGTACTGGGTCTTCTGCTTCACTGGCAATGTCAGAAATTGTTGACCTGAGTCCCCTACAGCTCAACATAACAGCATGGCTTTACTTCTTCTATTTCATTTTTATACTTTTCTGCTGGATGTTTAAGACCACGGTAAAGCAGGACCTATGCAACAAGAGTTTTAGCTGTTGGGTCTAATAAGGTCAGTGAAATCCCCTCAGGATTTATGCTGAGATCCTGTACCTCAGATTGTAGAACCTTTGTCAGTGTCAGCCATGTGGATGAGTCACGGCCATTGCTTGGCCAATGTGCTCTCTGTGAAAGCCTGAGAGAATGTTTTCTCCCCATGTGACTCTCCTTAGGCACACTCTATATCATCGATCACTTTCCTCTTTGGCCCCATAATCTCCTTGATCAGAAAATTTGGGACACTACTGAGTTACATGACGTTACAGTACAAGTTCTCATATATCCTGAGTCTTAATTGACCTTAGATGGCTAGGGTCAAAATGTTGTCTTTCTTGCAGCCCTCCTTTTTCTCTAATTTTGGTCTGCAAACTTAGGTTGTTAACCATCCAGAAGACAAGCTGATTGTTATTACCATACAACTTAGGCTGTTAAGATACTGTTAGACACTGACAGAGGTTCTATAATCTAAGGTACAGGATCTCAGCATAAAGCCTGAGGGAATTTCACTGACCTTATTAGACCCAACAGCTAAAACTCTTGTTGCATAGGTCCTGCTTTACCTTGGTCTTAACCTCACTATCTATCTGCATATCAAACATCTTAGGCATAATATGGAACAAGTATTTTTCATCAAGTATTGATATGTTGAACTTTAAGTCCCTACTGAATATGATAAAAAAAAACATTTAAAAATTAGAATATATTTTAAAAATAG
>NW_004524656.1:9559852-9560909 GCF_000260255.1 Octodon degus
GCTGGGATTACAGGTGTGCGCCACCATGCCCAGACTTCTTGGCTGGCTCAGCATGGCCCAGGGGCGGAGCTGGCATGGCATGTGGGACCGGGTATCAAACCCTGCACCCTGCACTTGCTAAAGCAGTGCTTAGTCCGCTGAGCTGTCTTGCAGGCCCCTCAATCACTTACATACACAGTTAAATGCATTCACTTGCTCCCCCAACATCAGCACTGATCTACCACCAGAACTATTGCATTTTCCCAAACTGAAACCCTTCTGCTTGCTTTGGCTTTTCATTTTAACTTTTCTCTTCTAGACACTTGAGGTAAAGATTACCTGAGCTATTTCTCTTCTCATGCAGTGCCATAAGTTTCTCTCTTAGTACTGTTCGAGCAATAATCCCTCACATTTCGATGGGTTCAAATATTCATTTACATTCTTTTTAGTGGAGATATTTCTCCTTTGATGCATGGATTGTTTAAAAGTATGTGTTCAGTTTCCAAGTGTCTGAGTATTTGGTGATCATCTTCTGTTATTGATTTCTTCTTTGGTTGCAGCCGCTGGAGAGCCTATGGCAGGGCTGCAACCATTGTTTTGCCTTTCTTTCGCTTTCATCCTACCTGTGTCAGTGTTTGAATTTGGATTTGTACAGACAGCTTATAATTGGGCTGTGATTTTTATCCACTCTTGTGTATTTCTGTCTCTTAATTGTTATATAGAGAACATTTACTTTTAAAGCAATTTAATGTCATGTAGAAGTATGTCTGTCATTTTATTATGTGTTGTTTTGTTCTCTTTGTTTCTATCTTCTTTCTTTCTATCATCTATCTTTCTTTCTTTCTTTCTTTCTTTCTTTCTTTCTTTCTTTCTTTTTTATTTCTTTCTTTGTCCCTCTTGTAGGTAACCTAAATTTTTTTAAGTGTTAAATTTGGATTTATTTATAAATATTTTAGACATTCACTTTCTATGGTTTTGCTAGTATTTGCTTTAGGTATTGTGACAGACAGGTGATAGATCACCATAGAATAGTAGTTGTTGACATTTGACTATAAATATAAAAATATTACTTCCTCTT
>NW_004524656.1:9561464-9578464 GCF_000260255.1 Octodon degus
TTTCAGTACCAGGGATTGAACTCAGGACCTTGCGCTTGCCAGGCAAGCTCCTAATCTACTGAGCTTTCTCTTGTGTTTGGAGAGCTTTCTTTATCCCTTAAAAGTAAGTCTTCTAGCAACAAATTCTCTCTCCATGTATATATTATTCCATATGCATTATATACTCCTGAAAAAATAAATACATATATATCAGAAATTGAACTCAGGACTTCACACTTGCAAGGCAGGTACTGTGCCACTGAGCTATGTCCCCAGCTCCTTTATTCTCTCTTATAAGAGTATGTTTACTTTTTATTCTTAATTTCAGAAGGAATATTTCTTAATTTTAGTATCTGTTTCACTAAGGTTCATGGTTGTCACTTTTATTCTTTCAGAAGTGAAAATTGTTTTTCTTTCTGACCATGTATTTTTCATTTCTACTTTACAAATCTCTTCCATTCAGGTTTCTAATTTTCTGTAGATAATGTACAATTCAATAGATAATGCGCAATGCATAATTCTCTGGATATTTTGCAGACTTCTTCTTTGCCATTAGTTTACATAAGTTTAATCATTTTTTGACATGAATTTCTTGTCTTTTATTCTCTTTGAGGTTTACTCAATTTAATGAATCTATAGGTTTTGACTTTCACTAATTTAGAAAGTTTCCAGGCATTATTTTTTTCTGGGATTCCAGCGATAAGAATATTAGGTATTTTGTTATATAAATCTTGGAGAGACTATTCATTTTTTCCACTCTATTTTCCTGCTATTGTTCAGACTGAATACATTCCATCAATTTGTCTTCAGCTTCATGGACTCTATGCACTGTGATCTCCCTTTTGCTGTTAATTCCATCCAAGTTTTTTATGGAAGTTATTGTATTTTTTGAGCTCTATAATTTGGGTTTGGTTCCTTTTTTATAACTTCTATTACTTTGCTGAGATTTTCTCTCTTCAATATTTGAAGAGAATTTGTAATTGATTATTGAAGCATTTTATGAGAGACACTTTAAAATTCTTGTCAGATATTCCCAACATGGGATTCATATCAGCATTAGCATCTGTTGATTGTCTTTTTCTCTTTCAAATTATGACTTTTCTAGTTCTTTGTGTGAAAGATGATTTGTTTTATTGTATCCTGAACATTCTGGTTGTTATGGTAAGAGATTTTGGGTCCTATCTAAATGTATTTTAGCATTAAAAGATGCCTCTTTTAAGGTTAGCACATAAGCTCTGCCTGTTTGGGGGGATTGAGCTCTAATAAAACTTTCCTTTTCTGAGCACTTGCAGGGGTATTTTGACCTGCTTTTTCTTTTTTTTTCTTTCTTTTTTTCCTTTTCTGCTCTTGTGACACTTATTAAAGGCCTGTTGGCACTGTCTGCTGTGCAGAAGGAACTGCACTAGCCCACTTGTGATCTCCAGAAGACCTTCAGTAGAGGCAAGAGAAATATTTGGCCTAAGACTCCCTGTGCCACTGAATGGGAAACAGAAGCGCAAAGACCTTTGCTGTTATTGCTGCCACTGGTGACCCAGCAGTGACTTAATTTTATACTGGGGCCTAAAGAGCTAAAGGCTTCCTTCTGGAGGAGATCGCCAGCAGAGCCGGGCTCGCGGGACAGAGGCCGGATGACCTAGGGCTCTTGCTGCTGCTGCTGCTGCTGCTGCTGCAAACACACCAGACTTCCCAACAGAGGAGCTGAGGTTGTGGAGCAAGGTTTACGGCGCTGAGTCTTCATCACTGTCATGGGTAGAGAATGCGTGAATCTACTAATAGCGCCCCAGTTAGGTAGAGGGAACTGAGTTTTCCTGCTAGATATGTTTTGTCCATGTACAGAGACCCCTTTCTTGGTTCTTATGGGCGGGGCTGTCCTTTATTTGCTGATATTGTTGATAAGATGTTTACTTCATCTTGTTATAAACCTCTCCAGTGCCCAGTTCAATATATGAGAGAAAAACAAAAAAGCTCAAGGGGCCGGGGAGATAGCTCAGTAGAATAAGTACTTGCCTGCCAAGTGCAGGGGCCTGAGTTCAATTCCCAGTTCCACCAGAAAAAAAAAGAAAGAAAGAAAGAAAGCTCAGAGAACACCCCATATTATTATCCTCCAGCCCTACAGTCTGCCTTTTTCTTTCAACTCTTCAGATTCCTTATCATTAGCTGTTTAATAATTACTGAGTAGTTAGTTATATTTAGAGAAGAGGACTGGAGAAAAGTGAATCTATATCATTTTGCTCTGAAACTGAAATTCCAGAAAGCAATATAATTTTTATTTCACAATCAAGTCTTTAATCCATCTGAAACCAATTTTACTGTATGATGTGAGACAGAAATCTAATTTCTTTTTTTTTCCCCGTGGGGATATCAAATCATCTTGGAACTATTTTTGAAAAGTCTGTCTTCGGTGTTCTCCCAGGCTCACCTCCATACTGTCATCACATCTGTTGCTCAGCCCACTGTGCCATTATAATTACTCTCTGTTGCTATCGATGCGACAAGGCACGTTTGCACCATTATCATACCATCGTGGGGTCAACTTTTCAGATTCTTTTTATTTTTCATAATTTTTTACTTTTGTGTTTTCCCATTCTCCCACCCTCCCTACAATCCTTCCTCTGCTCCCCATTTACAAAAGCTTTGCTTGCATTCTTTCCTTCTTTTCTCATTATTGTGCCTTTATATTAAATTTTCAGACGGTGATAGAGATATTCATGCACATTTTATATTTGTTTTTGTACCCAGCAAACTTTTAAAAACTCTCTTATTAAATTTAAAAATGTATTTGTGATGTCCTTTGGACTTATCTGTATGTACACAACCATCTCTTTAAGTGAAATTTTTTTTTTCTTTTCAGTAATTTTTTAGGAAAGAGAAGGAAAAATTATTTTTGGGACGGACAAAGTTTCTAGTGCAATAATGAATTGACTGAAGTATGGTTATAGAAATCTTTGTCTTATTCCTGCTCATAAAAGAAAGACTTCCAGAATTTGAACATTATGCATTTTTTTTTCCATGAAAAGAAAATAGAGCTTCTTACAGAAAATGAGTGTTTTCAGGTCCAGGGACAAGAAAAACCTGAAGGATCTCATCCTGTCAGAAAACAAGGAAGTTACACTTTGTACTGTGGGATAGGATGTGAGGGGCACAGGTGCTGTACTGCTGGAGTCCTCCCAAGGAACAGATCACTAGAAAAATGTATATATAAATGTGCAAGGTGACCACTAGTGAGCCTGACAAGATCAGAACAGGAGAGTCTGCACTGGGGCTTTGCCCACTAGGGAGCTGCTGGCCCCAGGAGCTGCTCAGTCAGGAAGCTGGAGGCCACAGAACAAGAAAGACCTAGAACACAGCCTCAGTGGAGACCAAAGGTCTGGAGCTCACTGGAGGGTCGCTGATGTGAGTCACGTTGCAAGGCTGAAAGAGCTGGAGTTGATGTCCACAGGCCAGGGTAGCAGCCAAAGTTGAACATTATGTATTATGCATGCCTTAAGTTTAGTAAATAGTATTGAAGAGGTTTCATTTCATGTCTTCACTCTGGAGTGTTTTCTATCATGAGTGGAAAATAAATTCTTTTAAATACAAAGATACACCTAATGTGCTGTGTATTAACTAGTCCAAAAAAAACTGGAGTGCTAAGCAGATTCTATAATAAAGAATATTACTGTGGAAATAGACCTTGATGTCATAATGACTAATTTATCAATATGATATAAAAATCTTTATATTTGTATGCTTAATAATCAAGCTTTAAAATATATGACACAAAGATAGATAGAATTGGGATAAGAAACAGCCAAATGCACAAGAATAATTGATTTCAATGTCCTACTCTTAAAACTTCATCAAACATGTAACAAAATCAGTAATGATATAGAAGACTTGTACATGACTATCTAACAACTTGACCTAACTGATCTCTACACAACATTCCACCCAATAGCAGAAGAACAGGCCCCTTTCAAAATGTCTATAGAACATTTATAAATGTAACCATGCTCCAAACCATAAAACAAAAGTAATAAATCTAAACAATTAAAATCATACATTGGTATTTTATGAAAGTCAAAGTAAATTATAAATTAACAACAGAAAGATCTTTAAAATTCCCAAATATAAGAAAACTAAATGCCATACTCTTAAAACTCCTGCATCGAAGAAGAAAGCAAAAAGAGGCTGGGCATAATGGTACACACCTATAGTAGCACTCAGAAAGCTGAGGCTACAAGTTGAGGCTAGCTAGCATGGGCTGCATAGTGAGTTCAAGGCCAATCTGGACTATATATCAGGACTCTGTCTCAAAAAGAAAATAATAAACTAAATTTTAAAAAGAAAGCAAAAAGAAAATCAAAAGTATTTTGAATATCCTGAAAATAAAAATGATGTGTCAAAATGAAGCTATAATTAAAGGCAAACTTATACCAATAACTGCCTAGTTTGGAAAAAAAAAAAAAAAAGAAAGAAAGGTTTCCACTTAATAACCTTGAATTCCATCTGTAAAAATTCAGTAATAAGAGTCCATGACTTGCACTTCCGCACGGCCTCAGGACAGTGGCCCCTGCCTGTGGAGTGTAAGCCACACCTTCCCCGCTTCCTCCATTAGGGGGGTAAGGAGCTGCCAGAGAGTAGAATGTGGAACTGCACTCTGCGCTTCCTCCATTGCGTGGGGCCAGTGGTGCCTCTGTGTGGAGTGTAAATCTGTGTTCAGAGCTTCCTCCTTCGTCCCTGGCGCAGCAGTGCTGGGGAGCGCAGTGTGGGTCTGTGCTCTGCCCTCCTACCATTACCCCAGGGGTGAGGAGTGTAGATCTGTGCTGTGCCTTCCTGTTGCCCCAGAGCAGTGGTGTTCACGAGTTGAGGGTAGGTCCTCATTCTGTGCTTTATCTATTGTCCTGGGACAGCTTGTCAGTAAAAGGAATATAGCAGTGCTGACAAGAATAGTACAGCGGTGCTCACTAGAAAAGGACAGCGGTACTGGCTAGAGGAAACAGCCAGAGAAAGAGACATCTCCTAGGAAAGCCTTGGCATCAGTGATGAAGCAATCTAACATTAGAAATCCAAAAGCCTCTGGGCTGGGGAGATAGCTCAGTAGAATAAGTGCTTGCCTGGCAAGCACAAGGGCCTGGGTTCAATCCCCAGTTCCGGAAAAAAAAAAAAAAAGCCTCATCAGAGAAAACAAAATAAAATAGAAAATAGACAGTGACAAGACAAAAATGCAAAATGCAATTCCAATCATCCAGCCCACCCAGTCGAAGTCCAGAACACAAAGAAATACAGGAAATCAGAAGCCAACAAATGTAACTCTCTGAAACGAGAGGAAAACAATAGAAACCATGATTGTTAAACATAGAGAAGAAATAGAATCAATGAAACAGATCCAGAAATGTAGGAGATTAGAAATGCCATCGAAAGTGTATGCAATAGACTGGATGAAGGTGAGAATAGAATACCAGATCTAGAAGATAGGGAAGCAACTAGCAACTAGGAAAAGACCAAAATCTTAAAAATCTAAAGAGACTATGAAAAATCAATTCAACAGGAAGAATCAATCCAATATAATCAATCTACACAATGAAGCAAAGAAAAATAATGTAAGACTGACTGGAATCAGTGAAAAGCTGGTGACAGTGCAACACCATTAAAAACCTTTTCAATTCTTTACCCAGAAAACATGGGTAAAGTATTTGACATACAAATAAATGAATCACATGAACTTCAAATGGCCAAAATAAATCCATATCAAAATTCCAGAAATTCAGGACAAAAAAACCCCCAAAATTTTAAAAGCAGCTAGAAAAAAGAAACATATAACCTATGAAAGAAAATCCATCAGAATCACAGTAGACTTCTCAACAAAAACACTACATTCAAAAAAAGCTTGCAGTGAAGTATTTCAAATGCTGAAGGAAAATAACCTTCAACCCAGATTGATGTATCCCACAAATCTCTTTCAAAATTGATGGAGAAATAAGATACTTATATGACAAACACAAAGTAAAGAAATTTATGACCACCAAACCAGCTCTACAGAATGCTCTGTAAAACATATTGGAAGGAGATAACAAAGACCACAAATGGAGGAACATTAATAGAAGGAAACCACTAAACAGGCCAAGCAATTAAATGAAGCAAAAAGACAAGGAACAAGCAAGAGGAAAACAAAATGAAAAAGAAATGGTAATACATGTCAGTTATAACCATCAATGTAAATGGTCTCAACTTACCAATCAAGAGAAACAGACTGGCAGAATGAATCAAAAAGCAAGATCCAACAATATACTTCATTGAAGAAACACATTAAACCCAAAAGGGAATGCATAGACTAAAAATCAAAGGATGTAAAACAATGCTTCATGCCACAGAAATATAGAAAAAAGACAGGATACCAGCAACCAAAGGGTCATAGAACTAATTAAAGACAAAATCAAAAAGTATCTACCATTAAGCAATAATGTTGCTAAGACATACCAAAACCTATGAGATGCAATGAAAGCCGTCCTAGGAGGGAAAGTGAATGCAATGCACTAAAAAATCAGTTCATATAAACAACCTAATGTTGAGCCTCAAACTTCTGGAAAAAGAAGACTAAATCAAACCCAAAGATCCTATAAGGGAGGAAATTATAAAGATAAGAGCAGAAATTAATGCAATAGAGACTAAGCAAAAAAAAAAAATCAATGAATCAAAAAGTTAGTTCTTTGAAAGAATAAACAGAATTGATAAATCATTAGCCATCATCATCAAAAAAGGCATGAAAAGGTACAAGTTCAAGCAACTAAGAATGAAAATGGGAAAATCACAAACGATCCCACAAAAATGCCCAAGATCATTAATATCTGTGGTGAGACCCTATATTCTAACACTATGGGAAAGAGAAGAAATGGCCAGATTCCTAGACACAAATTGTCAAAATTAAACCCACAGGATGCAACATTTCTAAGTAAACCACCATCAGCTAATGAAATTGAAAATGTAATTAAAAATTTACCAACAGAATAAAGCTCAGGTCCTGACAAAATAAAACTCAGGGCCTGTTGAATTCTACAGGGCATTTAAAGAATAACTAATGCCATGAATCCTTAAATTCTTTAAAGAAATGGAAAGGGAAGCAATACTTCAAAAGTCATTCCTGGAAGTATTACCCTGATTCCAAAACTGGAGAAGAACCCAACTAAGAAAGAAGGTCAATCTGCCTGATGAAAATTGATGCAAAAACCCTTAATAAGATACTAACAAACAGAATGCAGTAAATCATCAAGATTATACATCATGACCAGGTAGGATACATACCAGGGATTCCAGGTGGTTCAGCATACACAAATCAGTAAATGTAATACGCCGTTACATTAGTTGGCTAATGGTTTATCAATTTTATTTATTCTTTCAAGATCCAACTTTTTGATTCATTGATTCTTTGTATTCTTTGCTTAGTTTCTATTACATTAATATCTGCTCTGATCTTCATAATTTCCTCCATCATAGGGCTTTGGGTTTGACTTGTTCTTTTATAAAGATGTTTGAAGTTCAACATTAGGTTGTTTATATGAGCTCATTCTGTTTTACTGATGTGTGAGTGCATTGCTATAAATTTCCCTCCTAAGACCGCCTTCACGGCATCCCAGAAGTTTTCACATGTATTGGCATTATCATTTAATTGTAAGTACTTTTTAATTTTGTCTTTCATTTGTTCTATGACCCATTGATTGTTCAGAAGCAAAGACAGAAATCACATGATCATCTCAACAGATACAGAAAAAGCTTTTGACAAAGTCCTACACCCAGTTATAATTAAAAATAAACCTACAGAAAACTGGAACAGATGATCTTTAATTCAGTCTTCTAAAAGCTATTTAGGACAATTCAACAGTTAATATCATATTAAACAGTCCAAAACTGAAAGCTTTCACTCTAAAATAAGGAATAAGACAAGCATGTCTACTATCATCACCCCTATTCAGTATTGTTCTGGAAACATTAGTCAGAGCAAATAGGTAAGAGAATAAAAAGAATAAAGATGGGAAGGAAGAAACTCAATTATCATTATTTACAGATGAACTGATACTCTACATAGAAGAGCTCAACAATTCCACCAAAAATTTTAGATTTAATAGCATAACTGGATACAAAGTCAACACTCAAAAATCAGTAGTATCCTGTACCTCAGCACCAAACTCACAGAGACAGAAATTAAAGAAAACATACTCTTCATGCTCACATCCAAAAAATAAATACTTAGGAATCATTCTAACAAAGGATTAAAATATTGATACAATGAAAATTACAGAACCCTAAAAAAGAAGATTGAAGAGGATTTCAGAAAATGGAAGGATATCCCTTGCTTTTGGATAGGAAGAACCAACATAATGAAAAGGGCCATACTCCTAAACTTGCTATCCAGATTTAATGCAATCCCAATCAAAATACCATTAGCATACCTCACAGATCTAAAGAAAACATTCCTAAAATTCATTTGGAACCAGAAAAGGCCTAGAATAGCAAACGTAGTTCTGGGCAACAAAGGCAACTCAGGGGACCTCACAATCTAAGACCTGAAATTATACTACAAAGCTACTGTGACAAAATCAATATGGTATTGTAAAAAAAAAAACACCTGAGAATCAGTGGAACAGAACAGAAGATGTAAACACATCCCCAAATATACTCAGCCATCTTATCTTTGACAAAGGAACCAAACATGTTCATTAGAAGAAAGATAATCTCTTTAATAAATGGTGCTGGAAAAACTGGCTGTCCACATGCTGAAGACTAAAACTATTATCATGCAATAAACTAAAGTGAAAATAGCTCAAATATCAAAATATTAAAAAGCATTAAATTTTCAGGAAAAGAAAATAGGTAGAAAGCTTGAAGACATAGGTGTAGGCAGAGACTTCATAAACAAAACCCAGACTGCAAGGAAAATATTGCAAAGAATCAACAAATGGGATCTCACTTTATTAAAAAACTGTTGCGCAACGAAAGGAATCATCTGCAGAGTGAAAAGACAACCCACACAATGGGAAAAAATTATGGCCAGTTGTCCCACAGACAAAAGATTTATAACCTGAGCATGAAACGAATTTTTAAAAATGAGACCCTCAGATTCAAAAATCCAATCCAAAAATGGGCATCTCAGATGAGCATGCATTCATCAGATGAAGAAATACAAATGGCAAATGGGAAAATGTTCAACATCATTGTTCATTAGAGAGATGTAAATTAGAGCACTGGGATTCCATTTCACTCCAGTAAGAATGACTATCATCAAAAAATCAACTGATAACAAATGGTTGGTGGACTCTGGAAAAAAAGAACCCTTTTCCACTGTTTTTTTTTTTTTTTTTTTTTTTTTTTTGTTTTTGCGGAACCGGGGATTGAATTCAGGCCCCAGCGCTTGCCAGGGACTCATTTATTCCACTGAGCCATCTCCCCGTCCCCCTTTTTCCACTGTTGGTGGGAGTATAGACTGGTGTGACTAGTATGGAAATCAATCTGGAGATTCCTTTACAAAACCAAAAAAACTGGGATTAGAGGTCTCATTCAAACCTGCTATTCCACTTCTGGGTATCTTCCCAGAAGAATTACAAACATATATCATAGTGATATATGTATACCCATGGGGGTTTCTTGTTTTGTTTTGATTTTGGGGGTTTTTGTTGTTGTTGTTGCTGTTGGGTTGTTTTTTTTTGTTTGTTTGTTTGTTTTTGGGTTTTTTTTTTTGGTGGAACCAAGGATTGAACTCAAGCCCTTGCACCTACCAGGCAAGCACTTATTCTACTGAGCCATCTGCCTGGCCCCCTGTACCCATGTTTATAGGAGCAAAATTTGTAGTAGTTAAATTTTGGAAACAACCTAGATGCTCATCAACAGAGGAACAGATAAAGAAGATGTGAAATACATATATAATGGAGGACTATACTCAGCCAGAAAAAAGATAAACTGAAGACTTAAATGTAAATAGGTGAAGCTCAAGACCATACTAATAAGTAAAATAAATCAGACCCAAATGTATAAACATCATATTGTCTTACTAGTGCGAGAAACTGAACAAGACAATAGGACCCAAATTTACATCAGATATTGTGAACGGAGAGAAAATACTGCAAAAGAAAAGATAAACTGTGATAGGTAAAAGGAAGGAAGGGGGAAAGAAAAATATATCTATGTATGCACAAGTTAGTTAAGGTAGTTTTACAGCTAGCTTCTCTTAGTTCCTCGAAAAGAATGTTTCGTGCTAAAATTGTTCAGGTAAGATATCCTGCCTATCTCTTGGGAAGAAAACAATATGTAATGTATCAATTTTTGTAGCTGTCTTACTAACCTGGTTTAGAACTCATTTTTATTGTTTATCTTTTTTTCTCTTTAGAATAAAATTCAAAAAAGCAGGAAAAGGGAAATAATGAAGGTCAGAAGATTATAGCAACAACAAATACAAAATATTTTTATAAATCAATGAAACCAACAACTTAACTAATTACAAATATGATCAGTAGCAATAGTATTAATAATTAAATTAATAATACCAATTTTATCAGGTAAACACAGAAACATAAAATACACAAATTACCAATATCAACATAAAAAATGACATCAGTACAGAGTCTACAGATATTACAGCAATAGTAGGACATCCTTTTAAACCTGTAATATCCCCTGGGAACAATTTCATGCCAATAAATTTGATAACAAAGATGAAATGCAAGTTTTCATGAAAGTCACAAACAAAATTCAACCAAGAAGAAATAACTTGAATAGCCCTACATCTGTCAAAGAAATTAAATTTGCAAATAAAACCTTCTAATATAAAACTCCCAGCACAGACAGCTGCATCCATGTATTCTACCAAACACTAAAGAGAACCTGAATGAATTCTATTCACATTCTTCCAGAAAACTGAAATTGTATACTTCACAATGCATTCTATAAAGCCAGTAATAGCATGGTGCCAAGTCTAAACAAAATATTGCAAAAAGAACTACAGTATGATGTCTCTAATAAACAAAGATGTCATAATTATCAATCATGTTTTAATAGGTCAAATAAACAATGCTATATTCTAATGAAATAGGATTTATATCCTGAATGCAAGATTTAAAAGGAATCTACAATAAAAATGAAATATAAGAACAAAAGCCATGCTGTTGTATTGAGCTGTGGGGGACTCAGGTCATCAATTTGTGACATTGCAAGTGAAGCGGAAGACCCAATACTATTGTGGGCTGCTGGACTCTTTTGGAATGTTTTCCTGAGTTTACACACCTATAATATTCAAATAACGGAACTTAACAAAAAAAAGGTATACAGATGAATGTCCATTTTGTATCTGTGTATTCAGAGTGGTTAGGATAGATATATAGTTACATTCTCTTAATGAATAGAATGATTTGTTCTAATGGTGTTTGTAAAAAGGATGTCAGGTCCACATCTTGTACAGCAATTAACCACTAAGAAGAATGTATGCAGTGTGTTAATTAATGAAACTGTCCTACCAATTTGATTTGAAACTGTCTCATTGCTATTTGTTTATCAATAAAATTATGGCAAAAAAAAAAAATAGGAACCTAAGGCAGCAGAATGCCACAATTAAAAAGATCCATGATGAAAAACAAAAATATAACAAGAGTACATGAGTAAAACAATAAAAGAATTTTATTGCAAGGTTAAAAAAAAAAGGAATCTACAAATGCTGAGCATAGTGGTTCATAGTAGTAATTCTAGTACTCAAGAGGCCAAAGCAGGCTCCCGGTGAGTTCGAGGTCAGTGTGAGCTACATAGTGAGTTCAAGGTGAGACCCTGTCTCAAGAAACCAAGACAAACAAACAAAATGAGTCAATATAATTCATTCTACCGGTAAAGCAAAACAGAAAAAAAACTTTATCTCAATGGATGCATAAAAACACTTTTTTAAATCTACAAGCATTTCTGATTTTTAAACTCTCAACAAACAGGGAATTAGAAAGTGACTTTCTCAGTCATATTAAGGATATCTACAGAAATTTGCAAGTAAGGGTCTGGCGAGATGGCTCAGTGGTCTACAGCTCCTACTTGGAACAAGCTTGGCAAAGCACAGGGACCGTGGTTCGATCCCAAGCACCACATGCCAGCCAGCCCCGCCCCCTGGTGGGCTGAGCTGGCCACACACACACACACACATACACACACACAATAAATAAATAAATAAATAAATAAATGTTTTTAAAAAAAAGAAATTTGCAAGTAAAATCAAAATAACAAAACAGTAAATTCTGCCCCACCCCCTCAACAGCAAGAATAGACAATTAGTGTCATCTTTACCTCTTCATTGCTCATCATACTGGAATTTCTAGCCAGCTTAATAAGGCAAGAAAAAGAAATCTAGATGCTAACGATGAAGTACTGTGTTTATTCATATGATTATTCAGAAAAAATGGATACAATATGCAAAAAGGGTACTAGAACTAATGACTACATTAATTGAATTCATTAGTGCTTGAAGAAGCAAGATCAATATACAGAATTCAGTATCTTAGCAACAATCAAAAAATATGAAAATCTTAGAAATAAAACTTTCAGAAGATATGCAGATATGCCCCCCAAAACTAAAACATTCCCAGTGCAAACAATAGCTCTATCCTATGCAGGGATTAAAAGCCTATAAACTACTAAGGCTAATTGCCACCAAACAGATTCGACACAAACCTTACTTAAAATTTCAAAAAGTTTTTTAAAGACATGGACAAGCTGATTACAAATGCTACATGGAAATATAAAGAGTGTGGAACAGCCACAGGAACTTCTAGAAGAAGAACAATGCGAAAGAGCTAACACTGCCTGTTTCAAGCTCTGTGGACAACTACAGTCATCCAGATAGTGTGGCAGTGGCATCAAGACAGACAAACACATCACAAAAATCAATGGGACATAATAAAGATTCTAGAGCTGTGCCGGCCTCACCCCACTCAGTCTACAAGTCTGAGAGAGCTATTGAGACTGGGCATGGTGGCGCACATCTGGAATCCCAGCCCTTGGGAGGCTGAAAACAGGAGGATCACTACAAGTCTGATCTGTGTAGTGAGACCTTGTACTAAATACATTTAAAAAAAAAAGAATTTAGAACTTACACACACATAATTTCTGACACATTTGTAAAGGAAAATCATGGAAGAAAGGATGAAAGGAGAATAATCTATAAATTGTGCTGAGACAACTAGGTATTTATATGCAAAAGCATAAATTTTATTCCAAATGTAAAAACTGACTCAAAATGAATTGTGGACCTAGATGTTAAAACCTTAAAGTACAAAATTTCTTGAACATTAGGAAACTTACCTCTTTGGCTAATCTACCTTGTTTTGTTCTCTTGGACTTTGTTATCATTGCTGGCCATCATCTTATATTTCATCTTCTATATTCCTCCTATGTCTCGAGAGCTAGAAACTCTTTCTGTTATGAGGGTCTGTTGAAGTCCAGGCCTGTTTTGTTCACATGAAAATGTTTATTTTCTTTTAATTAGTCACAATATTTTCACTGGGCAGAGAATTATTCATCAGCTATTAATTTTGTCGGCATACTGAAGATGTTCCTTTGCCTTTAAAACCAATCCCATATGCCTTTCTCTTGTGACCATCAACATTTCTTCTTTATCTTTGGTATCTTCGAGTCTCACTATTTCTAAATACATTTTTTTGTCCTGGTTGAGGTTAATAAGTCTTCTTGAATATGTAGACTTATACCATTCATTGATGGTGAAAATTCAAATCCACTAACTCTTCAATATTTCTTCTGCTCTATTTTTTCTCTTCTTTTCTGGAAGTCTGAATAAATGCATGAGATCTTCTCTGTTTTGTACACCACTTAACTCTTCTATATGTTCTACCTTTTACTCTCTCTTCCTGACATGCATAATTTTTTTCTGGCATATATTTCAGTTTTTAAATTCTTTACCTAGTTCTATTTAATCCTCAGTAAAATTCTTATTTCAGGTTTTAGAATTATAGTAATTTAAGTTTTATTTTCAGAATGTTTGTGGTTTAAAAACCTAATGCCTCAGTCTTTATAGTTTCCAAGTCATGCAGATGTATTGGATTTTCTTTCATTTCCTCAGTGCCAGTGAGCTGGGCTGCACCCTCTACTCCTCTTTCAGGAATAAGGGACTTATTTACTCAGCTGACTGGAATTTGTCTGACAGTCTCCTTCTAATTAAGAGCATGACTAATTTTGATTTTTGTCACCTTTGTTCATAAGAATTTCAAAAGCAAAAGTTTGAAATTCCCCCAAATTGGCCGATGCCCTATGGCAAAAAGTCTTTAGCTCTCATGTTTTCTTTTAATTAATTTTTCTGGTAATTCTGTGCTATCTTGTTATCTATTTGATGCCTTGAAGAAGACTTGTAGATTTTTTTTTCCTCAGTGGGTAATCAGATCTAGATAGTCTAGCCCACTGTCTGGGAAAGCTAGAAGTGCTTGTCTTTCCCATACCTGGAGAGATTTTTGAGGCATGAAATATACAAGAGGGGCAGGAAAAGGATTCAGATAATCAGAACCTAGTGGTGCCTGCTGGTTTGCTATGTTCAAAAAGAGCCTAAGATCCTTTCTGGCTCAGAAGAGTCAGAATGGTGCTTGGTGACTGTGGTTGTAGTGGTTGATGCATTGTGTCAACTTGAGAAGTTTAGAAGTTTAATTAAGTTACTCAGCAGGGAGCCAAGATTCTTAACATCTTCATCTAGTGCAAGAGGAGGGCATAGACATTGTGCGAGTTCTACACCCCCAGCCCCAGGGTAGCTTGTTTACAATATAAGGAGGGGAGAGAGGCTGGCTAGAAGCTGCAGCTGCTGCCCTTCCCTTTGTTTTTCACTGTTTTTTGCTGCCATGAACTGCTGCTCTCTGCCATGTGCCACTCTGCCTTGGAGCCAGCCAAGTATGGACTGAAATGTCCACAAACTGTGAGCTAAATAAACCTTTCCTTCCTTAATTTTGGGTGTTGATTATTTTGTCCTAGCAAGAGTAAAATGTAACTGAGACAGTGGTCAAAGAAGGTAGCCTTCTATATGGGAGAAATTCTTGGGCCCAAACCCTTGAAAGTCTCTTCCAGTTTCAGTCTCTTCCAGTTTCTCTGAATCTATGCATATAAAGAACCATTTGCTACTAAACTTTAGCCAGTCTCCTCCACTTGTACCATGAGTGCTCTCCTCCCAGGTATTCTATAAGCAGGAACCAATCAAACTCTTTCTCTAAACCTCTAAGGCTCCCATCTCTAACAGCTTGGCTCAGGTTTCACTGTCTGGCACTCATCCTCGGATTTATACATGCAGAAATTCTAGACATTCTTCCAAACTAGCTCCAAGCCACCCCCTCCTAATGCTTTCTTTGTCTCCCTATTGGATTGCTCCTTGCTTTGATCTCTTCGAGCATTCTAAACCTTTCCTGCAAGCTTTGCTTATCTCTCTTCTTTCTGTGTTATTTAGGTCCTTGTTTGATTTCTTGTCCTAACCTGTTAGGTGCAAGTAGCTCAGGCAGGAAGCCCTTTATCTTTGTATCTAACATAGCACAAAACTCAATAAGTGTCCCCTTCGAGGGCAGAAATCTACAATGGGGCATGGTCTTTTTTCTTAATGTTATATGTCCTTTAGAGTTTGGCAGTAGGGGCTGCTCAGATTCCAAGAGATACTGGTGTTCAGAGCTATATCCATCTCTCTCTAGGGTCCCAGGGGACCTGATTGAAGACTCCATACTAGTACATAGAAGGTAGAACCAGGAGCTACGTGCCTGGTTTTGGAGACCAAGACATGAGGTTAGGTGCAGGGCATGCCTGGGTTGTGTTGCCCACAAGTAGCAGCAGAGCTGGCCAGGCTAAGCATAGTTGAACATTTAAAATACATTAAAGGCCTGCTCCCTTTGAAGTTGAAACTATCTCTATTTAATCAGAGAGAAACAACTTTTCAAAAGATTTTTTCCCTCTTTTTTACCTTCAGCTTGCTGGCTTCTCCTGTGGTTAGTAGCATGAATAAAACATGTATATCCCAATTAAATCTTGATTTAATTTCACTTCTTTGCAAAGCTGATGAACTCGAGTGCTTTCATAAAGACACTGAGCATTAGCATTCTTTTGTTATGCACAATCCATTCGGAGGAACAAGGGGCTAAAAATAATCAGCTGCCTCTCTCCTGGCCTTGCCAAGCTCTCAGTGAGTTAGGGGGAAAGGAAAACACACACACACACACACACACACACACACACACACACACACAGTGCTTTCCAGCCACTTTAATCCCCCTGTGAAGGCCCCCTGGTAATTGTAAGGATGAGAACACCTTTGACCATAGTACCATTCTTAGAGTTAGGAGTGAAGTCTGCAAAAGCACGCCCTTGTGGGTGATTCTTGGGTTCTGTGCTTGAAACAACCAGGGGCCAGTGTCCTTACCCCCAAGAAGGCATCAGGGGCAGCAGAAGATTCTGGACAAAGCTATAGCATCCCAGGGCACTGATAGAGCTTCTTACCATTCTCTTCTAAGTTCAAAAGTACAGATTTTTGTGCAGGTCTGTTCTCATCATCTCAAAAGCTAAATATTTTTTGCCAGAAGAAGATACATGAACATGCTTATCACCAGTCATTATTGGATAATAGAATTGTGGGTTTTTTTGTTATCCCTGATACTAAGTGGTAGTTTCTGGACTCTCCTTAACAAATAGAAACTCTAAAATAAGAAAAAAAAGTGTATTTATTGAGCCTCCTTACCATATACAACAGACAGAGAAGTTAACATATAATTTCTGACTTAATAGACATCTATATGGAATAACTAATAACAGATAATAAACTTCATCATGGCTTTAATCTACGTAGAATAATAATATAACTAAGAAAAGACTAAACATAGAAGTCCTAGTTTTAAGTTCTTCATAGAAATAAACATTTCTAGAAGAGCTACAAGGATAGCCAATACTTTGGCCCTAGCCCTTCAAGATCAGTGAGGACTCAGGACATAAGAGAACCTCTACTATAACATCCTGTAATTCAGTGGTGTCCCAAATTTTCTGATCAAGGAGATTAC
>NW_004524656.1:9579044-9597599 GCF_000260255.1 Octodon degus
GACAAGATATCCTGCCTGTATCTTGTACTGTGAATAACTACTATGAAAACAACAATATGCAACGTATTAATTATTGTAACTGTCCTACTAACCTGTTCTGAAACTGTCTCTTTTGCTATTTCTTTCTCAATAAAGTTTAAAAAAATAATTAAAACAATAAAGAAAGAAACATTTCTAAAGATAGTGATGGCAGAAGATGGCCTTCCAGGGGAAGTGCAACTAGATCCGAGAGCCTGTAGGAATCATTCTGACAAACCCATGCTTGGCATAAATCTTGTCTTCAACATCTCTGTTGAATGACACTGTCACTGAAGACAGCCAGTCTCTGAACAGAAACTTGGTACTGTCCGCATCAATCTCCACATATTTGTGTTTCGCTTGCTACTTAGAGTTTGTTTTTTTTTTTTTCTTTCTTTCACTGAGCCGAGCTCAGCTTCTCTAGTGGCTTTAGTTTGCTTCCTTGGAGTCACAAAACACCGGATCTGCTGCCTGTTCCACACAGTGATGCTTCCTGTTTGAGTCAGGTTGGACTCCTTATCTCCTTTTTGTCTTTCTTTTTCTGAATAAGCAACTATAGTTTGCTTAATCACACTTCAAATTTCATGATGTTTAATAAAGGCTTGAAAAATATATAAAACGTACACAAAATAGGAGAAAAGGATGAACATTCTCATTGCGGAAAAGGGTATAAGAAAGACACAGATTGTGGCAGAGTCCAATAACGCAGACTGCCAAGGAAGAAGCCAATCCCGATGGGGCTGTGTTTACCCAGGGAACTGAAAGAGAAGCCATGAGGTGGGGGAGGAGATTAGCTGGGGAAGACTTTGACCTGAAGGCTGAGTCACCACACATGCAGCAACCTCTCTCACCCTGAGAAGAGCCTCATTTGAGGTTCATGGAAACTCTTGGATCCAGATGCTACTGCTCAAGGAGGGCCCAAGTCCTGTGGACCCAGTAGTGGATGGCTGAGGAGAAGAAAGAAGTAAGAAGAGGCTTAGTGTTTTGTTTCCATGAAAGGTCTTCCTCTCAGCCACTTCCTTCCCTGGAATCTGATCAGCATATACAGTAATACGCATTACCCTGTTGAACAAAACTCCCAGAGCCTCTCTTCCACGTTCTTTGGGATTTGTCAGAAAAGCTAAATTGGAGGTAATACGGCAGGGGTAAAGGCCAACGGGGTTGATCTTGAGATGTAAGTCAGTTTCACGGGTTGTATGGAGAGAAGGCTAGGAAAGAGGAGGAGCCACAGGACCATGATGGACCAGAGCAAAGATGAGGTTAAGGCGGCCTGGGTATAGTTATCACCTCGGAATTCTCCTGCATCCTCAGAGTCCTCCAAGCTCATGGAGTTGTGAATATCTAGACAGACTTGATGCAATGACAACTGTGTATGGGCTGGACGCATGCAGGCCTAAAGTGTGTAATAGGGGGCCAGAGAGATAGCCTGATGGTCTAATCGCCTGCCTGGAAAGCACAAGGACCTGGGTTTGATCCCCAGTACTACATGCTGTGTGGACCTCACCCCCACACTCTGCTGGCCACTGAAACCAGGCATGGTGGCACACACCTGTAATTCCAGCTCTTGGGAGGCTGAAACAGAAGCATCACTGAGTCCCAGCTGCATACTGAGACCCTGTAATAAATAAATAAATCTTTTTTTTTAAGTGTGTAATAGGGAACTCAGCCTTTGTGGGCCCTGCAATGAGATTACAAGGAAGGCAACTAGAAAGAGGCTGCATTTCTGCCATACCTGGTTCTGCCCTACCCACAAGAAGTGTTGCGTCCGAGACTACATACCAACCCCTTCATTTATTTGTTCATTCACCTCTCATTGAAGGTGCCACTCAGACTAATCCTCTGGGCCACAGACAAGTTTCAATAGACTCTGGGAAAAGAACTGTGTGGCCTCAGGAAGTAGAATCACGGTTATTTAAGGAAGAAAATCTGGAGGCCCCAGTACCCAGAATTTGATCTTGAAGGAGGAGCAGGAGATCTAGATGGTCCTGTTTCAGGGGTACCTAAGATGTGAGGAGGGTTGAACAGGAGAAAAGCCAGTTTTGAGAGCCTTAAACAGGGATTCCAAAGCATCAATCAGTACTGATTGCAAAAGAACAAGGACATTTCTGATTATAAATTTGGTGACAGATTCTAAAATAGTGAAGTAGAAGGAGCACAAATTGTGGAACCTCTCAGGCTAGGCTCAACCCCTAACTCCCATGCTATCTGAGCCGCTGACCTCCTTGATCTCTGGCTTCCTGCTGCCTAAATTAGGACTGCATATCTACCTTAGGCAGTCAGTGAGATGGATTAGTGCCCCCTGCCACATACCAGGCTTGTGATAGCCATGGTTGTTACTGTGTTTAACAAGAGGTCAGCTTTCAAGGGAGGAGGGGAAGCAGCAAATGGTATTAGCTAAGTTTCCTTTGGGCTTGAAGACGCTCCTGGATGACTTTGTAAGTCTGAAAGTGTCCATCTTGCCCCCAGCTTGCAGGCCTCAGCAATCGTTTTGTGTTATTTCATTTGAGTGGATTCTTGCCCGCTGTTGAGAAAAGAAATGTCTGCTGCTGTGTTCTCAAATCCCCCAGCCTGTCCACCTCCCCCCAGTGGGCACAAATCTAGACAACACTGGAGCTTTCTTCTGCACGGGCTACTCACACCAATAAACAGGGCCTCAGACCCAGGAGGCACACGCTGCGGGGAAATTTACACACTCGTAAAGAGAACACGCCTGCTAATATGTTTACAGGTCGGGGGTCTTTCTGCTGAACACGGAGGAGATATTGCTGTAGTAAAAGGGGAAATTGCTCAAGCCCGTCTTCCAGGCACGGAGGAGGAGGGATCCCCAAGACTTGGCTGACATAGCTTATAAATATCCCGCATCCCTGTTTGTCCTAACTTCCATCATTTCAGGCAACATGTGGGACTGTCACATGTTAAGAAAATAAATCAAGTGAAATTATAGATTCGCCTTTGTGATCCTGATGTGCAGATTACACGTTATTACATTATGGATCTCACACCCCTCAATGCATTTCCACTATGGTATGATTATTCGATTTTGATGTATTGCCAACATCAAACCCAAATAAATATTTTTCTCTCCTAAGTGATGCTGAGAAAGAAGGTACTTCTTAAGTAGAAAGCCCATTTATGTGGTTTAGGAAGAAGTGAAAGGAAAGTACTATGAAGGAAAAACAGGTGGACCGTACTAGTTCTCCAAGGCAGGTCTTATTCCTTAAGTTCTCTAAGTCTTGGGGAACAAACACACTGGGAGAAAGCCATCCTGGAGTTTGGTGGATGCTCCGTGGGACGCAGACTCAATGGATGTCTACTTAACACCTACCCTGTGCCAGGCACTGTTATGGGCCTCAAGATTTCAGCAGTTTGAGAATGAAGCCAAAACCAGGCAAAAAATCACTGCCCTCATACAGCTTATGTTTGAGTAGAGGGAAAGAACTGACCAAGTAAAATACATGCTATGTCACCAGAGGACAGCTGGCTCCAAGAAAAGACAGTAGGGTGGGGAACATGTTCAGGACCAAGTCCAAATGGGTGGTCAGAAATGGCTGATGGTGAGAATGCATTTGACAAAAGCCCTGTGGAGGCAGGAAATCCCAGAGATATCTGGGGGAAGATAACAGAGCAAATGGGCTAGCAGTATACAGTCTGTAGGTCAGGAGTGGGGCTGGAGGACAGTAGAGGCTAGGGCAGGGCAAAGGACAGTAGCTTTGTGAGTCACTGTAATAGCTTTTGATCACTCCATGTGTGTGATGCAGCAACCACGAATACTGTTCCTGTTTGCTCAGTCTGTATAATGGTTGAGAATATGGGGGTCTAAGTGGGCAGCAACACAGAGTGAGAGGCACGCTGTATGGGAGGTGCATTTGGGAAGAGCGATGGGCCAGTCTGCAGAGGCCTCCTCTTATTCACGTACCTCCTTTCCCCAGTGAGCACACTCTTGGGAGCTTTGCTTATTTGTGTCCAGGGCTCAGAAAGGGACCTGGAGCAAATGGTGTAGAAAGCAAAGGGTCCTGGAACACAGGGGGAGGTGGAGTCAGGGCAGGGGAAGGCACACATTATAATGCGGTGGGGAAGGGGAAAGTAGCTTTGTCAGAGAAATGTTGCGTCCAAAGCCACTGGTTGCTGGTTCCTGCGGGTCAAAGGCCTGTGGAATAGCCATGGAGTTGTGCTCCATGAGGCTGCTGACAATAGTGGAAGCAGAAGAGCTCAGAGCAGCACGTAAAACATGTAAACAGGTAAGAGCCAGATGCCAGGCAGCCAGTGTATAAATACCAGCTGTGTAGGTTGCTATCTGGCAAGGTTGTGCCAACTGTCAGCACCTGGAGACCTTGTAAAAAAGGAGACTAGAACTATGGGGAAGAGGGACCTAGCCTCCTGGGAAGTTAAGTAGAAAACCAGTCCTCCTGCTGAGGAAAGGGAATTCTCGCTCCAACGCCATCTACTGCCCAGCAGCTCAAGCCTTTCTAGAACATAGTTCCTAACATTCTGACCTGGGGAAATCTGCTTTTCTCCCTTGTTGGGCCAAGGATGGGTCCTGATGAAAGATGACCAGGCCAACCATAGTGGAAAGAAGATTAGTGATTCACAAGGGCCATAGAGAAGTATAGATGACCTCACAAGAGAAGTCACTTTGGGAAACTGGTGTTTAGTAGAGGAAATTAGTAGCCTGAGGATCCACTGGGGTTAGCCAGAACCAGTTAGAGGATTTTGAAAAAAAATCCTTTCAGCTCTGGCCTTCAATCTCCTGGCCTTTAAAATAAAGCTTTCAGGCCTCTCTCCCAGAATCCAAAGCCTCCTTCAGAAGCACCCCTAAGGTCACCGCAAGTGGGGGCTTCAGAGGTGCCAGTCTCAAAGGTATCTGCGAAAAGGCCGTTCTGTCCAGAGCAGCACTGCTTCATGTTTTGGAATTCTGTGAAAAGTTTCTTTTGGAGAAAGTTATATTGCATTCAATTTTTTTTAATGTTTGAAAACTACCGAGCTAGAGAGTTCTGTCCTGCCCTTTCCCCACCACATCGGTCCCACAGTGCCAGGGGAGGTCTATGCCTCATCTACCCCACCCTTGTGCTGAGCATCTTCAAGAAAGGCATTTCTTAATTTCCCTTTGTCATTAATTCCATTGCTTCTCTGTCTGGCCCACAGTTTAGCCTATAGTTCTCATCATACACAGGATGCAAACAGCTGCTGAAACGAGGTTATCCTTTGGTCTGGAGCACCTTCCTCTATCTCCTCCATCCCATCCTTCCTGGACACCAGCCACCCTTTCTTCAATCTTCAGCCCCACTGTCACTTCTTTCAAAGACACCTTCCACACCTTCTTCTACTCTCCTCTATGTATGCCCAGGCACTGCTGGGATTTCATGACAATCAACTTTTCCTGGGTTCACCTCACTAAAGAATGATTTTTTTTTTTTTTTTTTTTTTGTATTTTAGGGCAGGGTCTACAGGGTGTTCAGGGTCTCACTACTAGATCAGACTCATAGTGATTCTCCTGTTTACAGCCTCCCAAGAGCTGGTATTACAGGCACGCACCACCACACGCAGTCTCAATTGCCATCTCAGCATGCTCCTGGGGTGGGGCCAGTGTGGCAGACCCAAGGATTGAACCCTAGGTCGCTGCGCCTGCTTACAGGTGCTTTAATCCACTGAGCTATTTGGCCAGCCTTAAAGAATGATTTTGAGGGGCCAGCAAGATAGCTCAGCAGACTAATGTGTCTGCTTAGGCAAGCTTAGGCAAACACAAGGACCACAGTTTGACCCCCAGCACCACATGCTACAAAAGCCCTGCCCCCAGGGTGGGCTGAGCTAGCTGGAGCCCACGTGTAGTGGTGCAGGCCTGTAATCCCAGCAATGGGGAGGCTGAAAGCAGAAGGATCACCATGAGTCCAAGCTGCATAGTGAGATCTCATAACAACCAAATACATATTTTAAAAAATGGTTTTGAGATTACAAGTAAATACATTTGTTCTAGTTATCTCTGTCTTTCGAAGTCCAATGTACAGATTGTGGTTTGCTACAATACCTGTCAGTCATAGATACAGACTGTGTGCCCGGATCTGGGCTGGGCATGAAGGCAGGCCTGCCTTCAAGGGCAGGCACTATTTTATAGATTAAAAAATCTTGGATCAGACCACTTTCATGGACCTACCCAAGGTCACAGATGAATGATGGCTATCACCTACAGGTTGACTTTTAAGAGATCTTTAAAAATAAGATTTAATTTTCTCTTCATCCTTCCATTCTACAAGGCGGAAAAATTGCCCAAGCTTAGATGAAAGGACAGGGCGAAAGTCTGGCTCCCTCTTCTAATACACAAATGTGGATGGGAATCTAACATGATGGTTCCCTGTTCTTTGGAGAATAAAACAGTAGCAAAAAGAAACCCTCCAGGATTGCAAAATACACATATCTACCACGCCAGACAGCCTTGAGAAAAGTCCAGAAAAACATATCAACAATCACCATTAGCTCACAGTGGATCATATATACATACATATATATATATGTGTGTGTGTGTGTGTGTGTGTGTGTGTGTGATTTAATATAATATATTGTAATCACCTAAATTGGTTTAACAACCAAGTATTTACAAATGTCTTATAACAGAATCATCAAGAGACTAGCCAGCTAAGCAAACATTCTCTGAGCTCCACTTTGTGTGTGGCACCTTGTTCTACATTACAGGGTGGGAAAGAGGCCAAGACTCCAGATCCTCCTTCCTCCTTGCCCCCAAGTCCACGAAAGAGCCCGGCTCTTCACAGTGCACTCACTCAGCTGGACTTGGGCCTCTTTGTGCCCCTCGTCACATGCGCCACATCCATCATAGCCACGGGCTTGTCTCATGTGCCTCGGCAACCCCAGGACTCCCAGTGAGACAGCCCTGTACAAAGCATGTGGTTGAATCCAGCAGGTCAGCCCTCAGCCCTCAAGTAGCTGGAAAAATAGACACACTATAGATGAAGTATGTAATTTAGGGCAGAAAGAGATGGGCCTTTCAGAGAGCTAGAGGTCTCCAGAAGCCCGGGACGAATGGCAAGTTAGTGCTGGCAGAGACAATGTCAGCAGTGGAGAGAGCGGAGCGACGGGTGGCCAGAGGCTAGCACAGGGCAGGGTGGAAGCTGGGGAGAAGCAGGAGCACAAGGATGGCAAGGGAGAGAAAACCGTGATCAGAAGGGTACGGGGCTGAGGCCAGAGCCCAGAGCCTCAAACTCCAGGGAAGGGACCAGGCCGCACCCGCAGCCTCCTCTGTCTGCACATCCTTGCACATCCTCAGCTCTGCTGCTTGGGCTCCACACTGCCGTCCAGCACTTCCCTCTCCTCCCCTGGCTACCTGCACTTGTTGCCTCCTCACTTCCTCCTGGACTTTGATCAAATGTCGCTCTCACCAGCAGCCTCTGCTGACCACCCACTTAGAGGTAAGTGCAGAGAGAGGGCTGCACTGTGTCGCGCAGAGTTTAGGAAGGTCACTGGTGAACAGTGGGATGGTGGGCGTGACACAGGAGGTTGTGGAGGGAGGTTGTGCTTAGTGCATTATGGCAAGAGACGGGAACAGGAGCACCTGCCGGGTAGACAGTAAGGGGAGGCAGGAAAATGAAGTTCAGGAAAGGGTAGAGATGTACTCAGAGCACTAGGACCTGACCATTGCCTGTGAAAGCAGGGCAGGTAAAGATGGGGTGGGAAAGGAATGCGGGCTTAGTTCTGCCCACTAAGCAGGAAAGGCCTGGTGTTGGACACAGAAATAAGCAGAAGGGCAAATCTAAATAGAGCAAGGTGGAAATATGACAGATTTGGTCTTGGGTACATTGAGATGGGGCTGCTTTAAGCATCTTGGTTTTATCACTTCCAAGCTACGTTAACTTTATTTCTCTACACCTCAGTCTCTTTATCTGCTAAGTGGAAGCAAAGCAAGACCTACATCATAGGTATGCGGGTTTATATGCACACACATACATGCACCTATGCACGCCACATACTGCAAATTCACGCCTGGGCCACAAATAGCAGCTAGTAGGTAGTGTTAGCATCGTTGTTTAGGTGGAAACATCCAGGAAGAAGATAAAACTGCAAATCTATTGCTCGGGGCTGGGGCAATTTTTTCAAAAAGGATTTATCATGATTGCTTTAAACAGGAGCTCTATCAGTGCTTTTAAAAGAGGATCTCTTTCTCTCTCTCTCTTTTAACTTTATTTGCAACCTTTCAGGAATCTATTCAACACGCTAAGCGAGGCCCCCTGTGGTTCAAATGGAACCTCTTCAGCTCTTCAATGAGGACATTGTTTGAGACTAATCTCTTCAAAAAGTGAGCCTGGGCCTAGAGTGCTCTGGAGAAAGCTGGCTGGGGGAGAGGCAGCTCAGAGAAAAAGCAGAAGGCGGAAGAGGGGGTAAGTGCCTTTGCGGGGAACTGCCTTTACCTGTGGACAGGGAGATGAAAGGCCATCCCAAGCGAAAACTCAACATTGCCACCTCCACCAGGCTCCAGGCTGCTCAGAAGTCTCTGTCCACAGTCCAACGTGAAGCCAGGCCCATAATACAAGTGGTTTCCTTATGAGCTCATCTTCTGACAAAGTTTCTGCTTCTTGGTGTTTGTTAATATAAATGCACGTGTGTCCACCAATGTGTGTAGTCAGAGAAGACCTTCTGGAGGAGGTATCATCCTAAAGGAATACAGGCAGAAGAGGAGAGCAGAGACCTTGAGGCAGCAGAGGTGCTTCGAGGTTTAGGATGGGGCCAGCAGAAGCCTTAGGGGAGCAAGAGCTCCCCAGTAAAACGTAAAGCCCTGGGGCTGAGAGAAGCCCCAGGCTCCTGCACCTCCTGAGGTGAGCTCAGCATACCTGAGGGCTAGTCAGGAATGAGAGCTCCTGTCTGAGCAGGGAGCTGTGGTCCCTGCACTGCCCCAACGAGTCGTACAGGAAGTCGCGTAACAAGCCAGCTCCAGAATCCATCTCTAGCTGCGTATTTTATTGACTTGAAACATTTTTTTCTAAATTAGTGGATTCTCAAAGCCAGGTAGACTATGTAGATAAATAAGAGTCCAAGGCTCAATGAGGAAAAAATTACTCCCGGGCTCCTTTCACCCCCACCTCACACCATCCTTTCCAATGTCCCCCGCTATTCCCAACATTCCCAGCCAGACCAGGCCCTTTTGCAACCTGCTCTGCGGCTTCCAAATGTGTGAGGTCTCATCGACCAGGAAGGATTCTAAATGTGAGATTTATAGAAAGAAGTTGACAATTTACACGAGAAAAGTTCTCATCTGAGATGGGTATGATTTATAAGTTTGTTTTTCAAGAAACAATCAGAGGGGCCCTTGTAAATAGCAGATTTATATATTAACTCTCTACTGTAGCATCCACCTGTGAATGAGTGAACAACATTAAGTTCCCATTTAGGAAACAAGAGCCTAAACCTCCTGGATTGAGGTCTTCGATTTATCAAATTCTGTCTGCTCCATAAATCAGAATCCAGCTCCAGGACCTGGTGGCAGTGTAACTCTCCACATTGCTCTGAGGTTCCTCTTTGTGTGGTATCTACTGCTTTCATCTTTATTTATTTCCAAAGAAAAAAATGTTGCAACTGATTGAACTGACTGATTGATATGTCAGTGCTGAGATTTATGAGCCCGGGTCCAGCTTCCAGGGCCGCCTCTGTAGCCTGTCTCCGTTCTGCTGGCAGCTTGGCCTCTCACCAAAGATTTGCATATGCCACGTTCAATCGTGCTCACGCTCTAAGCTGCTATATCCCTGGTAAAATCCTCTTGCTCCTGGATCTTTACCCAGAGGAGAGTCCCAGATTATCCCTCCAAGGATTTTACCCTCTGCTGTAAGGGATAGCTAGGAGAGGCTTAGCAGCAGAGAATGAGATCTGGAAGGGGCTTAGCAGACTCCCGACTTCACCAAGGATAATGTAAGTAGCCCAGAGAGGTGGAGACACTGCCTCAAAGTCACACAGCCTATCACAGCCAGAGGAGGAACAGGAAATTTTGTTTCTCAGCTTTGTACCCGTGCTGCTCTTTGTACCATGCTGTATTTCAAGGTGAAGCATTTGCTTCAAGACTGAGCAGGAAACCAGAATTGGTGGAAGTTTCTTCAAATGAAGGCAAGAAGAAGAGGCAGGAGCAATGTCCTGAGCTGTCGGCGCACAGTGGTGCCCTCCTTTTGCCCCCCGACCTGATCCCTGGGGATGACGGGTAGACGTGGCCAAGGTCCTCAGAGCACTCAGGAGATTCACTGTGTGCTCCCTCCTCGCCCTGCTATCTAGCGGGCTTTCTCTCCACACCTCCTCTCCAATTCTCCTGATTCTTCCAGGCTTTTCTGGTCTTACTCTATTCCTAGGTCTTGAGATACCAGTATCCCTTCAACAGGACATACACGGCTCTTTTTCCTTTCTTATCTGCTCCTTTTTTAAACTTCTATCATGCTTGTCTATGCCCCTCACAAAGCCACTTAATCGCAAACTATAAACATACAGTACCCAACTACTACTGAGCACATCCATGCCTTCTTTTGATACCTTCTGCATTAACTTGAACCATCATTCTCACAGCAGACAGTGCACGCGTCAGATGGCGTTGTGCCCACGGATGCTCCCAGCCTTTTTTAGACAGGGATGATGTTACTAGTTCTGACTGGAGGCTAAACACAGCAGTTAGGAGCTGACCTGCCTCCACCATCTGTGTCTGTACCACTGTGGTGACCGTGGAGGTCCTGGGATCCAGCTTGCACACCGAGAGGATGGCGTAGGATCCCTGCTTGGCATCAAGCTTTGCATGAACATTAAATAGTACCTATGTGTTAGGGCACAGAATGCTGAGGTCCGGGGACAGTTGTTGTAGCCTGTGTCCTCACTCTACTGTTAGCTTAGTTACTTTCCCATTGCTGAGGTAATAACCAACCCCCACAACGTGAAGGAGGAGAGGTTTACCTCGGCTCATAGTCTGTAGGGGTTTCAGTCTCTAGTTGGCTGTGTCCGAGGCAGGGACTCCTAGCAGAGGGAGAGAAGATGTAGCTCATGGTATGGCAGACAGGAAGAAGAGAATGATCAAAAGAAGGAGGATGGAGATAGAGCCTTCCAGGCCATGCTGTCAGGGACACACCTTCTTAGAACAGGCTTCACCTCCCTGTATCGCATTAAGCTATAAACCCATCTCTGGGCCTGTCCACTGAGGAGTATCACACATCACGGGGCCAGTAAGCCCCCCAAAAGCCCACCTAAGAACACACAAGGCTTTGGGAGGACATCAAAAGGTAAAGCACAACACTGGCAAATACAATTAATTATTGTTGCTTATGTCAGGCCTACCAGCAATTGACAAATAGTCATTTTTCCACTTCTGAGTCTCAGATTCCTCATTTTCAAAAAGAGGTCATTAGGTTATATGACGCAATTAATAATGATCCTCTTTACATTTTATGCATGCTGTGTAACAGACAATGCACTAAGTGCTTTATAAGCATTAGTACACATTGAATCTGACAAGGACACTGTGGGACAGGTTGCACTTATCTCCTTGGGATGAGAAATGTGAGAGGGATGGAGCAGCTCTCTGTAGCTCACAGCTCACACAGCTACCAAACGGGGTCTGACCCAGAGCCTCATGGTATAACTGTTGTGTTTTATGATCACTCAAGATCCTTCAAGCACAACTCTTGCAGAGAATTCATACCGATCTCTTAACTCCCCACTTGAATGCATATCTTCAAATCAACTTGCAAGTTATTTGAAAACAGAAGTGATGGGCTTCTGCTACTCATAAATACCCCCTTCTCTCTGCTCCGGAGCCTAGGCCAGTATGAACACTGAGAAGATGTTTCACAAATCCTTCTTGAATTGAATTGTACAACCCTGAAGTCAACTCAGATAAACATAGCCTCTGTGTGGCAAATCTAACTCAGATAGTGAGACTGCTTTAGGACTCAGACAATGAAAATGCAGAGCCACTCAGCCTGATGATTTGTGAGTGTCACGCGCTCCTTCACCACATGGCTGACACGCAACTGGGACACAAGAAGCCCTGTGTAATGGGGAAAGAGGGCCACAGCCGCTGCTCTCTGGGAAATCACAGCGCTATCTATAAGGGAGCTTTGCTCAAAAGTACTACAGTGATAGCTAAAGTACTGAAGTGAAGTGTAGGTGGATAATCGCTATATACAACTAGTTATATACTGGTAAATGTTGAACGATGGGCTCTCTGGTCAGGGTGGTGGGATAGAGCCCCAGCGTGTAACATGATACCTAGTTCCAGGGTGAAAATATTCACTCCATAGCTGACTATAAGCAACTAACATGATGTCATTGAATCCAGAGGTAGAAGACATGTTAGCTCTGGAGAAGCCATTGGAGACAGCATTCCATTGTCTACCTCACATGACAGGGGCTTCCTCCCAGCCCTGTTGAAAAATAAATCAGAGAACCACTGGAAGTAGGAGGAATATAAACGAGCTCTAAGAGAAGCTGTCTCCAGGTTGAGGAATATTAGATACTAAGGGGGTATCTGAAGTGTCCTTCTGTGAGCCAAGGTTTCTGAAAGCTGAGAATGAGCGCAGATTCTCATCTGTCCAGGCTGGTTTATGTCCAGGCCTGCCTGCAGGCAAACGGATGGGCCAGGCGACCTCTAAATGTCACACTCAGCCTCTGGATTCTGTGATGTGGGAAGAACTTGCTCCCAGCTTTCTTTTGCCACTAGGGACATGTCAGGCTTTCTCTGGGCCAGAGTCAACAGTGCCAGTACATGCCATATGCAAACATCCTCCACAGGGCTGCTGACCTAGTATTGAACAGGTTAATTGTGGCCAGTGGGATGCTCAGGTACCAGGAGGGTTTCTAGGCCTCTTGAGTCAGCCCTGGAGAATGCAGACAGCTTTTAACTCCTAAACATGGCAAATGGAGCTGCGTGCACCAAGTCCCTCACCAAGGGTGCTTGGGTGTGAAAAGCAACTGCAGATGGGGCCTGGATCTCCCTGCCCTGCATAGCTGGCCTGGGAGAGCCAATCACATCAGTGTGGCAGCTCTCCATCTGGCACTGTCCCCTGCTGCATATTCATTGTTCCAGGGGCTCGCAATCGTGGTCCAGAACCTCTCCTGGGAGTTGGCAGATAATGTCACAGCTCCTGGAACCTCACAGAGAGGGCAGAGATCAGCCTGCCAAAGAGCAGGGAGGGTGTGGATGACTGCTGCTCACTCCCCAGATACAGGAAACGAGGGAGAGAAAGCAAACAAACTGCCCTGGGGATCAGCTTCCACATTGGGCTGCCTCCTCCCTCCAGGAGGGGCAGGCCTGCGAGGCGGGGCTCTGGTGAGGCCAGCATCCAATGGGCTAATCACATCTCCAGAGCCATCTTGAAGGGACCAGGCACTACTCCTGTTTCTAACGGGTACAATGCACTCATTCAGGGCCAATTATTTTGAGTTAACTGCAGAGTAAAGAGCCAGGCTAGTTTTTCTCTGGCTGAACCTCAAGCTCAGAGTAAAGAACAGACTCTTGCAATGTGTCCTGGCGAGCAACCTCATTGCAGGGGCAGGTGGAGAATCAAGACACTTAAGTTCCTCATCAAGTTGCTTGTGAAGGCAGCATTAGGCCTCAGACACCTGATCCTTGGTTCACTACTTACACAGCCCTGGTAAATAATACAAATGATGACCCATCGGAAGCACAGCTTTGCATGACGAGCCTGTGGACTTATTCACTAGCAAAAGGACATTGGACTCAGCAATCATCAGGCGTGCATTCTGATGATCTCCCCACTCCCGCATCGAAGAGCAGCACAGCAGAGTCCACTTCGCCTTTGCAGTTGCTGTTTGGGCTCCCCCAGCCCTCAGTGTCCCCTGCACTCTGTGCTTCTCCCGGAGCCCCCAACCCTACTCATCTGTTCACCACTCATCCATCCATCCCTCATCCACAAGCTCGGGAACTTAATCACTGTTATTAAATGTCCTCTGTGAACCAAACCCTCTGCTGGGTACTGAAAGTGCTTGAGATTTAGTGATCAAGAGCCGAAGCTTTGGAGTCAGATCAGACTATGAAATGTAAGATAAGACCTTCCACTTTCTAGCCATGTGGCTCTTTGTACTTTTTCAGTGTTGAGGATTGAGGGTAGAACTTTTGCCCTGAGCTACATCCTCAGTCTTTCATTTTTTATTTTGATACATGTTGTCACTAAGTCACCACATTGACTAGGCTGGGCTCAAACTCACTAACCTCCTGCTTCTGTCTCTCAGAGAGCTTGGATTACAAACTTGTGCCACCCTGCCCAGCTCTGTGGGGCCTTCAACCTACTACTTATCTCCCTAAGCCCCTGTGTCCCTTGTATGTAAAATGAGAATAGTACTCCTTATTTGAAGTTAAACTGTATCACCAATAAATTTGCATGCATAGTACATAATGTAAGAATATAAAATATATAAATATAAAATAGTATAGTGGATGTAGACTATTTTTAAGAGCTATAGAGGAAAACAGGACAAATATGAAGCAAACCCTGACCTAGGTGAGCTTATGGTCAAATCAAGGGTCTGCTTGTGTGATGGATTGGAGGCTGCTTGGTAGAGCAGCCAGGTTATTCACCTATTTTTAGCTCCCAGCCCACTCCTCCTTCCTCCTTTGCTCCATTCCCATCACCCTCCTTGGCTGTACTGGCTTCGCCCTCCAGAATCAGCTAGTTGAATGAACTACATTTCCCAGAACTCCTGGTACATTTCTGCCTAGGAAGAGTCAAAGGAGGTATCTTTCTTCCTGCAAGAATTAGAGGACAGAATGGAAGCAATGGTCACTGTGTTTTTGACAGTCAGTGGGTTGGAGCCGAAGCTGGTTTTGTTCACACATGTTGTGGATCTCCTGTTCTCACTCGTCTTTGATGCCCAATGCCTGCTGGCGGTGTGGCTGCTCCACAGCCTGGGACTCTCCCTCACCGCCTGTCTCCCAGGCGAGGTGGGCCGTGAGCTCCATGGTGAGGGCGCCACCTTCCTTCCTTTGCAACCTTGACCTAATGTGTCAGGGTTGGAGGCAGTGAGTGCTGGCACTGATTTTTCCTGAGTTCTGGGGTTTCAGCTCCTCTGGAGGGGTCATCTCCACCTTGGTGTCTCAAGATGAAAGAGACCTCTCCTCTCTTCTTAACTGCCTGCCCTATGGACTGCAGTTCCTGCATCATGTAAGACAGTCATCACTTGAAGTCTGCTTATGCAGCGCCCATAATTGTGTTTAGTCCAGTTCCTGTAACAAATCTCTTGGGTAGGCAGGCAGAAAGATAGAAAATATGTACTTATAATATGCATCTGTGTATATCTGTGTGCATGCATGTGTGCCTGTATAAGTCATCCCTGATATACAGGGGATTGGTTTCCTGCCCCCCGACATGATATAAAATTCTGTGATGTAGCATTTTCATATATGCTACATGCAGCCTGCCCTATATTTTACATCATCCCTAGATTACTTATACACTTAACACAATGCAAATGCTGTGTAAATAATTGTTACACTGTACTATTTAGGAAATAATGATAAGAAAGAAAAGGTATGTGTTTGTTCAATAAAGACATGTTTTTTGTTTTTGTTTTTAATTTCAATCCATAGTTGATTCAGTCCATGGATGAGAAAGTCACAGATTTGGGGACTGTATATCATCCTACATACACATACATATATACATGTATGACTCTGTACATTCATCTGTATACATACACATAAACATTTATATCTGCACACCTTTACCTGCCCCATTGGTTTGTTACAGGACCTGGACTACACACACACACACACACACACACACACACACACACACACATTACCTTCAAGTTTGTCTCCCTTCCTTTCAAAAACAACTCTCTGAGGTGCGGTTCCTCCTCCAACCCACCATTCAAATGCCTGTTCAGATTTTTCTTCTCCCTCTTGCGTACTAGTCAAGAACTTCCTATCTTAATCTGCTCTGGGCTGCTATACCAGAATGCCTGAGGTTGGGTGACTTATGAAGAATAGAAGTTCACCTCCCCACAGCTCTGAGGGCTAGACTGTCTAACGTGAAGGCTCTGACCTCTGGCGAGACTTCTGGATGTGTCGCCATGGTGGCAGGAGCAGGGACAAAAGTGAGCACAAGACGGGGCCAAAGTCCCCTTCCTCAGATGAGCCCGCTTCTGTGGTAATGAACCCACACACGCAAAGCAGCACTGATTTACTTGTGAGAGGTACATTCCCACTAGACTCCAGACACCCCCAGGCAGGCTGCGATTCTGTGGGGTAGATACTGGGGACCAAGCCTCCAATACAGGAGCTTGGCAGCCATTCCTAAGCCCGAGCTCCAGCGGGCCTCCTTGTTTCCTATACCTCCTCATTGTGCCCTTTACATACCTGGCTGCCAGGTTAGTCCGCCCGCAACTTATCTTATTGTTATCCTGCTCAAAAGCTTTCAAAGATCTGTCTATTTCTTACTGAGTTGTTTAAAACCTCCTTACATGAGTGCTCAAGGCCTTCACAAGCTGGCTTCCAGCTGCCTTTCGGCCTCCTTTCTGGTTGCTCCCCCACATGCGCCCACATCTCACCCACACAGACTGTCTGCTGTCCCCCGGGAAGGACTTACATTGTCATCTTCCTTTTTTGCTTGCGCCTTTACCCTTACCACTTCCACATTCTTTTCCTCTGTCTACAAAATCTGACCCATTTAGCAATTTATCTCAATCGCCACTGCTCAAAGAAATCTTTTGGGGGCCCCCACTTGGCCCCGAGACGTCCTGTCCTCCTCCAGCAGTAGTCACTCAACCTCTCTGATGCTCTGCATCCTTATCTCTTCTCTCATCATCTTATGCATGTTAACAAATCTTTGACAGCCAGAACCCTCCCGCATCCCCACAATGCCCGGCAGTCACTCGCACATAAATACTTGTTAATTCAACCAAGCTGCTTCCCTCACCAACTCTATTCCCACTCAATCTCACTTCATATGTCAAGGTTATTGATTTTATTACCAGGAAATCATCTGCATATTCCTACCTGCTTTGCTCACCATGCTTGATATCTCAGATTTAAAGGTAAGTTAGACTTTAGACTGGCTTTTAAATATCCCCAGCTGATTCTAGTACTGCAGTTGATGCCTGTAACATTTATTTATAACTTTGCAAAATTGGCCAGTGGTTAAGATATATAAACCCAAAGGGGGCTCATGCATTTCCAATACATTAAGGTATATTTAAAACATGCTGTGTCTTATCAGGGGCTTTAAAATACACATTACCACAGGAACCAGGCAGGCGGGAGCAGGGTAATTGACTAATGAGAATTCTGAACAGTGACTGGAAATGTGGCAGAACTGCCCTTTGAGAACTGTGCTCACACCTATTAATGAACTTTATCCACGGCTCTAAAACACAGGCCTGTGTTTCAAATACAAGCCCAGGAGGCTCTGCGGCACGGATGCTGTTGCGTTAATTCACACCTAGTTATGGTGACTGGCACCAACTTTCAACACTGGTCAGGAGAAAGCTGCGGCAAAGCTCTAGAATAATTACTAAGGCTGGATTTATTTTAAACCAGGTGCCAGGTGTTAATATGAAAAGACATGTTTTTCTAACTCATTGTACTAATATTGTTTAGACAATGTGCATGGACTAGGGGGATGAGGGGCATTCATATAGTTGTTTGTATGTCCACAATCATGTGACTGCATGCATGCCCATATCCTGTCATGTAGGAAGGAACACGACATAGTAGAAAGGAGAATAATGTGGGAAATTCAGTGACCTTCAGAATTGGGACAGGAGTGGAGATTCCAGATAGGAGCTTCCATGGTTCATGGCCCTGTGATGAATATTCAGATTAAGAATAGACCGATTATAGGTATTTTGCTGAATTCAAGTACCTACAATCTTTGGTCTGGCAAGTATGAAAAGGTCCTTTAAAGACTTCTCCAAATACAGCTTTTCTAACTGCAATGGAGCACCCATCTCTGATAAAGCAAAACAAAAAAGGAGGATATAAATAAAGGACCATTTTACTGTATATATATATATATATATATATATGATAACTAGGATAGACATACAGCTACTTTCTCTCAGTTCATTGAGAAGAAACGATTGTACTAATATTGTTTAGACAAGATATCATGTCTGCATCTTGTCCTCTGAATAACTAATACAAAGACCACAATATACACTGTATTAATTATCGTAACTGTCCTACTAACCTGTTTTGAAACTGTTTCATTGCTACTTTATCTTTCTTTCTCATTAGAATGAATTTTTAAAAAAGAATAGTCTGAGTCTTTCACCCATCTCAGAGCAGGGTTCCTACAGCCAGCTTGTGGCACTCTACACAGACAGGCTGAAAGAGAGACTGTTGTGGCATTGTTATGAGCAGCGAAGAGCATAACATTGGCGAACAGCCCCAAAGGACAGCCATTGTCACCGTAGTGGAGGGAGGAAGGTGTCTTCCCATCAAGTTTTTGCATGCTCTTTGTCTAGAGTATCAAGCTAGATTGCCAACCTATACTATCTTATTTGGGCATTTTTTTCAACTTTCAATGATTTCCTTAAACTTTTCTCACCATCTCC
>NW_004524656.1:9604504-9607887 GCF_000260255.1 Octodon degus
CTTCTCCATTTGGCTAATTCAATCTCAGCCTGTAAAATTCCACTCAGTCATCACCTCCCAGGAGCTTTGTCCAATTCTCCACCCCCCAGAGACTGGTGGCTGACACTTTTCTGTGCTCTTATGAAAGTTTGGCAGTGTTTCTATCACTACTTTGAGGACATTGTAATCTAATGACTTTTTAGGCTTGTTTGAGCCAATAGAATGTCAGTAACTTTGGGAATGAAGTAATATAGATTGTCAAAATATGGGGTTTTGTGTGGCATTAGAAATTGAAACCTCAGACCTTCACATTGAGCTTCATCCCCTGCCCTTTTTAAATTTTAGACAGGGATTGCTAAATTGCCTAGGCTGGCATCCAATTTACAATCCACCGTCCTCAACCTCCCAAGTGGTTGAGATTATAGGCATGCATCCCCTACCCAACTTGATGAAAATTTTTTTTGAGTGAGACCATGAGCTAATGAATGAATTAGGTGTTTACATTTATTGTGTTGTAGGTATAAATAGGAAAAACTGAGTAAAAAATTGTAGCCCACTGGGCTCCCTATATCTTTAAATTTTTCCCTGAAAAGTACAAAATGGAACAATATTCTTGAAATTTTCTTTTTGCAGTGAGACTGAGATCTGAAGGTTTTTTCCAGCTTTTGATCACATGAAAATTAACCAGCTTGTCATCTAGTCCACCAGGAATACCGTTCCACACATGGCACTGGCCACACTCAGCAAGGGTTTCTTTCCTTGCATTAAGATGTAGAGGACACAGAGAAAGGTAGCAGTGGGAAATGGCTCCGAGCAGCAGGACACAGATTCTATAACTCTTTCTGCCACATGCCCTTTGGAAGGTAACTTTGGAAAAGCCACTGAGTCTCAGTGCAGTGACATGAGGCCACCCAGGGCTTCACACCCAGAATTGAGCTGACGGTGAACTCTCACAGCAGCACTGGAGGCCCACAAATATTTAACAAATGGTAGGTGTTTGATGAGTAGACAGCGATCCTACAGACCACCACCACTTCCTCTGACCAGCTGCACGAGCCTGCGTCAGGATTTCCTGAGCTCAGCAAGATGGACAATTTAGGGTCCACACCTCTTTGTCATAAATGGCTTAAACTACCCATCCTCGAGGTTCACCAGCATCCCTAGACTGCCCACCAGATGCCAGGAGCACTTACTGTAGGCCTGGGGACGACAACAAGATGCCTCCAGAAATGATCAAAATTGCCTCCAGGGGCCGGTGAGATAGCTCAGCAGACTAAGCACCTGCCTAGGCAAGCACAGGGACCGGGGTTCAATCCAGGTACCGCATACTGCGCAGGCCCTGCCCCTGGGCTCGCTGAGCTGGCCAGAGTCCAGGCATAGTGGCTCATGCCTGTAATCCCAGCACTAGGGAGGCTGAAAGCAGGAGGACCACTAGGAGTATGAGCTTCATAGTGAGACCCTGTAACCGCCAAATACATTTTTAAAGATATTTGCCTCCTGCTGAGAACTTTTCTTTAATAGAGGGAGATAACCTCTTGTTGCTTTTGATTTTTTTCATAAGTAAAATGGGAAGAATGGAACATTTTCCTGACTGGCACTTGAAAGCATTATTTGAATCAACTATGCTAATGGATGTGCTATTGTTTTGAACACGTCAAAGTACTGTTCAGGGAACTGTTTTGACAGACTTCACCACTGTGAACACTTAACAGAAAAGCCTGGATATCACCCCATGGCTGACACCTCCCCCCACATTGCCCCAGAACCTCTGAGGTCTCAGGCCGAGAAGTCAGTCAGGGTCCCCAAGGCCAGGCAGAACAGTGGACAATGAGCTCCTTCCACCCGCATCAGTGGAACTGTGGCTGCCCAGGGAGACACAGTTCAATAGTACTCTTGCATGGTCCCATGGACACAAGAACACAGTGGTATCTGCAAGTGGAAGTCTAGAATTTTCTCTGAATCTCTGGGAGGTTCAGAGCCCTGGCCATCTCTTGCGGCTCCTCCAGGCAGCTTTGCACATCCAGCACTGTGCTAGCTACTGCTAAAGTTTGCACTCGCAATAAAAAGGTCAAGTTGATATTTTAACCTCAACTTAATTAAGATCGTACTACAGGGGCCACAAGCGACCAAAGCTTCAAAGTGTGCGTGTGTACCGAGGATCTATTACATTCTGCACTTGGGCCCTATGACCACAAAAGCAGTAGTGATCTTTATCCAGCCAGAAGTTCCTGGATCTGGCTGTGCTGAGAAGAACAGGCCCAGATATTTGGTATGAAGCAGGCACAAAATGTGCCCTTCGTTCCTCCTTTCCGTGAGCTTGCTGAGAAGGGAATATTATAGGACAGACATTAGACAAGCACCCGTGAGTCATGACTGTCACACCATAAGCCATCTTTAAAGGGGATCCTGGCCTAATAGTGATCTCTTTCAGTTTATTCTTAGATGCTGGGTCCTCTTACCCAGCACATATATCACCAGGAATCCAGGCTTGGGTCGCTGGCTTGCGCAGCCTTGTCTCCTGGTATGTTCCCATCTCATGCTGCAGGCATCTGTCCTTCGCCTAGGCTGGGCACAGGACCATTCTACAAACCTTGAGACACCCACCCTGCACTTTGAATCTTAGAGAGCTTGGAGTCTCTATGTCTTCCTTCTCAGAACACTCTGCACTCATGAAAACTGACCTCGTCCATATCCAGAGATCCGGGTACAGTCTAAGAAAGATTCTGCTTTTTATCAAGCCATCAACACACACACACATTACATATGCAGGTTGTGCTGTCCCAGGATGACTTTTTGTGTCATATTTGGAGAGTGAGGAGGAATCATACAAATAATTTCACTCATGATAAAAAATAAAATCCCCTTTGACTTTATTGATTACTAGATTTGAAACTGGCTCACAGGACAGGGATAATGTTCAGCGGCATGAGCGCTTGCCTGGCAAGTGCAGGGTGCAGAGTTTCATTCCCAGTGTGAAAGAAAGAAGGAGGGGGGGAGAGAAAGAAAGAGAGAGAAAGAGGGGGGAGGGAGAGGGAGAGAGAAAGAGAAAGAGGGAGAGAGAGGGAGAGAAGGAGAGAGGGAGAGGGAAAGAGAGAGAGAGAGAAAAAGAGGGAGAGAGAGAAAGGGGGAGAGAGAGAAAGAAAGAAAGAGGGAGAGAGGGAGAGAAAGAGAGAGAAAGAGGGAGAGAGGGAGAGAGAAAGACAAAGAGGGAGAGAGAGAGGGAGAGAAAGAGAGAAAGAGGGAGAGAAAGAGGGAGAGAGGGAGAGAGAGAGAAAGAGGGGGAGAGAGAGAAAGAGGGGGAGAGAGAGAGAAAGGGAGAGAGAGAGGGAGAGAAAGAGAGAGAAAGAGGGAGAGAGGGAGAGAGAAAGAGAAAGAGGGAGAGAGGGAGAGAGAGGAAGAGGGAA
>NW_004524656.1:9608007-9626370 GCF_000260255.1 Octodon degus
TAAGGTAGTTTTACAGTTCACTTGATGACACTGTTCTTCACCCATCGAGATGACATCATCACATTTGGACAAAAGGCTTCAGCCAGGCAGATGTTCTCTTTGAGCCTCAGTTTCTCTGTCTGTACAGTAAGGAGCATGATCCCATGGCTGCTGTTGTCTCAGAGGACAGACGAAGAAAACCCTATTAAAAAGGACCAGGAAAATGCCTCCAATAAAGAGAGACCAGCTGGGTTATAAAAGCATTTTGGGGAGTCTCTGGCTACAGATGCCGAGAGAAAAGTGCAAGACAGAGAACCCATAACAAAACTCTAAGTAATTCAGCTTTTTAATTAGATAAACCTGCAGCCATCAGAGAACAGCACTTCCACCCAGCAAACCAGAGGCCTGGACTGCGACGCGGCCCCCGAAGTGCCAGTCGTAGTAACAGGGGTACGGTAAGGCCTCCCTGCTCCACACAGCATCATCCATTAGAAAACAAAAAAGGTACAGTAAGTGCCACGGAGCTCCTCCATTAATTGCTAAGTAAGGGGAAAAAAAGGGAAGAATAAAGTGCTTTTACCTGCTCGGCTGGATAATTAAAAGCTGCCTGAAGCGCTGCTAACCTTTTTCATTATGGCAGTGTTCATTATAAAGCCAGAAAGAATTAACTACACTGCATTATCAGATATCGAAAAATATTAATAGCAAAAGTGAGAAAGGGAAAGGAGAAATTTTGGGCGAGTTAATTAAACCACACGTCCTCGATGACTTATTAAGTGACTGGTCGAGCTTCCTGGAGCTGGGTGAGTCCCGGCGAGCGCGGCACTGGGCGCCGGCTCCTCCGGAAATGAGTTTCCAGCCCAGCAGCTGTGTATTTTCCCCCTTTATTGCAATTTTTTCCCGTTTCTTTCTTTCCCAGTATGGCTGAGTGAGCAGAGTCTTGGATTGGGACCACCGTGGAGCCAGTCAGTGGGAGCTCACGGAAGCTCTTCCAGGCCATGACTAAGGGAGGGACAGGGAAGTGAGGCCCCCGTGTTGATCAGCAAGACCCTGTTGGTCCTCCAGCCCGGAAACAGGGGAGAGCGTCACGCAGTGCAAAGGCCCTCTGGTGCTTCCTTAACCAAAGCCCAGGAAGAATACCACAGTGCAACAGGCCCACCTTCCCTGTCAGATTCCCTTCAACAGCCTCGGGGCCTCAGCCTGGCACGAGGCCCCCTTGGGCCATGAGCACATTGGGAGTAATACAGAGTCCGCTCTCCAGCTGCCTGAAGGGAGAGTCAGTGCGACCCCGAGCACCCATAGTGCCCTGCTGCTGCTGCAAGACCCCTGTAGGCAGGGACTGTTGCACTGGCAAACTTCTGGTTGACTGAGCCCTCATCCTCTGCAGTACTACTGAGTGCTTAGTAAGGAAAGGCCACACCTACAGCTCTGTCCTACAGAATGGTTTTTTGCAGGAGTTTGACTGTCACCACAAGGTAAGGGGAGCATAGCAAGGTGGGGAAAAGTGACATCTTTCTCTTCAGTGGTGAAGGGAACAGGGAGGGAATAGAAACATTTTCGTTTAGCAAAAAGCAAAATTGATGATGAAGAAAATGTACTATTGATTTTTTTTTTTCTTCAACCTGCTGGCATCGGAACTTTAAATGAAGTCATAGAGCCGTGGAGGATCCAAGTTTGATTGGTTGTGTTTCAGCCTAATCTCATTTTAAGAGTCTAGTTTGCATGATTGGTGGTGACATGTGGAGGTTTCTCTTTAGGCAGAGTAAAGTGATCAATTTTCCAACATGCCGTCATGACAACCAGACACCGTTCTGGAGAGCTCCCGCCCTGAGCTTGTCGCGGAGCTCTTGCCCTGACTGCAGTGAGCACCAGGAAGGGCTCCACTCAGAACTCAACTGGCCACGCCACTTGTCCGTGGAGAAGCTTCTAGGAAATGAGTGTGAGAAACACTTCATCAGGCTGCCGCCTATTGGGAGTTAGAGGAGAGGGGACAGGAAAGTGTGGCTGGCACAGGGAAGAATGCTGAAATGGCTGCAGAGAGAGGAAGGGGAGGTGGACAAAATAATTAACATGGGCCCTGTGGTCACATCCCTTCCTGACTGTTATGAAAATGCTGTGTTTGTACACCTAGCTTCTTGCATTTTGCCAGCCCACAGTTTCTATCCTGCAGTCAATGGAAACTCAATAGTGACAGCAACAGGGCCATTTCCTCCTTAACTGAGTTATGCATGTAAAGCAGAGCATTTAGAATAGTGCCTGGCATTTAACAGGCACTCAATATATGCCATTGATTCTTCAGCATCTTGCATCTTTATCTGGAAACTTTCATGAGCTCTCAATAACTTCAGATATTCTGAAAGGAAAAATCTAGAGATAATGCAGAGGCAGACATGAACATTGAACGCTGAATAATTCTTTAGAGGTATATTGGCTCATCGAATGACAAAAGCATTTTTTCATATTTGGCAAAATTCTTAACTTGGTCTTTTAATTTTCTGAGGGTGGAGAACAGTAAGAGTCAGTGTTTTATGTACTTGCCAGACCTCAGAGCTGGGCTTGAGGGAGCAGTGGTCATCTGCAGGCATCAAGCCTCTCTGCAGAGGCTCTGACAACTCCTTCTTAGGAATAGATATGAAGGGTGAGCTCCTTCACCCGAAGGCTAAGAGGAATGCCAGAAAAAATCCACAAAACAAAATCCTTTCAGGTGGAAAAGCAGAAGCAGAAAAGCACTGTGAGCCTTCCAGGTACCCAGCCAGACATCACCATACCCCACACATGTTCTCCTGTCCTTCTTTTGGCTCAGTTCTATCACACATTTCTCCCTCTTGTAATCCTTTTCCAAGTTGAACCTTCTAGTTCCCAGGGCCAAGGGCAGGTCCACAGCCCCAGGAAGTCCTCTTTGCATTAAAGAGCCAGTCCTTGTTGAGATTCTTTCTTCTCAACTGGTACAGTATTAGCTGAACCTCCCATATTTAACCTCTTGAGTGGTCAGTGTATTTGTTTCTTTATCTCAGATTGTTTGATAGCTTCATGTTAGACATCTTTTCTCCATTCTTTGCACCTCTAGAAAAGTTATTTGAAAAATGTCCCTCTGATTAATTCCAATAAGCTTCCATGGCCCTGTGTTTGTGTCCGTGTTATAGCAAGTCATTTATAGCGTTTGCGTGAGCTGTTTATGTTATCACTTATTAGTCACCTTTCTATCACTATAACAAAACACCTGAGACAATTAACTTGTAAAGAGGAAAGAATCACTTGGGCTCTTAGTTTGACAGATTCCCACCCATAATTTATTGGTCTGGTCACTCTGGACCTTTGGCAGGGTAGCACACTGGAGCAAGAGCATGTGGCAGAACATCGCCCACTCACCCTGTGGACAGGAAGAACAGTCCAGGTCCCATAGTCCTCTTCAAGGACACTGTCCCAATACTGAAGACCTCCTACTAGGTCCCACCTCCTAAACATTGTGCCACCTTCCTCTCTGGGGACCAAATCTTTAACACATAGGCATTTGGGGGATATTTAAATTATAATTGAAGTTACAGCATTATCTATTCTACTTGTGAGCACTTAGGGGAAAAGCATCAGCCAGTTATCATGCCTGGAACAAGCAGGCTCAACATATGTTTGTTGAGTCAAATTGAATTGAAGCAGGTTGCATCTGTCTTCTGTCTACCACAAGACTTAACTTGGTGCTAGGCAAAGTCTGGATGGGTACCAGGTACCGGCATGCTGAGTCTGAATTAACTCCCCCGGCCTTCACAGCCCCCCAAAGCTCCCTCACATTACATGACTGTATAGGGAAGAAGTAGGTGGTCTTTGGACTTCAGAAAGCTTGCTCACCCTCAATCTTCCAGACCATGAAGCAGACAGACCACAAACCAGAATAGGCCAAGGAGTCCAATTTGTATCGGTTTCTCTTATTTTATAATATAATTTACCTTTTATTCCAGAAAATTATGTAACTATTGGGGTGAGATGAAGGTCAAGGCTTTGTGCACCCCTCAAATACATTATAATCCATATGAAGATGGACGTATCCCATGGATGCCCCATTCTAAGTGTAATAAATACTGCCCATTTAGTTTCTGAGTTCAATAATCTATACATCTCTCTGGGCCTGAGATCTCTTTTTTGCTGGGTTAAATCAGAAGACTCTAAGGTTCCTTTCTGCTCTAATATTCATGTACTTTAGATGCCCTGGGGATTAGAGACCTTAGCCATGTCTAACTCCCTTCAATCTTCCTCCCTGCTACTGTACATGAACAAACAGACAGTCAAAGGGCATGCACCTGCTTTTTCTAGTCTCCATGTAGTATGAGGAGCCACAGAACCAAATTTGCACAGCAGAGTAATTCTGTTCAGGGGCTTCTGAGAGAAAAATTTGCTTTCCAAGATTAAGTGGCCAGGTACGACCTATGATGTAAGATGCAGCTCCTCTTGAGAGAGGACCTTGAGCAATGGCTTGAGTGTGTTGTCTTCGGATAATGCTGTCATGTGCACAGGGTATATGTCCACACACCAAGGATGGTGGCCTGCTCAAATCCTTGGTGACAAAAGAAAGCTATGGGGCCATACTGGTTCAGGAATAATTATTGCCTTCACAGGTTCAGGCATTAAATTAATTGTAGCAGAAAACACCAGTGACACACCCTTTCCAATTCCTGATCAAGAGGTTCATCAGCTAAATCACTTGGTTCCCTTGGAGTCCCTCCATGAGGCTAGCCCCAACATGACCAAACTCCTAGGAACATACAGAAACATGTGCATACACAGACACACAGACCTAGACACTGACCCAGACATGCATGCACACTTACACGCATGCCATTTGTAGTGATTTATACATTATCACATGTCATCTTCTCTCTACTCTATTAGCTACATGCTATGATTCTGTTTTATTACACAAAGAAGCTTAAAGCAAGTTCCTATAATTTCACTGGCTCCAAATACAACGCATTAACACAACCCAGTGACAGCTAAAGTCAAAGTTCTACACCCCTTGTCTTCAACAATGGATCCTTGTCTCCTTTTTCCACCATTATGGGGCCCAGACTGGGAATAAGCCATCCAAATCTTGAAGAAAGCTCCAGGGATCATCAAGGATCATCTCCTGAAGGAGAGCCATGTCACAGATGGTGCTTCTCTTGTCACTCAGAGCTCCTCATCCCTCACTGAGAAGGTGGTAAGGATTGTGCCCTGGCCCCCAGGCCCAGAGCACAGATAATTAATTGGGGCCTGTGGAGCCGGACAAATGCAGACTGACAGTGGGCTTACCTTTCTTATAACCTGCGTCTCAGCTAACATTAGTTCTACAGAGAAACCCGGGCCTTGTTGACATGTTGTTCCTTTTCATTAATAAATAACTGCCTGAAACAATTACACTTCAGGAAACTAACCTTATTTTTCTCTTTTCCTCTGAAAGCTACCAAAAATTAAAAAGCAAGGGTGCCTAAATCAACTGGAGTGCTCTGGGCAGGTGCTCTCAAGTGCAATGTGTCTCTAGGGAAAGAGCTTTCTGGGGAAGGGCCATCACTGGCCATCTCTTCCATAGCTCTACTAGAAGGCCACCATGGGGTAAAGTTAGCCTCACAGCTTCTCCATGTGACGTTGGCCCCTGCACATCTCAGGATCCCACAGCCTCGTAAACGCGAATTTCCTGGAGACACAAGCCCATGCCAATCTTTTTGAAAGTCAAAATAGTATCATGAAAAGTTTTACATTCTACATCTTATTTAACTATACTGAATTATCCTTCTATTGTCCAAACACCAAATACAATACATTATGGTGCCCTAAAACAATCTGCAAGTATCATCTCCCTATTGCGTGGGTCAGGAATACAGCTTTGCCTTCGCTGGGTCTTCTGCTTAGCAGCTCATGGGCTGGGATCCAGGCATCAGCTGAGGCTGCAGTCTCGCTCAAGGTCCAAGTGAGCTCATTCATGGGGCTGCTACCAGCATTCGCTTCAGCTCCGGCCGTTGGCTGGGGCTTCCCTCAGACCTTTCTGTCAGGCAGCTCACACCATGGTGGCAGGGATCCAGCAGCAGGAGCCAACAAGAGAACAAGATGGAAACTGCAGTCTTTTTATGACCTAACCTCGGGAGTGATATGCCATTACCTTACCATATTCTGTTAGAAGCAAGTCTCTCGGCCCTGCCCACTCTCCAGGGAAGGGCACTATATAGACACGAATGCCAGCAGGTAGGGTCACTGGGACTGTGTTTCGCAACTTCTGAACCTCACATGTTTCAGCTATCTATGAAGATGTTATAGTAACTACTTCAAGGGTTCTGGAGAGATAATCCAATGAACATCGGAATGCCTGGAATAGTACATAGTACACAGTAGGTGGCCTAAAGAAGATAATGGCCCCTCTCCCCCTCATCTTCTTACATCACACTGATAAGGCTAGATGTTTATATAAACAGATAATCTCTGCTCTAACACACGTGTAAGGAAGCAATTCAGAGGGCTCCAGGGACCAAAAATGACGGCAATGGAAGAGGGGGCAGGTCAAAAGCAGGACTGTCCTGTAGCTGCAAGGTGGGAGGAAGTCTTCTGCAAGAAGGGAAGAACTCGAGGATACTGTGGGAATGCAAGCAAAGACCCAGCCACGAGCCTGCAGCCTCCTCGGCTTGCTGTGACCCAGGACCATCGGCTCTCTATTGTAATCCAACTGGCCACTCTCCCCAGTGGTTTGTGACAGCCTGGTGAACATTCCTAGCGGGGTTCCATAAATAATGACATCTTTTCTTCGCCCAAGGTCAGTAGACTGGAGAGCCGGCTCAGAGCATTGATCACTTTCACTTTCCTTCTCTAATTCTCACCAGTTCATTAAAGCTTGACCTTCTGGGCTTCTCTGGCGACTGTGGATGTCCAGCCAGAAAGACCATTATATTTTAAAGGCTGTTAAACTGTCCAATGATATTTTAGTTTCTTTTTATATATTTGATAGCAAATCATCAATCACTTTTGTAAACTTCTGAGTAAAAACGAGGGAGAAAAAGATGGAGAATTATACGAAATTATAGTGGAATGAAGCAGTTAAATTTCTCTCTAACGGCTGAGGCGAGGTGAGGTGAGATGATGGTCAATTATCTTTTTTCCACTCACTGATAAATCGCCAGCACCATTGAGGCTGTCAGTGCCTGACTCATGACAAGCAGAGAGGGGCGTTAACATGACAAGAGAGCTGGGAACGGGGAGCAGCTCTGCAGATGGAGCTGGGGCTTCTCCAGCCCAAGCTCAACTTGCTGGCCAGGAATATTAGCACAGGTCTTGACCCCGTCCTGGTATACCCCCTTTCTTTTCTGACCACTGCCCCAGCAAAATCCTCCCTCTCTCTAATGCTCAGAAAACAGCTGCACCCATCCCCAGCATCCGTGTCATTCTCCTCCAATGTGTCCAAAACTAACCTCATTGTTCATGCACATTTTTTATCTGAGTTAATGGTACCATCATTCACCCAAGTTATTTAACTAGAAACCTCATCATTATTGTAGCAAACACCTCCCCTTTCCTCACCTCCCCCAGCAATTAATTTGTCTCTGAGTCTGGCCCATTGTCTAACACAATTATTTGTCACATCTGTTGCGTCCTCACCATCTCCTCTGCTGTTGCCACAGCCCAGGTCTCTAGCACTTTTTCTCTAAATAATTGGAACAGCCTCTTAATGGTTTTCCATCGCTTTAGTGTTCACATGCATAATAGGCGCACACACCCACTCACCTACATCCCCAACACCACTCATAAATGCACATTCACATGTATCCAATCACAGTCACATGTAACGCACACTTGCACACTCACATCCCCCACACACACACACCCACACATCTCTGTGCTGCTTGGTCAGCTTGTCTTCTACAGTACACTCCTGGTTGCCTGACGTTCCCGCTTCAACTTCAGCAATTCCTCTACTGTACAGTTCCGCAAGTCCCCCTGAGGCTGGTCTCCATCACCAGGCCGAGGGATGTATAATTCTCTGCACACGCTCCTTCTTATTTCTAGAGCTTTTTTCCTGTTTCTTTCTCTGCCAAGATTCTCTTTCCTTTCTAGTCTGCTTCTTCCCTTCCTTTAAAACCAAATCACAAGTCGCTTCCTGGGTAAAGCGCTTCCTGTACCCCTCGAGGAGCTAGCTAATCTCTTTGCTGTGCTCTCATGCAACCAAGAAATTCCTCCATTGTATTTCTCTATTTTTTATATATCTCTCCCCCCACTGAGTTAGAAGGTTCTAGAACACAAACTGTGGCTGCTCTTCTAGCATCATTAACAAACTAGGCACAGGGCATCTGGTTGTCTGTTAAGTCAGTGATTCCAGCAGTCCCAAAGAAAGACAAGCATGGGGTAAAACACTGATCTTCCACCTAATAGCTCGGTGACTTCAGCAAGAGTTCTGTGCCTCAAGCTTCAGTCCCTACCTATAAAATAGAAATTATTACTAGAATACTATAAGGATAGAATGATGATGACCCGATGTAGAAGACAATGGAATGCTGGAAGAACAGGAAAGAGGCTGTGTTAGAGAAGACGCTGGGGTTTCTGATAGCAACTCGGTAAGTGAAGATACTATAAGCCAAGCCAGAGAGTTTCAGATGAGAGACAGCACAGTAGAAAATCCAGTACACTGTAGGTTCAGTCTGTACCCCACCTTATGGAACTCTAGCAATTACAGAACAGGAAGAAGTATATTCCTACAAAAATATATTCCTACATGTTCACCATTATATTTCTTTTTTTCTTTCAGTTACTCTTCTTTTATAATGATCTGAATAGATGCCTAGGTGTGGTTGAGGATAAATCTCCACTTGATGCTAAGGTCCCTGACAGATTCTAAGATAAACATACCAAAGGATCTAATCATTCCCCGGAGTGGCTGCTAAGTAGCTTGCCTGGCACCATATGATGTGTACAGGCAAATACAGCTGGACAGGCAGGTAGGGAACATGCACCATCACAAGCCAACCTGCACCACAACATGGCCTGTGGCACTGGGGGATCTTGCTTTTGTTAGGAGGAGTGAGTTTAACAATTTCCTCTCCTAGAAAGCAGATGGCAAGGGACAATGGTTCATCTGGGATTCCTAGTTTCTGGCCTAACATGTGTCCCTGATCCCAAACATGATAAAAATAGAGCAAGAGGCACCTCTTAGGAAAGCAGAGCCCTCAGACAGGAGGGTGCCATGGACATAAATGGTCCCATGTGTTAGGAAAGGTGCTCAGAGTGTTTTAGAACGTAATGAGCAGTCGGGCTGGGGAGATAGCTTGGTGGTCTAAGTGTCTGCCTGGCAAGCACAAGGACCCAGGTTTTGTTCCTCTGTGCCAGTCATGAAACCAGCCTTGGTGGCACATGCCTGTAATCCCAGCACTGGGGAGGGTCACTATGAGTCCAAGTTGAGTAGTGAGACCCTGTTCCAAATAAATAGACAAAAGATTTTTAAAAATTAAAAAAAGTAACAAGCAAGGACCAAAGCACATAGCCCAGTTACCGGGACCTGGACACAAGCAAGACACAAGAAGTTCAGACAGTCCTAAAAACAGAGAGAAGCCAGATGCAACACATAACAGAAAAAATCCAAATACAGAATACACGTGGGTTGGAACGGGGAAGGGGTCCTGCCTGAATCATTCCTGTTAAACTGAGAGTGCTTCCACAGCAGCCCCTCTTTCTCAAGCCAGACAAGCCCTGCCTGCATAGTGGGGACTCAGAGGCACTGGAGTATACGGAAAGGACAGCTCCTCTGCACGTGAGGTCAGCTCCCATCCTTCACAAACGTTGCAGTGAGTAATGCGTGGCGGTCCCCGTTTGACTTTTCACAGGCATCAGCAGAAAAACTGAAACAAGAGACTTTCAACTCCTACTGCATTACAGCTTGAAATAAAGTAGGAAGGCCTTCTTTCACTGGTATCCCTATCCCACTAACTCCCAGTAAACATCGATGCTTAGGGACGGGAGACACCCTTGATTTCACCTATTCCCGTCTCTCTCTCTGTAGATCAAAAAAGTTTCTAGACAGGCTACTGACACCTCAAACTCACATGACTAGGCCGTGACAGAGACAGAACTGGCCTTCTTTCTTCTAACCCCCTCTTGAAGGTTCCTGTCTCTCTCTACCAAACAGGCAGCCACAAGTCACATTGGAAACTAGAACTTAACTTGTGAGAGAAACTATCTTTTCCTTTGTTTGGAAAAATCATCGTAAGAAACTTTTGGCAAAAAAAAAAAAAAAAAAAAAAAATCTAAGGAAAGATCACATTAAAAGTCTTGAGGGAGAGCTACCTGGGAACTCTTAGAAGGTTTCATAAAGGCAATGTTTCCGATTTCACCCTCAAATTTCCTGTTTAGTACTATACATTTAGAATAATGTATCCTAACACTGGCCCTAGATATTTGGTTAGACAAGTTTTCTCTTTCTAAATCTGACCTTTGGAAGAGGTCTGCCTGGCTTTTGGGAAACATAGCCACATATTTGTTGTCTTCTGCACTAATTTGCTCTCCAGAAATCACATGTGAAAATGGGAAGATCAGAAGTGTAGACCTTAATTTTGAGGTGAAGAATGGAATTGACTAGGCCTAGCACAACATAATCTACACGAGACTGTAAGCGCCGGCATATGACACTGTTAATCCTCAGTCAGGAAGACTGGGTAATGCCTGGTGGAGCCATGTATTGATGTCGCAGGTGAACAGACACAACCCTAAGGAGGAGTTGAGGATTCCCTTGAATGTACTATGCTCACTGTCAATCATCCTGGGCCAACTTAACCTTGGGGCAGAAAAGTAGGAAAAGAAAAGAAAATTTCTACCTTATGATTTAGAAGATCAGAGTCAGTAGGGCTGGAATTAACAGACATGGAAAATACATGGAACCTGCCATACAGAAACATGACAGCCACTGGACAGGGATGCTGCCCAGTAACGGTTGATTCGAGACCTTGGATGGATCCTAAGAACACCAGTGCTAGATCCCATGTACTTCCCTTATACTCCAGCCTTTAGTGAAGATTGTTATGGGTCATGGACTGACCTCACTGGACTGAGGGTGAATTAAGAAACAGTAAACATTGCGTCTAAGAAGGAGGAGCCAAGAAAAGAATGGCTTACTGTCTCCTTGAAGCTTGCACTGCCTCACCACTGTCAGCTTCCACCCAAAATGGCTAGCCAAGCCATCATCTCAGCAGGATCAGCAGCAGCAGAGACAGTAACCGGGCAGGAAGATTAGAGGAACAAGGAAACCAGAGAAAAGTCTGAAATATTTGTTTCAGGAGAAAAATAGTAGGATGGGCATTGACGGGGACGGACCTAGGGGCAATTAGGCTAATGAGAAAATACGTCAGGTATCGAAATTCCTTTTTGTTGCAAGCAGGAGCAATCAGTCTGGTTAGCTTGTTAAATTTTCTTTAAAAATCAGGGATTAAAGTTTTGTTCATAACCTTTTTTAAGCATTTCATCCTCCTTACTCATTGGAGGGTCAAAGTTTCTGAATTTCATGTTTTTGTCCTTTCATTTATATTTTAGTAAGTTTCTATATATTATAAAACAATCTGTTGTATTATTTCAAATATTAGTGTTGATATAGACTATAAAGTTCATTGCTATCTTTTGTGTTTGCTTAATTTTTAAATTTCAAGATTAAAATACCTATGATACATACTTCAAAAAAAATCTTGTTCAAAGGATAGTTAGACATCTTGTGGAACAGAAGGAAGAATTTGAAAATCAAACCCACAAAGGTAAGGAATTTCAACCTTGGAAGTTGATGACACCTTTCTATAAAGCACAAACCTTAATAAGGCTTGTTTCTGATTTCCAGTCAACTCTGTTTTGCTCCCTTTTTAAAATTCCAGTCCATGACAAGAACCAATGGGTATGACCTGAGGAAGCTATAGCTGAGACAAGGAAAACTGACTATGGTGTGCCAGGTCCTGTTTATGAAGGGAAGGGTGCCATCACCTCCCTCTTTGCAAGGCAGAAACTAAACACTGCCTCCTTCCCCAAACAATACCTGTCTTTTTCCAGTGTTTGCTGCTACAGCTTTTGCTGTCTCCAAGAAAACAATATTCTCTTTCTTGTTTTGCATAACGAATTATCAGCAACTTCGCAAGGTAAAACTGCCTCCATTTGTTGTCTTACGCTTTTCCATGGGGCTGGAATCCAGACATGTCCTGCGCTCTCTGCTTGGATCTCACTACACTGCGGCCAACATGCTAGCCAGGCTGCATGCTCATTCAAAAGCCCAAACGGGAAAGACTCTGCTTACAATATCATCACGGATGTTGGCATGGTTTCACTTCCTTGTGGCCACGTGACCGAAGCCCTGGCTTTCCACTGGTTGCCTACACTTCCTGGAGGCTGTCCTGATGTTTTGCCATATGAGTTTCCTCAACCTGGTGGTCTATGCCATGAAGGTAGCAGGAGGCATGCATCTTGGGAGAGCCTCGAGCCCACCTCGCAGAGCTTTTGCCTAGTCCAGATTCACTCGGGATCATCTCCCTCTTAATTAACTGGAAATCAACTGATTTGTAACCTTTTATCCTCTGATCTTTGCCTGATTATATCCACTGGAATCAAGTTACAGTTTTGCTCACACCTAATATAGGTGCGAACCTGCGAATGGGAACCATGGGGACCCCCCTGCTGCTTCTATCTGCAATAGAAAGTAGGATGCTGAGCCAGTAAGACTCTCATCTCCATCCGAACTTCACAGTCCCATCCTCTCTCTTTCTCATCCTTCTGCACAAAGACCATATTCTTTCCCCTTCTAAGATGCATTAATAGTCATTCAACTTCTCTGCCTATGACCAAGTAGGAGATTTCATTCAGGGAGAAGGACAGAAAGTAGATGCTGGCTCCAGACACAAACTTTCTTCTCCTTATGTGCCTTTTACCACTCACTGTACTGGCGTTTGGATCCTTACCTGATGCTTCTGCTTATTTCCCAAATTGCCTCAGAATGCAGAATGAAGGGTTCTGAACAATCAGAGCCTCAAGCTCCACTCAGTGTTCTGAGGCCTGATGTGGGGGGCAGTGAAAATCACGCTCCCTGGGAAGCACCCTAAGAGGTGTTTAACTCCTGCTCTAACAATTTGCATACAGAAGGAAAGAGAAAGCCAGGTGAAAGCTGCAGGCTTCTGATGCTGAGACCTAGGGGTGAGTATAGGAAGAAAGAAAAGGTTCATCACATGTCAGTTGCCTTGGGAGCTAGAAGAGGCTTTCTTAGATTTATTGTCTCTGACTTTTATGGAAAACAACCAGAGAGCTCTTCTTCTGCTTCTCCGTGCAACTGGGAACTCCCCTGCCTCCTCTTACAGAGAGGTAGAGCTGGGGTGCATGGTGTCCACTCTGACACGCACCAGGCTTCCTGTTCTTCTGAATCTGTGCCATTGGCATCATTCTTTCCAGCCTTCTCTGGGGATGGAAATACCAGTATGTGACCATGTCCTGTAAAGGATGAACTGGGATTATCATTGCAGGGCAATTCAGATTAGAAACCCACAGCTCTCTGCCATGCTCCAGTCCAGTGGTAGCAAACCCAAGGCACACATGCTGTGTTGGGCTGTTTGCGCCACTGAAAGATTTGCCAGCCCTGCTCTAGACCATGACTTGGCAAGGAAGAGGCTGAGTCACCAGAGCCATTCTTTATTTCTATTTCTTTCCAGAAAGGAAGCAGAAACACAGAGGATGTAGGGAACTGGCTCAAGGGCACACAGAAGTCAGAAGCCAACTAGAGAATTAGCCTTGCCCTTGTGGGCTCCTGGCTACCGCATCCCCTAGAATAGATCTGAGGTGAATTCACAAGCCCGTCTGTAAAGTCTCCTGGGAAACGGGCTCTTGATACAACTAAACCAGGAAACTAGGGGCCCAGGGGCTCAGGTTGGGGGAGACCTCCGATGAGTGGGTTAATAACCAGAGCAACATGATTTATTGCTGCCGCTGCCAGTGTCTCCCACTTCCGGCTTTCTTCATTTACATAGGTAATGGTCATGTTATTAACAGCTCATTAGTGTCAGACCCAGGTGACAGAAAGGAAAGAGCCTCTTATATTTCAGGGAAAACACCCAAGACTGTTACTTGAGGGCCAAGAGGGAAACCAGTGATGCAGAAATTAAGGGTCATTGAAACTATGGGTTATTGCTCTTTCCCAGTAATAAAGTACAGCTCCAGAATATTAACAATATATTTACTAAAAATCTCTGAAGGGATATATCCCTGTCCTCGTGTGAGGAAGCTAGCACTTTCCTTACATAGCCTCTTCCCCTGAACTCATAACTACAGTCTAATCATGGAGAAGTTAGCTGGCGAACTGCATGGGAGGCTCATTCTGTAGCATGCTTGGTTGATACTCCTTCAACCTGAAAACATCATCAAAAGGAAGCCATGTCTGAGAGACAGTCACAGCTCAGAGGGGAGGAGGTACGGCAACAGGAGTAGTGTGACATCCTGAATGGAAGGCAGGTAGAAGGTAAGGAAACTAAATCAACTACAGCCTTCGTAACAATAATTTATCAATATTGGCTCATTAATTGCTACAAATGTACCATGCTAATGTAAGATGTTAATAATAGAAGTCACCAAGTAACGGGCATCTGCAAACACTCTGAACTAGCTCCACAATTTTCTGCAAGCCGAATTTCTGTTGAAAAGTTCCCAAACGACTCCTGTTGGTATGGTGTGGGGAGGAGAAAATGCACCAGCATTACCCCTGTTTTACAAATAAACACAGTTGAAGGGCTTGCCCAAGGTCACATCAGCACCTCCAAACCCAACCCTATAGAATGGCAGCAGCAGCAGCCTGGCCTAGAAGGAAGCAATCGCTCCAGCCAGCAGATGATGAAGAAGCTACTTCTGTCTCCATCTCTGTCTCTTGCACCTCCTTCAAGCCCCTGCCACCTTCAGATCCATCTAGAACCAAAGAGGGATAAGCAGGGAGCATGTCCCATAATGAACGCAGCTGGGCAAGTTCAGGAAGGGGCTGATCGTGTCCACGGGAGACACAGGCTGGTAGCTCTACTATGGCCCACGGAAGAGAATGAAAGTGAGAGGAAGAAAATCAGTCTACACTAGGTAAGCGTACTGACGCAGTCCTGATTTTACCCTAAACCAGATGCTGCCCTTGAGGCAGGCTATTTTAGTCTCTCTAGAACTCAGTTTCCTCTTCTGGAAAATGACAGAGTTGGATAGGGTGGTCTCCAGGCTCCCTTTTCCTCTGATCTTAGGTATGCTGAGACTAGTTTATGGCCAATAGCAGAAAATAGAGTCTGGGTTCTCATTCACTGGAAGAGAAACAAGTGGAACAGCAGCCATAGGACAATTTAGAAATTGGATCAGATGTTGAAACAGCACCTAGAGATGTCCCTGGCCACTTCTTAACGAGAAGAGATGTTCCAGTGATCATTCAGCTCTTGAAACGTTCTGTAGCAAATGTCCTGTAGTATGTAGTAGTTAGAAATAAACACGATAGGGTCCGGGGAGATAGCTCAGTGGAAAAAGCACTTACCTGGCAAGCGCAGGGCCCTGAGTTCAATCCCTTGTTTCGAAAAAAAAAGAAAAAGAAATAAACAGGATATTGACAACATCAAATTTGTGTAATCAATATCTTAGAAACTACAAGCTTCCACCTCACCCCCAGAAGAGCCAATCCAACAGTTAAAAACAAATATCAGGTTTTCAGCAGTGTCTGCTGCATAAATATTGTGTGACATGAAGATATATTATGTGGGAAAACACTTGCTGAGTGTATACAGGGGTGTGTGTGTGTGTGTGTGTGTGTGTGTGTGGTGCACATTCCACCTGCCATAACCCACCTGGCATCTCCATTTGCCTTATCAGAAAAGATCTCCTGGAAGAAGCAAGCTCTGAAGATGTGAACATTCGCTCTGGGATGCATGAAAATCCAGTGGAGATACAGCATAGTGGGAAAGCTGAACTCCGCTGGAGTCAGAGGGCGGGATGTTCTGCTCCAGGCTCAGCCGGAGACCTAACCAAGGCTCCCTTTTTGCTCGTGTCTACCAGTCAACCACGCCTTCCCCTCTCCTTCCCATTCTCCCTTGCCCTGTGCTGTGCATTCATGTCCCTTCCCTTGTGGCCACGGACAACCGCCTTGTCCTAGGCTTCCAAAGGGAGTCAAATTGCTCATGCCATTTTTAAAAATGTAATCAACTGCATTTGATCAAGCAGGTGCTTTTGTCAGGTTAGGCTTTTTAAAAAAGGTTGAAAAAGTGGATAAAATATAAATTAAAAAAGAAGAATGGGTCTGGTTACAATCAATAACCCCAGCATTATTGACTCTTCTCCCCACTACACTCTGATGCTGCTGTAATCTTGCTGGCAGATTCTATAAAGGACGCATCTGTGCAAGATGAGATGCCCATTGTCAAAAGTTATAATTCTCTCTAGCATAACTCCCATAACAGCAGCAAGGCAGTTTCCGTGGAGCGATCTGGTGTCTGAGAACCACATGACATCACTCTTGAAAACCCATTTTGTGTCTCTGCCCGGAGGCCATCTCTGTCCTTAGCAAGTTGGCAGGCAGAAAGGAAGCTGAACTAGAAGCTGCACACCATCCCAGGCTGGTGTTCTGTGTTCTGGCATTTCGGGTTCTCCTTTGTACCTCCAAGCCTCCCTGTAGAGCACTGCACCCCAGAGCAAAGGGCTACTAAACACAAATGGATCATTTCTTTCCAGAACAAGCTGGAAGGAATCTCCACTTCCTCGTACAAATTCTCCAGCTGGGATTGCTGTTCCCAGGAATGTTTGGCTTGGGGGCAGAATTCATATTTGTTTTCTAGAGGTTTTCTCAGGAAAGGCTGGGGCAGGCCATAAGCTTGCGCCAGGTGGGAAAAGCAACCTGTCAGGATGGGCTCCAGGAAGCCAGGCTGGGAGGGGCGTGGGAGGAGTCCATGGCCATCTCCAGCTGAGAGCCACCAAATCTTGCAGTCAGCAGCCAGTTCCGGCTGCTCACTATTCAGTCCCAGGAGGTGGTGGGGACAAATGTAAGGGGTGCTGGCCTGGGAGCTGCGTGACCTTCTCTAAGTCCTCTTCTCTCTCTGAGCCTCACCATCCTCGCTTGCAGGGCAAAAAGTTAAAAAGTTTGGACTAGTGCCCTGAGGGACCCATCCAAACATATGAGTGTTCTGCTTTCCCTCAGCCCTGAGTTGAGGCAGGACCTATAACCTCCATCACTTTCAGCCTTCCTACACCTTAATGATTCAGGCTTCCATTCTCAACCAGCCAGAAACATTCCCACCTTGCCAAAGAGTGTTTGGGGATCTTCTTACCAAAGCAGGACAACCAAAAAAAATCTGGGTGGGCCCCGCCTCAGAGGCAATCTATCCAAACCAGAAGCAAAGCTCTGCTGATTTTGATTATGAAGATTTACAGCCAGGAGTGAGTTTCCCTGGCAATACTGTCTGCCACCTTTATGAGCAGCAATTACATAGCATTTGGTACCTGGGAAGGCGACAGGCATAGGCTGCAATGGGGAAATGCTCTATCACTCCACAGAGCACAACGCCTTTGGTAATAAATATTGACGTTCATTAAGACAAAGCCAGAATCCAATCTGCACAGGGGAATTCTCTGCTTCCGGCCTCAAGAATGGCCCTTATTTACAAGATGTCCCTAAGGGAATGAGACAGGCTAACTCACCTTGCTCCCCAAGATACATTTTATTCAACTGACTTGTCCTGGGTGAACGTGTGTCTGACAAGCCAATTTGAAAATGAATTTGGTACATTTTTTGAGTTGATTATTTATTCTGAAAATGAATGCCCATTCTGGTCAGGCTGACAGCTCTAGGGATGAGAGAATTCTGGGCTCCCCACTCCCCCCTGCTCATCCTCCCAAATTGCAAGTGCCTGGAGCTTTGCCAGGAGTTAGGGCTGGGTCAGCCCCTCCCTTCTCACTCACCACTGTCAGCCTAGCAGCTTTTCACCTCGCTGGCCAAAAGCCAGAGTGCAAGACCTGAGCCGGGGAGACACACGGGGTGCTCCACCTGCTCATCTCTTGCACCGAGCCAGCATTTCATTCCCAAGGCCCAGAGTCACGGCAAGATTGTAACAGAGGAGCAGGGCCTGGGGGCAAGTTGGAAAGCCAGGAGACAGCACAGAAGGAAAGAGAACTATCCTGGGCCTCCCGTCCCTGTACCTTGCTTGCAGGACTTCCTCTGAGCGACTAGGTCCTCTTGTCAAGAAGCACTGCACACTTCCTGAAAAGATACCATGCTGAGACGGGTGTGCCGACACGCTCCTGTAATGTCAGTACTCGGGAGGCTGAGGCTGGAGGATCATACACCTGGGCAATTTGGTAAGTACACCCTGTCTCTTAAAACAAAAGTAGGGCCTGCATGTAGGTCAATGTGAAGGTCCTGGATTCAATCAT
>NW_004524656.1:9627345-9649748 GCF_000260255.1 Octodon degus
CCTACCCACTCCAAAGCTCCAATGCCACATCTAGGGCTTCCTTGGCACTAGAAACCCCAGCTCTGAAGCAAGAGTTTGTAAGCACCTTGGAAACCACACACCCACTCTCAGCCATTAGTGTGAAAAGGGTTATTCATTTCCCAGCTCAGCTGCTGGAGTAACGTGGCTCAGAAGGGTGCAATCGGAAAAATCTTAAATCAAGGAGCTTCAGAGTCCTGAGCCCTGCCAGGAAGGTTGGAGGCCTAGGCCCAAGGGGGGCTCTTGGGATACAGTGTGGTCTGGGAGCCAGTTTCCATAGCACTAAGTTCCAAGTCAACTTTTGCTCCTGAAAGGCACAGCTTCTGCTAGTTGGGTCTTGTCATTATTCCTGCTTGCCAGATGAGAGAATGAGGGGAAGCGGCCCTGAGCAATTAAGTGTGTAGCCTAGGGTCACAGAACAAGTCAGCACAGGCCCTCCGCAAGCAGCAAGTCCTCCTGCCAGGCTCAGGCAGCAAGTGGGCAATCTCCCCTCGGGCTCCTGCCTCAGTGCGCCTTCATCTCGCCTGGCTCAGCAGCCTGGGCTGGCTCTTCCTCTCCTCCCACACACCTCAGCCAGCTCATCACTGCCCTGATCTAAGCCTCCCCTGCCACTCCAGCCCGGGCCCTTGGGGAATCAGGAGACACCTGCACAGGTAGGTGATGGCTGTCACAGAGTTGACCCAGAGAAGAGGAAGGAGAGCCTTGCAACTCAGCTTTCACTTCAGCTCTCAGATCTCTGATTTGGGGGCCAAGACAAGAAGGTGAGTAAGAGCTACAGGCACAATCCGGGTTGGAAGACTGAGAGGCTGTTGTCCAAGTAAATGGAGTACGACTAGATGGCTATGACTTTGAATTGGCCGCCACCACCACATCATTTACTTGTTTTCCTCCTTTCTCTGGAGAACTGCTTCTCTGCTATATTAATCACGTGATTCTATTGAGTTGTCAATCATCCTTACTAGCAGCAGGGGTCACGTCCTCCAGGTCTAGCCAACCATTGTTTTCCATGCCTTTGGCCACAGTGATTGGTGTAAAGATGGGCATGAGATCATGTCCCACTAATCAGAGTTCTTCCCTAGGATTTATCAGTCTGAGTGGGATGGGAGGAAGCCATGTACACCTTCCCTAACACCTAGCAGTCTCTCTGCAGAAGGAAACAATGAAGAGGTACACAGTGTGTGTGGGGGAAGAAGGAATCCCAGTCTCATCATCTGAATCCCTTGATGAAGTAGTAGGAGATTATCCCAGTTGCATGTGCAGATACATTCACTTTCCTGAAAGAGGTCATTCAAAAAGAGATTTTATTACCTACAACCAAATAGCCCTGATAAAAACAGAGAGATTATTATAGAGACAACTCTCAAATGTGAAGCATGATGTTTAAATTGGCACTGAACTCAGGACATGGTTGGAAAGGGAACCAGGCCAGAAGGACAGCAGGCAGCCAGCCTAGAAGAAATTGATTCTGACTCCATGTTTCCATTACTTGAATGATGGAATTTCATGGGCCTTGAGGTTTTACATAAGGCCAATTAGTTCTTAAAGGTCCTTTCCTGACATATGGAAGAGGAGGAGGAAAGAGGCAGGTCTATCCCAGGAAGAATTACGAGGGTTGGAGAAGTTTCCAAAAATATGAATGTGGAGCCTGGTCTAATATAGTATGTGATATATGAACTAGTACAAAATCCCCAATGCTTATTGTGTTGGAAATTTCATCACTAGAACGAAACACCTGAGGCTACTGACTCGCAAAGAGAGAAAAAGATTCTCTAGGCTCAGTGTTGGAGGCTCTAATCCAAATGATTTGGGGTTTCCGGCAAGGCAACAAGTCATAGAGGGAGGGTGTGGAGAAGCAGAATGCTCATCTTGTGAGCCAGGAGACAGAAACAAGACGGGAAGAGGAGAACAGAGCGGCACAGTCCCCTTCGGTGGCACACCCCAACAATTAAGGGATGTCCCACGGGCCCCACTTCCCAGGGCTGCATCACTTCCCTTAGTACCACTCGGGGTTCCAAGCCATGAAAAAACTATGGGTCTTCGGGTGGACACTTACCCAAACCATTGTGCTCATCCCGACTGTGGTGTCCAAGGACAGCAGTGAGGACTCAATCACTAGGCTCTGTAGTGCGCTCTGAGCTCTGGCATTTTCCCAGGTGTCTGCAGCCCAGGTCCCTGCTCTCAGGACCTTGTCCCTTTAAATGCTCCTCTTCCTTTCCTTAAATCCCAGATCCCATCCTAACTACCTCATGGTTCTCTGCCCACATTTGTGTCTCCTCATTTTTCTCATCCCAATGCTATCCTGTGCCCTCTACTTGAGATCATGAGCGACACAGCCCACAATGTGTTTCACCCAAACTTCCTGCAGGAGCCCGTCTCACCAGGCCACACTCTCCAGCCCTGATCCCTCCAGCGCTGAGCTCCCATTCACACTCCCAAGTCAAAGACTCTCATATACCTGAGCTACAAGCACAGCTTATTTTTATTTTATTGTTTTATTAATTTTATTGAGAAACAAATAGTAATGAGACAGTTTTGAAATCGATTAGTGGGACAGTTTCAATAATTAATACATTGCATATTGTTGTCTTTGTAGTGATTATTTGTAGTACAAGATGCAGACATGATATCTTGTCCAAACACTATTAGTATAAATCTTTCTTCTCATTGAATTAAGAGAAAGTAGCTGTATATCTATCGTAACTATCTGCATATACAGATACAAAATAGTCCTTCATTTATATCCCCTTTTTTTGTTTAATTTTGTCAGAGATAGGAATTTAATGTTTAACATATCAATACCTGATGGAAAATACCTGTTCTATCTTATATCTAAGATGTTTGAGATTCAGATAGATAGTGAGCTTAAGCTCAACTTCCTATGTTATAGGGTAATAATATCATTAAGCTTCTCTTCTGGCGTGTTGCTTAAATTTGCAGACCAAAAATTAGAGAAAAAGAAGGGCTGCAGAAACAGCCAACATTTTGGAGAGAGCAAATTGGTCAAGCAATGGCCTTGACTCATCCACATGGCTGACACTAGCAAAGGATCCTGTCTTACTTTTTACTCGTTGCTGGGACAAATACCCAACACTCAAAATGAAGGAAGGAAAGGTTTATTTAGCTTACAATTACTGGAGGGTTCAGTCCATATTCCAGCAACAACAGCAGTTCACGCGCAGAAAACAATGAAGAGCAGAGGAGGAGCAGCAGCTGCGGCGTCCATCACGCCTCTCTCTTCCTTCTATGCTGACTGCAAAGACCAGCCCTCCATGGCAAATATTGCAGCTCCTCCGAAGTGGCGAGGCTGCTAAGTTCAAGCTCCTCCAAAGACTGGTACTTCTCCACTGAAGCAGAGCAGGGCGGCAGGAAGGCAGGAGAGGTGGCAGCAAGGTGGGCGAAGCGGCAGGAAGCCTTTCTCAATTCCTGGGCCCTGCCCACCTGCAGGGCTAGGCCCCCACACTGAGATCTGCCACAGCTGATTCGGCCAAGTTGACACAATGTATCAACTAACATGGCTCTACAAACTGCCGTAGAGGGTTTCAGAATAAATCCTGAGGGGACTTGACTGACCTTGTCAGATACAAAAGTTACATTTCATGTTATATAGGTCTTCTTTATCTTGGTCTTAACCATGCAGCTGAAAAGTGTAAAAATGAGATATAAAAAGTAAAGCCATATTAATACGCTGAGCTGTAAAAGGTTCAAGTCAACAACTTCTGACATTGCCAGTCCTATGGATAACCCACTACTATTAGGGACTACACGGCCTCTTCTGACCCGGCCAGTACAGAGGTGGGCCCACAACTCCCTGCTAGCTCACCTTCCAAACTTCAGAGCAGATAATGACTTTCTTCCCTTCACGCTGCACAGCAGGTCATCTAGGACTGTAGTATCTTCTTTATTAGCGTACAAGCATTCTTCCTGTGCTCTTTATTCTTCATTGTTACCTCCTTAAGGCCTTTATCATTTTGTACCTAGACTTTTGCAATGGCCTCTTCCTTTTTCTATTCAAGTATTTTATTCAACAAACATTTACAAGGTATCTTTTATATACTGAACTCTGTATAGTCTCCGTACCCTGTAATCCATTCTACACACTAGCACCAAATTAATCTCCTCCAAGTACTACTTTGATCACACCATTCTAGGGCTCTAAAGTCATCAATGGCTCCCCATTGCCTACTGAAGATAGCGCTCACTCATCAGTCTGGTATTCAGTGCCCTCTGTAATTTGTCCCTAATCTACCTTTCTGGCCCTATCTCCTACTATTTCCTCTACCGAGACTTTATACTTCAACCAATCTGATCTATTTGCTTGCCCTTAAATAAGCATTGCACTTTTTCTACTTCTGTGTTTTTGCCAAGTCCATTTCCTCTGTGTGAAAGTGTCCCTGCTGTCTGGGCCCTTACCCAGCCTCCGAGTGGAACTCGGACACTACCACCGTCTTTTCTCAATGTCCTGCCAAATCTGATTCTTATCACTTCAAGCTTCTGCCATCCTTCGTTTGGGGGTTTTATGGTTTGTATCTAGTTGTCCCCCCAATACCCCATGCAGTCGTGGGCCGGGGACTTGTAGAGTTTGAGATGAACTCATGATCCGCTGTGATTATGGGTCTTGGTACTGCTGGCATTATGGGTGTGAGTGCTACACCCCGCCTGGAGCGGAGAGCCTGAGTATAACTTAAGAGACAGACTTGCCCTCTGTTGCCATTGTTGCCACTGCTCCCGCCCCTTTTAATCTCTGCTCCTTGCCACTGCCATGAACTGTTGTCATCTGCCGTGTGCCGCTCTGCCTTGGAGCCAGCCGAGTATGGACTGAAACCGCCAGTAACTGTGAGCTAAATAAACCTTTCCTTCTTTAATTTTGAGGGTCGTGGATTTGTCCCAGCAATAAGAGAATAACTGAGACGGGGAAGTTGTACTTGGCCCTGTGGAACACTAAGCAATGCTTAGAGCGCCCGTTACAGGGGCCGGCGAGATAGCTCAGCGGTCTGAGCACCTGCCTAGCAAGCGCAAGGACCTGGGTTTGAGTGCCAGTACTATGTGCCATAGCACGTGCCACGCCGTGTTCGAGGCACGCGGGGCGGGGCCAGCCACCGCCACTGGGTTTGGTGGTACACACCTGTAATACCAGCACTGGGGATGCTGAGACAAGAGGATCACGAGGAGTTTGAGCTGAGTAGTGAGACCCTGTACCAAATAAAAAAAAGAAATATTTTTTAAAAATTAAATCCCCATTACAATGGCTCTTACTGGGAGCCAGGTATGGTGATTCATGCCTGCCGTCACAGGATCCGGGAGGCTGAGACGGAAGGATCAGGGATCCAAGGCCAGTATGGGCTACATAGCAGGATCAAAGGCAGCCTGGTCTACACAGTGAGGTTCTGTCTCAGAAAACATAAGTAAATAAATACACACACACACAAACACACACACACTAGCTCTTATCTGAAACCCCAGAATCATAAGGGTGCTTGTTTACAGTGCAAGCTCTGGAGCTCTGTGCAGGGGATCTGTACGTTCAGCAAGTCTGCATGAACTCTGAGTGATGTCCTTGGGCCTTCGAAGCCAAGAGCAGCTATCCAGGGAGGCTGAGAGCAGGGACCATGTCTTACGTGACTTCTTAGCCATCAGCACACCTGAGCACTCAAGCTGGGAGGAAGCTCGTCCATCACTAAGCCCAATATGGAACATCTTCCACCACACACAGGGAGTTAAAACTTGGCAAACTTCTCTAATCAGGAGGATGGGTGTACAGAGAACATTTACGTGTATTTATTCCAAGGGTGCTGTGAAGAATCTAATGGGTGAACCTATCACAAGACTCACAGCAGAAACTTTTCTCTAGTCTTGGGACCGCAGGAAGCTGCAGTTTTCAGGAGCATTTTAGATTTCTTGTTATCTCCTGGATACAAACTTTATAATTGATCTCACTTCTCTCTTGCATTGACCATCGACCACGTGTAAGTGAAATCCATTGCCAAATCTCACAGATTCCCGTACCTTCTACCCCTGTTTACTTTGTTGCTTCTTTTTCAGAATTTATTCTTAGCTTACTTTCTTGTTCCATATTGTTTGCATCTTTGGAATGATTTTTAAATCCTTTCTGTAAGAAGACAGCAGGTTATAAATAAATAAATCTGTGAACGTCTAGGTGTGTAAACGTTTTCTGATTGTTATGTTTTATTCCGGAGAAGAGAAATTAGTGCAGAAAATGAGTTTTCGGATCAGCAAGTCTGAAGGAAAGCTGGGCCAGGAAGAACAGATGGAGCAAGTGAGGCTCCTAGGTCAGAGATGTAAAAATTAGGACTTGCAGAAAAAACATGGATTCAGAAAGGATGATGAAGTTTTAGAACAGGAAGAGATGAGAGTGGTTTTAGAGTGTAGTCATAAAAGGCAGAAAGCAAGAAAAAGCTTTTAGAGCAGGAAGAAGTAGTTAAAACAGGGCCACTTTCAGGAAACTAACCTTGAGTTTCTGCACCCTTGGAAGGAAAGGTCTGATTGCAGGTCTGAATCGCATGCAAAAGGACCCCAGAAGGGCTCAGATGTTATGTGAAGAAGGAACTTAGAGTTCAGAAAGAAATGATTTTTACCTTGCCAATGGCCAAGGACACCACCAAAATAAGACCAGCATTAGAGGTGGAAACAATGTATCAGTCCAATACCTGAAATCAGGTCACACAAACTGAATACCATGGACTGTGTAACCTGTAACTTACCTGAGGCGCACTGGTTCATCAAAGCACTTCTCCAGGTAGTCATAAACTGTGTAGTGTCAGTTGCTGAAGGAGAGATGGAAATGGATGGGAGAAAGCAGTGGTAGGAGAGACTCTTGACTAGAGAAGGGCGGGCTGTAATAAGCAACCAGTGATGTAGACCTGGAAACAGGGAGGCCAGTGGGCTACATCTGCTTTGCCACCAGGAAATGCTGAAGCTCATCAACATGGCAAAACTCAAGGTCATAGAGCCCCGAGGGGCTGCTCAGTGGGCAGGAGGGAGCACACCCAACATCTCTGATGCCAGCTCAAGCTCCAAGCTCCCACACATCATTACATAGAAGAAAGGTGTTTATTGGATGGTTCTTCAGTTCTTCATTTAACACTTACTGAATATTTAATGATTTCTGAGCACTGCGCTAGGAATATAAGGATAGAGATATAAGGAGTACTAACACACATACTTACTGTCCTTAATAAGCTCAAAGCCCAGGGAGAAAATCAATATGGAAATAAAATATTGCAGTGTGTGTATGAGTATAGTGCTATAGTTGAAGCCTGTGCAAAATGCTATGTACAGAGAGGATCACTAGAAGGAAGAAAGGAGCAACGACTTTGCCTTGAGCAGGTAGAGAAGAGGCCCAGTTGGCCAAGATTTGGAAGGATCAGTGGGAATACTAAAGATAGAACAAAGGGAACAGCATGGCCCTAAATAACAGGATATGCTTTTGCAATTCTGAGAAATTCAGTGTAATTAGGACATAGCACGGAGTAAGACTGGCAAGGGATGTAGCCAAATGTTTGTGGCTGGTCTGTGAGACTTCTAAAGACTTGGGTTGTGTCCTCCTAGCAAACTAGTAATCTCTGTCCCATAAAAGAAAAGTAACCCTTGCATTAAACACCATCGGATCCTGATGAAGGATCCTGATGCAGGATCCTGATGTTTCAGAGGGATCCACCCTCAAATTACTATTAATAGTTGCAAGTTTTTGAGGCTTTAGGTCCCAGGAACGATAAAAGACTAAGCAGGGAATGAGTTAGTTGAAAAGCTTCCACTGAGTATAGGAAAAGCTCTGAGATGTGCACCAGAGCCCAGTTTTGGGCTGCCTGGGTGCTGGCGTGGGCTGACCTGCTCTCCATTTCTGGTGGTCCAACTTCCACTCTCGATCCTACAGCCCAGTCACCTCGCACAACAAGACAGAACTCACACAACAGGAAAAATGAAAGGCCGTACTTCTTCCTTCAAATCAAGTTGTTATTGCTCAAATGCATTATTAATGATCAGGGCTGCACTCATTTATAACACGGCCATCACAAAAGCAGCTGTTACCATTTACACATAGCTCTCTGTGAGTGTGTTATTAAGGTAATATTTTACCACGCATGAGACTTGCTCAGGGGCTGCATGCCTAATGCTTGGCTTGAACAGGTCCCCCACTCCCTTCTTAGAAGTAATCACTCCTTGCCTTTCTTTACAGAGATGCCAACTGCCAGGGTAAGGAAGCAGAAGAGGGAGAGGAAAACAAGGAGTGATGAGAAATGGAAGCAGAAACAAGCCATATTTCCTCCCATCCTTTTTTCTCCCTTGCCTTTTTTTTTTCGGTTGAATGAAAAATAAAAATGTAGAAAACCTCAGGAGCCTCATAACTTTCCAAGTTTTATTTAAAAATAAACCTGCTGCATGGCTGTCACCACTTCTATGCATAGAACACAAGCCCCAATCCCACTGCCCAATATTTATATAGAAGAAGGTAAGTGCTCTAAAGAGAAAAAAATAAATCAGATGAATCTTACAAAAGGTGTAGGGAATTCACCATTAAAGAAGGTTGGGAAGCCAGTGTAGCTCTTTGAGGAGCCTGTTAGCCAGCAGACCAAGGTGGGATACAGAGGGACACATAGAATATGTGTGGGCAGTTGTTTTGGTGACTTCTGGGCTTTGGATCTGTCTGATAGAGAAACCAATAAATTAGTGGTGTAAAGGGAAGAGACGCACAGGGGATCCCTGCATTATATATTCTCTGTGTCCATCTATGGAAAGCATGAAGGACAAAATGATGACCCAGCAGCAGGCACACCCTGCACTCTCCTCTCCCAGGCTGCAACAACCTCCTGGGTTTTCCTGCACCAATAGGATGGTCTTGGAAATCACTACTGAGTGTGTTAGGAGCCCTCGCAGGGACGAGCTGTTCAGTACTCTAGAAAGGGCTCAAAGCAGCAGGAAAGATCCTAGAGGGGTCCTTGAGCCTAGGGGCAAAACAGGAGCTAGAAATGCTGGAGTCGGTGGGAGCTTTTCATTTGGCAACTCAGAGGGGCAGGACAGGCACTGCAAGGACATCAGAAGACCACCCTGGTGATTGAGGGCATAATGGAAAAGTAGCTCATCCAACAAGCAGTTGTGTGCAGTGGCTTCGTGGGCCAGCGCTGTTCTAAGCACTGGCAGAAAGCCAAATATGTTGTTCAGAAGCATCATCTGAACTGAGAGATCATGAAAAATTGATGCAAGGCAACTATACACCTCATAAGCAGAAGATGGACTGAAGGGCAAAGGGGACAGGAAGAACAATACTTCCAAAGTAGAAGAACATCCACAAATACTGAGGCAAGGGGTAGTGCAGCTTAAAGGACCAAGGGATGGCCAAACACTGCAGCCCAGGAAATGAAGGGAGATTGATATAAGAAGAGGTCAAGGAAGTAGGGTTAGACCATGCAGGGCCTTGGAGGGGATTTGGTTCTTCACCTTAGGAAACAAAGGAAAACCAATGCAGAGTTTAGGAAGACATCACGGGTGAATTTGGGCCATGAAGGTCCTCTACTATGTAGACAGACCATCACGTGTGGTAGGTTAGGTAGCTGTCCCCAGCAAAACACAATGGCACTTTGGTCTATGATGTCCTATGACTGAGGCTGAAGAAGAAGGCCAAAAGTTTTTGGGAAGGAAAATCAGGAGGGACTTGGTGATCAGCTGGGATAAACAGGCAGAGCCAGGGAAATCTCCAAGTTTCCAGCTTAAGTGGAAGAAAGTACAGCCTTTCTGTACATGGAGAAAAGGAACAACGGAAGAAGGCCAAGACTGAGAGTGACCCAGTGAGTCCAATTCTGCAAATGTTGAGCTGAAGGCAGCTCGGAGGCATCAAGCTGGAGATTTCTGGTGTGGATCTAGAAATACAGCTCTGGAACATACAGGAGAGGTCTTGACAGAAGGGAAAGGAGGGAGCCGTGGCAGCTGGGTGAGATTTAGGCCGCTCATGCGGAGCTCACTTTTGGACAGAATGTTGAATAAGAGAAAACAAAAGACCCAGACTTGAGGAATTCCAGGGTGCGATGTAAGGCAGCAGAAGAGGCCAAGCCTGCGAAGAGACTGAGAAGGGACGCCCAGGCAGGTTAAAGGAGCCCAGGAAGTACAGTACGCCAGTGGAGAGAAGTATTTCACTGGAAACAGTGGCCAAGAGGATGAAATGCCACTGAGAGGTCAAAGGCAATGGGGATGAAAAATGCTCATAAGATAAAAACCATCAAAGTCACCAAGGACCCAAGTCATTGTTGTATCCCTGTGGTGTTAAAGGGGCTAGCAAAAGGGCCTCAGCTCTGTGATTGGCACATCAACAAATGTCACTAATGTCAAATTCTTTCCTTAAAATCTATGCATCTAATATTCTCCTATTCTATTGAAGAAAAAGGAGATGTAGACTAATGTTTTACCAGAAGAGCTTATGATTAAACCAGAGAATTGTCCAAATGAAGACCTATAAAATGCACATAAAAGCTATTCAGGGTGACAGAACTCTGGATAAAATCAGGATCAAGCCAGACTTCTGTGTGACTGGCATAGGTTTGATGTAGTCCTACTTTGGGACAAGAGATTGGCCCTAATCCACAGGGTGGGGCATGTGTGCTCTAAGCAGCCCACACCCTGCTCTATGGAGGTGAAAGCTGCCCTTTGAAAGAAAGCCTCATCATTTTCAACATGCTAGGCGGCCCGGGTTAAGGTGCACAGAGCCAGCCAGCACAAAGTACCAAGAGGACAAGCACCAAAAATATGCTTGAGGGGCCAGCCGAGTGGCCAGGATTACAATGTAATGCCCAGCCTTGGGTCAGTAATGGGGAGGTATTAGTCATCCCTTTAGACCTCAGCTCCATTATTTTTGCCGGAAATGTGAGAACAGCTCTCACTAATAATGTGTGGAATCACTTCCAACTATTTGCCTTTCAAGTCAGCCTCCTCAGGTCGGGTGACATATCTCGTTTAACAGGGGTGCCATTAGAGGGAAGATTTAACGTGCGGCTAAAAGCATTTGTAGTGGGAGCTGTGGGTGGGTTCCTTTTTAAGCTTCTGTGGCTGGTAACTCTCATCTCTTCCCTCCATGCTGTTGGGTTTTATTATTGAAGCCTTTTTCTTTTCGGAGGAGTTGGTCATTAACCCTCCCATGCCCGGAGCATTCCCTGGCATGGACAGAGCAGGGTTGAGAGCTGAATTAGAAATTCCTCCTATGCCAACCAGAGACTTCATCGATTATTCCAGGCATCTCTCTCACTATCTTCTTGGGCTGCTTGGGTGACCTGGTGTCTCCTTACACCACTGATGTCTTGCCTTACAAACACAGCCTCGAATTTACCAACCTATGGGATTTATATATCCACCAACAGTACGAGCCCAGCATCCTTCCAGGCCTTCAGAGAACCAGCAGCCTTGCCGGTGGCAGTGGGAAGAAGAGAGTTGAAGCTCTAGAACAGGAAATTGTCATTTTATTGAAAGTTATTCTTTTGATTAAGACAAATGTTTTCCCCAATGGGTAGGACCTTTTAAAGTCCTTCTTGAGCTTCCTAACTTGTCCTGGAGTAAACTTCCAAAGCTCTCTGAGCCTCAGGTTCTTCATCTGAGGGACAGAGGGGGGATTGGGGGTGTTGGCGGACTCTCAAATAAAAAACTAAAGTTGAAAACCTCGAGTTTAGGCTTTGCACTAAGTGAGAATGAATAACCATGCATCCATTACACCCCATAACCTTTTTGGTTACAAGTTATAAGTGATAGGTGCCTAGTCAAGATGCCTCGATGAAGAATGTATTGGATTGTATAATCAACAGGCCCATGGGAAAGTCAGGCTTTAGGCACCCAAAGGGCAGCCAGAAAACTGCCCTCCCAGAACCATTTCTTTCTCATTGTCTTTTAGCTTGGTTTTCTACATCCTGGCTCCGTCAAGAAACCAAGAGGTCCAATCAATGGCCGTGACTCATCCACATGGCTGACACTGACAAAGGATCTACAATCTGAGGTACAGGATCTCAGGATAAATCCTGAGGGGATTTCTCTGACCTTATCAAACCCAAAAGCTACAACTCTTGTTGCATAGGTCCTGCTTTACCTTGGTCTTAACCATCCAGCAGAAAAGTATGAAAACGAAGTATAAGAAGTAAACCATGGTATTATATTGAGCTGTAGGGGACTCTTGTCAGCAATTTCTGACATTGCCAATGAAGCAGAAGACCCAATACTATTGTGGACTACTGGACTCTTTTAGAATATTTTGCTGAGCTAACACACCTATAATATTCAAATGTCGGAACTAAACAAAAAAGGGGATACAGATGAATGTCCATTTTGTATCTGTGTGTTCAAAATGGTTAGGATAGATATATAGTTACATTCTCTTAATGAATAGAGGGATTTGTTCTAATAGTGTTTGTAAATAGGATATCATATCTGCATCTTGTACAGCAAATAACCACAGGAAGAATATATGCAATATGTTAATTATTAAAACTGTCCTACCAATTTGATTTGAAACTGTCTCATTGCTATTTTTTCTCAATAAAATTATGGGGGAAAAAAAAAGGAAAAAAACCAAGAGGAACATGTATAGCTCCCTAGGATGGGAGTGGGAAAGGGCCGGCCATGAGGCTACTACCTCAGTAGGGTAAGATTGCAGCTGCATGAGTAATTAGAAAAGGTGGTCCCAGCAAGCATAACTAGGACTACTTCCTTAATAATTAAGGGGAGGGGGCTGGGGAGATGGCTCAGTGGAATAAGCACTTCCCTGGCAAGCGCAAGGGTCTGAGTGCAATCCTCAGTTCTGAAAAAAAAAAAAAATTAAGGGGAAGGAGGGTGTTTGCTGCAGAGACAGAATCTGGAATCCTGGTACAGCATCCCCTTACTGATAAGAGGAAGGAGCTAGTGCCCTTCTAGCCCAGTTAAGGCAGGGCAAGGTGTGGGGGGGGGGCTCAGACTATGGGAAAAGACCTCTGAGCCTGCACCCTGTTGGGCTGGGGAGGGCAGGACTGATAGCTGGGCCAAGTGAGCCAGATTTTCTGGAAGCTTCCCAGACTGAGTGTATCTAGGGCCAGAGGTTGAGCCAAAGCCGGCCCCATCTGACCTCACAGATTCCCAGCCAACAACCAGCAAGAACAGGAAATTCTGGAAGCTGCCGCAGCTTTGTAGAGAGCTCAGCAAACAAAACTCAGTTTTTCAGGGTTAATCCACAGCCCCAGGAGGAGGCGGTGGGCCTCCTCTGAAGGGTAGACCTAGCAAGTAGGCTGAGACTAAAGGAAGGCACAAGGCTGCTGGCCTGAGATTAGCTTGGCAGCTGCTCCAAAGAGCAGCCCTTCAATTGCCTCGATTGTCTGAGCCCTCAAAAGCACTGGCTGCCTCCCACCAGCCCAGCTAGTGGGGCTAAGCTGGCCCTGCCACGACCTCTGTCTACTGGGCTGATGGCCTGCTGCTCTGAACCTCACTTCCCCAGCAACTGGGGAGCCAAGGCTTCTGCCCAGTTGACAGGCACTGTGCCCTCGCATGTTCTCACAGCTCCTACTGCGCACATGCATCGCACCCCCTCCCTTCCCCTGGCAGTCACCAGCACACAGTCAGAGGCTTGGCTGGTTTATGACCTGGACTGTAGTGACTTCGCACAGTAGTCGTATCCTGGGGCAGGTGGCCAGCAGGAGCAGATGCTTGTCAAGAGGGGAGAAGAGAGGGGAGGTCTGTGGTCTTCTTCCAAAACTGTAAGTTCAGACCCTGCTTCTTCTGGGCCTGGAGCAGGTGGTGGACAGGACCACCTGGGAGAGCACATTCATGCTACATACACACACACACACACACACACACACACACACACAGGCACACACACACACTCAGAGCCAAACCCCAGGGGTGGAAACAGACTGAAATGCACTGTCGCTAAAGAGCAGGGCGGGGCCCTGGCTTCTTTGAGTTATGAATTTCTAAGAAAGAAAAGGGGTCTCCATTGCCAAGCAGCGGCGTTTCCCACCGCATCCCCTCCAGCCCCTCCCTCCTTTCCCTGCAGGTCTCCCTGAGAGGACCCTGGCAAATCTCCACAAGACCTGCTAAGCCCAGAAAGGGTGGTGAGGACACGGTCTGGCTGGCAAGGGCGGGCTGGGAGGAGCATGGGCCCGGAGGCCTCTGATGGAACCAGCTATCTCTGTTATCTCCGCGGAGCTAAGTACGGGAGGGAGCACAGCGGGCAGAAAAGCAGCCGACGTGGAGCAAGCGGGAAGACAGTGACTTTCCTAACTCATCGGGCTGAGCTCCTGCCCGTTCCTGCCCTGCAACCAGTCTCCGGGCCCAGTCAGCCTGACACTGAGTGTCCTCCGATGGGGGCGCTCCTGCCGCCTTGGCCAGCTGACGCGCTTCTCTGGTCATGAGCACTCTACGGAGCACAGCAGCTGCCACCACTCCTGGGGCCTTCGCTGGAAGGAGGGAGGGACAAGGAGGTTGGAGAAGATGCCCTCCCATCCCAGCCCGCCCTTGGGATCTTCCCAGACCCAAACTCCAGCCCAGGGGGACCGCAGCTTCCCTCTTGGTCTACGCTCCTCTCACCCCAAAGCTACTCTCATAAGCATTGGAGGGGCTTGCTGCTGCACAGAGGTGGAAGGCCAAGGGGGACTAGAGAAGCAACATGGAGAGGGCATTTGTGGCATCCTCCCAGAGTGGGCAGGAGCCCAGCTCCAGCCCTGCACAGAGGTTTTGAATTCCCGGAATGGAAGGCCCAGTTCCCCGCCTTGTACTGGCCCATCAAGACCCCCAAGCCACAGTTAAGCCTGCCCCCACTTACTCCCCATGGCTCAGGGCAGTTGCCTCTGTCTTTATTGAGAACCCTCCTGCACATCTGGAGAGCTCACTTCCTTGGTACTTAGAGCTCCCTGCAGGTGGAGCTAAAGATGTTGGGCATGGGGTGCTTAGCTACCTACTGTGGACAACAGTGGCTAAGTGTTTTCCAGGACTGGGTAGATCACAACTTCTAAGCCAATGAGCTGTCAACACCAGCCTCAGCTGCTCTGAGGAAATAAATATGTCTTGGGACTAACCATGAACCGGGTCTTCCATGGCCTGCAGGAAGGACTAGGGGTGCCCATCTCAAACTTATGCTTGAGATGAGTGCATGCCCCACCCTTACCCCACACCCAGTGCGCCACCCCAGGACTGTCTGATCATTCTGGGCCACACTGATGTCTCTGTCCACCCACACCATGAGCTTCGCACATGCTGCCAATAATCCCACCCTTGCTTTGCTCTCCAGAGTTTCAAATGCCCATGTTTGACTCCCTCCCTGAAGACAAGGTCACCACAAGCAGTAACGACACTACAACTTGTCTTGTTTTGATTCCCACAGAGGTGAGCATGGATTGACGTAGCATAAGTGTCCAATACGTGCTCCCGAACTTGGCTAATGGATGCAAAGACTTTCAGGGGTCTGCCTGATCAAGACGGAAAGGTGACCTTATTCTTCTCCGCCCCACCTGGGGGAGTCCCAGGTTCCACATTGTGGGGGTGGGTCCCCAAGATCCGAGTGCAGCACTCCCCCTTCCCCTCCCTTTCTCCAGCCCCTTGGCCTTCTAGATACCTGTGGGTTTGAAGAGGCGAAGCTTGTGGCTCTTACCAACATCAATTTGCAGTCACCAGGATGCAACTTCACCCTATGCTGCGTTCATAAATTAATCTCCTGGGATTAGATTCTGTGTTTTAGTAACACTCCTGAGGCATTGTATTTACACATTAATAATAAAAGAAAAAAGTGAGACAAGTTCTGACAACTTTCAATAACATTCAGAAATAAAGTGTGAGGCACAGAAGTGTCCAAAGTTAATTAAGACCATTTGGTGCTGTCGGGTGGGGGTGGCGCCTGCCATTTTCCGACAGGTGTTATTTCTGAAACCCAATTTCTCTGTCCATAATGTACCTGATGCCTGCAGAAAAGGAGACGCTGAAATAAACTGAACTAGCAGCATGAAATCGAACTTATGTTTTGTGTTGCAGAGCCACAGATGCATTGCCAGGATTTGTGGAGGGCTCCTAGGAAGAAAGAGCCCTTTAGCCAACTGTGTGATCAGACCGTTCACATCTGCTCCTCACAAGTGGGGTTCTGGAGGAAACCAAGGGGGGCTTGCTCCCTGGGGTCGGGCTGGGCTGGCGTCTCACCTTTCTACTAGTAACTATAAAAGATTTCTCGACACTTAGGGGACTAGCGCTTCATCTGGAATGGGGGTGGGGGTGGAGCTAAAGAACCAAAATAGGAGGTCTCGAAGCAGCAGACCCCAATAGGGTATGGACAGACACCGGGCTCCTCTGTCTACTAACATGTGTCATTTGATTGCACGATTTTTTGTCTTGTAAGCCTGCCAATCCTTTGCAATTCTTTTTTGAATTTTCTTCATTTCCATTTTAACTTTCCTCCATTTTAGAGTCGTTCCTTCAAAGTACAAAGACTTTCTCTAGGGAATTAGAAGAGAAAGGAATTCCCTTCGTCTCTTCCTTGAGCCCACATGGACTGCTGAGTGTTGGACATGGCAGGGATAAAGGGAGAAGTTCAGAAGGGATGTTTTGGGGGCTACAAGCAGAGACCCTCCTGACTCTGTCTTCCCAGAGTGTCTTTCTTCACATTCCCCAGGGTGCTGTGCATTTGGTTTATTTAAAGGACAAATGAATCCCTTCCCAACCCATGGGATTTCACTTGATTTTTATACTGAGAGTAAAGAGATGAAGTTGGCAATGCTAAACTCTCCAGCTGCATCCGAAATTGTATCCAATCCCAGGCAATTCTTGACTGTTTATCTGAAAGAAAAAGTCACAGGAGTAGAATGGAAGTGGAGTTTGGAAGGAGAATGACTATCTGTACTCTTGTCACAGCTTGAGATTTCCAACTTGGTTAAGATTTTCACTCGATGGCCCTACATCTTTTCTGCCTTGGACTTCTTTTCCTGGCTGCAACAGAGGAATTCCAAGTACAAGGCAGCTTCCACTTCTCTTTTGAAGGATGAGGGACAAATGTATTCCATAAGGAAAATGAGACTGGAACGAGCCAGTTATGTTAGCGCACTGATCGTGTCAACTCAAGTAAGAAATGCCCAACTAGACTGGCTCAGCATAGCGCTGGGTGTGGGAGACCCATCCAAGGTAGGATTGTAGCCCAACTGGTGTAACGGGGAAATGAAGAAGAAAGGACTGCTTCTGTTCCTTTGGAGGCGCTCTAGTCTTCACCTTCACCCGGATCTTGTCTCTTGGCTCTCAGCACACTCTTCAGCTTTCCAGCACAGATCCTTCAGCTTCTGCCACAGAGCTTCAGTCTTCCATTACAGATCCTTTGGTCTCCTGATACAAACTTGCGCCAACACTACAGTGAGCTCCAGGCCTTGGGTCCCCAGCGCTCTGACAGACCTTTTGTACTCTTCTATACCTGACTGTGGGTAGGCACCATAAGCCAGCTTAGTAAATTCTCCTGTATTTGTATATTCTGTATTAAATCTGTTTTTCTAGCATGCACTGATGGATAGACCAGGTGCATTCACTGTATTACTGATCCCAACCTTTTAAAGAGGAAACAAAGTCTAGAGAATATAGCATGGTGTCATGATTTTGATCCCCCTGCCTCATGTCTCCTGTGTTTGGAAGGTAGTTGGATTACAGAGGCCCGATAGCTGACTTGCTGCTAGGAGGTAGGAAAGAGGTCTCAACTGTAGGTGTGAGCTGGAGGGGTGTATCTCCCTTCACGGCTCCTCTCTGGACTCTGCTTTCTGGGTGCCATGCAATACATCCACCATGCTATTCTGCCTGACAGCTGGCTGACAGTAGACTGCAACCTCTGAAAACTATGAGCCCAAAAGACCTCTCTTTTGAATTGCAGATGCCAAGTATTTTTGTCCCGGTGATGAAGAAACTGATGGTGACATAAGGGTGAAACCCTTCCTAGTGCAACCGATGTAGTCCCACAGCCTCACTGCCATTGAGCCCACTCATGTGTCTTACGGTCAGCACAGTCACACACCCGTCTGTTCTAAGTCAAAGAAAAGCAATCTGGGCTTTTCAGTCAGAAATGAGACTTGGAGAGGTTACTGTTCATTTGCTAGAGGAAGGATAAAATTTCAGGCAATGCAAGGTTGGGGTGCGAGTGAGGTAGGTGGTAAAATAAGGATGAATAAACAGAAGGATATGGGACAAGGATTTAGGAAGTGGAGAGAAAGGACAACTATGCCAAAACATAAGGAAACCAAGAGACAGAGGTCATTGTGACCCCCGAAGTCTTGTAGGCATGCACAAAAGCAAAGGCACATGACTCTGGCCTGCCTCTGCTCTCATTTTCATTATGGTTTTAGCCACCTCCCTTATGGTCTTTGGACACCATGACACTTTTTTAAAAAAAACTTATATGATCAGAAACCTTCCCCCCGACAGGTGGGCCAAACTGGGTGCTCATTGTGTCACGGCTGTTGTCAGTACCACCTCCCATAATCTCAAGAGATCCGGTACCTGGTCATGTTGGGTCTCACTGGCCTGATCTCTCCCTCTGGAGTAGACTTCTCTTTTTATTATTCTTTTTTGTTGTCGTTTTTTTTAAAAAAAGAGAATAAAAATAATAAAATAAAAAATAGAAACAATACAGACTTGCATTAAACAAGCTGACAGGTGTCCAAAATTGTTATATTGCATATTGTTGTCTTCGAATTAGTTGTTTACGTTACTAGATCTAAGCATGCAAAATTGGTCCAATTTTTTTTTAAGTTCAGGCATTAACTGTTCTTTTCAATGGGCCAGTAGGAACCAGCAGTGCAGTTATCCTAGCTATCCTGTGTACACACACACACACACACACACACACACACACACACACGTTTTCCCTCCCTTCTTACTTGCACTGCTTTTGCTTTTGATCAGTCTTATCCTTGTCAGACACTCCTTCTGAGTGCCCAGCTCTGTTATTTCTTCAGGACACCATGGACCTAAGGATACTGGAGACCTTCCATCTAGCAATACCCGGGGAATCTCATCATCTGAGCGATTCTAGAGGTACCCATCTGTCCACCCAGTGAGCTTGTCTGAGGCACACATGTGACCAAAAGAACTCAGTTTCCAATCAAGATCACTGCATTAGTCAGCTCTGCAGAGCTGGGGCAAAATGTCTGACACCCATAAGGAGTGCAGCTTAATTAAGGCTCATGGCTTCAGAGGTTTCCGTCCATGGTTAGCCAGTTCCGAGGCAGACGCATAATGGAACAGCATGATGAAGAGAAACTGCTCAGTGCATGGCAGCTAGAAAGTACACAGCAGGGAGAACCAGAGAGAAAGGGGCCCAGGGGATGCCCCATCATTCCCTTCTTCCACCCAAGACACAGTCCTATTGGTCCACTTAACTATGAACTCATCAATGGGTCAACCTACTGATGAGATCAGTGAGCTCACAATCTGGCCATTTCTTTAGGAGACTTTTTTTTTTAAATTATTTATTTATTTGGTAGTTTTTATCCAGTCTACTCAACAATCAAGAACAATTTACTCAGTGAGCAAAAGGAGCACCTTGCTTTCCTGAACTAGCCAAATTGCCACTGGGAAGGCACACCTGGGTGCTAGAGCAGATAAATTCATATATGATAGCAAAGCTATGTGCCTGGCAGCTGAGATCAGATTAAGTAGCTCAATCCAGGCAGGGTGGAAACACCTGTAATCCCAGTGACTTGAGAGGCTGAGACAAGAGAACTCCAAGTCCAAGTCTCTCCTGAGCAACTTAGTGAAACCTTGGCTCAAAATAAATATAAAAGGTCTGAGAATGATGCAGCTACATGTAAAGGTCCTGGGTTCAATACTCAGGGCAATAAAGGAAGAAGTACTTCATTCGTTCACACTTAACAGCTCATAAATATTGCTACTCCGTAATCCATGGTGGAGCGAGGTTTCTGAAAAGATTAGAGGCAGCACCACAAATTCAATGCGTTTATTTTTAAAAATGAATACAATTTCCACCATCTTTTAGGTCTTGAGCATGAATACAGAGGCCATGACCTTATCTATTTGTTGGGTAGCAGAAAGGTTGAGTGGAGAACTCCATGTGGAAGCCATCGTGGGCCTATGAGCTCCTGCTGGACCTGGCCTGAGATGCTATGAGCAGGTTCACACTCGGCCCTGAGCCCCTGCCCCAGCATGGCTAACCTCAGCACTGGCAACACTCATGTCCTGCGCATCAGAATAACCATCTTTGTTCCACCCCTCATCCCCAGTTCTCCTTCCCAAGCCAACCTGCAAGAAGCGCTCTGAACTCCAGAGTTCAGAGTGAATTCAGAAGATTTCCAGGCCATTTCTACAAATCAGCTCTTGAGAACTTGTAGATTGTCTCATCCTTTTCAGTATGATGTCAATATTAAGCATGAGGTTCTACAGTAGACTATCTGAATTTGATTTTTGTTTCCTTGGGCAAGTTATTTAACCTCTCAGCTGCGTGTCAGTTTCCTTATCTGTAAAATATGGTTAATAACAACTGACCTCCCAGAGGTATTGTGAGGTTATTATGAGGATCAAATTAGTTGATTCATTAAAAATGTTTAGAAGTGTTCGACATTATTATTAATAGTAATAAGCTTAGCTTAAACTCTGCTTGCTAATAAGGGGCTGAACTGAATGCTTAAGATTTCACTTCTTGGTCTTCTATTCTCTGAACTAGGTGACCTCAACTTTTTTTTTTTTTTTACTTCTGTAAAATGTATCCCAGCCTGGTAAGAAATAGACAGCATGTGCATACATACCAGACATCACACATGCATTCACACACACATACAACTACACTCCTCCACACACAATTGATGGAACTACGAGAGCACCTGACAGTTGACCCAAAAGGAGAAAATTATTTATAATTTTGGTTTTTATTCACAAACACCCTTATTTTATCTGATTGCTGTAAACCCCTCTTCTCTCCATTCTTGCCCACCTGAGTACTAAAACTTTCAATCTGGATCCAACCCTACTTCTTGATTCTGTCTTAAATGCAGTCATTCATTTGGGACCCAAGTTCCCTTGTGGTAGACAGCTCTAAGTGGACTTGCTCCCTTAAGCTGAGTACCAGTGAGCCCCTGGCTGAACCCCATGAGGCTCCCGGAAGCCTACTGAGATTAACCTTTCTCACCACTAGCCTTTTGTCTTCCTAGTTGGCAAGGCTGCGCTCTGTCCAGTCCCAGACTTGCCCTCTACTCCTGCACTATTACCATGCTCTGAACCTCTACTTATTTGAGAATCTTCCCATCCCGGCTCATTTTTCTAAGTAAATTAAGCATCATCTTAATACCTAACTGTCCTCTGGCTAGGACCACATCAGAAATGTCCAAAATTCCACCACTACCTTCACTGAGAGAAGGAATGTGTTGCCACTGACCTCACTGTGACTGTCACCTTCCCTGGAGTCTCCTGTGCTGAGCTAGATCTGCCAGCTTTGTCTAATAGGCAGGGACACTCATTTGGACCAGAGGACAGCAGCACTTGAGAGACAGCCTTAAGTACATCCACCAGTCCTCCTACCCAAGATTAACTTCTTTCTGTTTCCCTATTGACCTATAGATTATATGACTCCATGTCCTGGGGCCAACCCCAGAGGTTGTACCAACTGAAAACCAAGGATTATTGAGTTCACCACATACTCCACATTTCTAGTAGGATGCTTGCAGGACACTTCAGACTCAGGATTGCATGACCAAACTCACCATCTTTCGTGCAAGCCCATATTCCCTTCCTTCCTGACCCTCTTCTAGTAGGTCTTCCACACTGCAACCAGTGTGATCATTTCATAATGTAAAACTGCAGATGGGTTCATCACACACACGCACGCTTGGAACCCTTCATTTGCTTCTTGTTTCTCTTAGGACAAAGGCCTAAGGGTCCTCCAGTCCTGAGTGCCCAGCCCTGGCTGCTTTCCAGACCGCTGAGCTTCTGCCTCTCTTTGCAGTACTACCCTCCACCTGCCCATGTCCTGTTAGGAATTAAAACACATTGGAGGGAACCTCCCTTCTGTGGAGTCCAGTGGGGAAAAACACACCCTTCTGTCTAAACTGCTGCAGACTGTCATGGGTCCCAACTTCGCTGGGGGAGCAAGGCTGGGTTTTAGTGCCTACTCATGCTTCTGCAGCCCTCCTGTGCACCTCTGTCCCCAGCACTCTGCTGCAACCACGCAGTCACTCCGTCCCCTCCCAGGCCTTCCAAAGTACACCATGCTCCCTCCTACTGCATTTTTTTCCATACTATTTGCTCCAGCCCTGACTTTTTATCCAATAACTTCCTACTTAATCCTTGCATCTTCACAGTCTCAGGGAAGCCTTCCTGATCTTCCCATGTGTCCAACCAGCTTAGGCTCCTCTGTTATGAGCTCTTATCAAACAGTACCAGTGTTCCCATTTCTCCTGCTTGGT
>NW_004524656.1:9649905-9691867 GCF_000260255.1 Octodon degus
CTCTCTCTCATTCTCTGCACCTCCCTCCCTCCCTTCCTCTCCCTCTCCCTCCCTCCTTCTCTCTCTTTGCCTCCCTCTCTTCTTCCCTCTCCCTCTCTCACCCTCTTCATTTTAACTCCAGAACTTAACATCAGTTCAAGCACATAATAGTTCATAATAGTCTAATAGCTGATCATTGACCATCTCCCAAACGTCTGCTGAGTACAGGCTTCCACACGACAGCGGATAGTTCTGGACTTTATAATGGGAACAACTTAAGCTTCCCAGAGGCATGATGAAGCAAGTCAAAGAGGAAAATATTCTGTTCCACTTAATTATCCACTTTTATTTAAAAATAGAAGTCTTTATTAAAACAACAAAGCATAAATATTAAAGAATGTATTTAAATAACTTGTGTAATTTACTGCAAGCTTTAAAGGTGCACAAACACTGAAATGCAATTCAATGCCTTTTAAAATCATTTCCCACCATTATCTCTATCTACTGTCATCCCTTAACCCAGATGAGAGGAAAAGTAATTCATTCTGATTTTCCTAATTTTGCCTCAAAGCCTTCTAGGGCTTGTCCACAACTCCAGTGTGTGTCTGACCTCCCAGGCTTTAGAGCAGAATGGAGCAAAGCTTTTGTATGCAGTTGTATGCAGCCTTGTGTGTTAGCCTTAGTACGCAAGCCTTTGCAGCTTCGCCCCACTATGGGAGGGCTCTTACTGTTTTAAAAGTTCTTCTCCTAAGAGTAAACCTTTTGAATATATATGCCTGCTTTCCAGACTGCTGACCTTCTGCCTCTCTTTGCAGCACTACCCTCCACCTGCCCATGTCCTGTTAGGAATTAAAACACATTGGAGGGAACCTCCCTTCTGTGGAGTCCAGTGGGAAAAAGACACCCTTCTGTCTACACTGCTGCAGACTGTCATGGGTCCCAACCTCACTGGGGGAGCAAGGCTGGGTTTTAGTGCCTACTCATGCTTCTGCAGCCCTACTGTGTGTGTGTATATATATATTCTGGCTCTTTGCCTCCCACCCTGATACAGGAGAAAAACTCAGATCCTTCGGTAACCCAGAAACAAAAAGCCCAGTGGCGCTCCCTCGTCCGCTGTTTCCCAGTAACTGGCCATGGAAATTGCATTTCCTTTGGGTGGAGAAAGCTTCCATGAGCAGCCTTGTTTCTCTGATGTCAGGATTCCTGATCAATAGCCTGATCTATATACCAGTTAGACACCTTCCTACAGGTCCTCAGACTCAATTCCAGCTCCTCAGAACTGAACATTGCAAACAACTCAACTTATCCCAAGGGAGCAGAAAAGAGCTTCTAATGGCAGGTACCCTGTGCGAGGTGCAGCCACCTCCCCATTCAGGAGAAGGGGCACATCCCACCCAGGCAGATCTGCTTCGGAGTTAAAACTGCTGTACAATCTTCAAATGGCTGTGTGTTTACAGTTGCGCCAAGAGGGAAGCCTACATGGTGGTGAAAGCTAGAAAATAAGAAGTCCGTCCATTCACAGAGTTGCTAAGAGGCCGTTAATGCTAAGCCTCGGCAGTGGAACACAGAAAACGGCATTAAAGGATTTACTTTTCATGACCATAATTCACAGTTAATGTACATTTGATGTTTAATGTATGAACCAGAGGTGACTTCGAACTTGTGGGCCTTTTCTAAATAGTGTTTTAATCTAAGTTTAAAAAAAAAGAAAGAGGTTCATACACTCAGTCTGTCAGACAAGAGGGAGGGGAAAAGGCAAAGCTAGGTGTGAGAATCCAATGGGGGAGCAAGCTTTTGTTCAGCCCTTTATTGAGGTTTTACCTCTAATCTCTCTCTTTTTGATGCAATTTAAGATTAAGGAAATGAAAGGCAAGGCTGACTGTGAACGGTTTTACAAACAGGACAGCCGAGGGGCCCTTGGAAGACAATTTTGTAAGAGGCTTTGGCTTCAGTCCCTGGATAGCACAGAGGTTGGAGGCCCTGCAGCCTGTGTGTGCAAGAGTGCAGGGCACTGGGAGGGCAGGCTGCCTGCAGGGGATCTGGGCACAGGGTCCGCAGTGCAGACCAAGAGGGTCACTCAGCTCACTAGGGATCAGAGTCAGACCAGGGAGATAAAGGATGTAGGAGTGAGAGGCATCGTACTCTGGTGGCAAGAGCCCAGACTGGACACGCTGGGTCCCAGGCCACTGTGGCTTTGGGCTCATCATTTCACTTTCAGGGTCCCCTCATCTAGAAAACAGATTTTTTAGATTAAATCAGTGATTCCTAGTGGACCCTGCAGCGGCCATAAGGCCCAGGCACAACAGGTGTTGTGGGACACACAGGTAGAAAACCTCTTGGCCCCCAGCACCCCAGCACCTCTTCAATATGAACAGCTCCACTGCTTCCTAAATAAGGGTTTATGCAAGACTTCTTGTAAGGGAGCTATCCCACTTGAAAATGAAAGCATTCAAAGGTAGGAGATCAGCTGACCCCTAAGGTCCTTTCCAGCACAAGTCTAAACAGGTAGATAGATTGCGTATAGACCGGAAGTCGGAATCTTAGTTCTCTTTCCCATCTTGCAAGATGGCGGGTGAAAAAACTGAGAAGCCAGACACTAAAGAGAAGAAACCTGAAGCCCAGAAGGCTGCTGCCAGTGGCACTGGTAAAAAGGGCAAGGTGAAGAAGGCAAAAAAGTCCAAGAAGGGGCAGCCCCACTGCAGCCGAAATCCTGTCCTAGTTAGAGGAATTGGTAGATACTCCCGATCTGCCATGTATTCCAGAAAGGCTTTGTACAAGAGAAAGTACACAGCTGCTAAATCAAAGGTTGAGAAGAAAAAGAAGGAGAAAGTTCTTGCTACCATCACAAAACCGGTCGGTGGGGACAAGAATGGAGGTAGCCGGGTGGTTAAGCTTCGAAAAATGCCTAGGTACTACCCTACTGAAGATGTGCCCCGAAAGCTCTTGAGCCACGGCAAGAAACCCTTCAGTCAGCATGTGCGGAAACTTCGAGCTAGCATCACTCCCGGCACCATCTTGATCATCCTCACCGGGCGTCACAGAGGCAAGAGAGTGGTCTTCCTGAAACAGTTGGAGAGTGGCTTGCTACTTGTGACTGGGCCTCTGAGCCTTAATCGTGTTCCTCTACAAAGAACACACCAGAAATTTGTCATTGCCACCTCTACAAAAATTGACATCAGCAAAGTGAAAATCCCCAAACACCTCACTGATGCTTACTTTAAGAAGAAGAAGCTGCGGAAGCCCAGACACCAGGAGGGCGAGATCTTCGACACCGAGAAAGAGAGATACCAGATTTCAGAGCAGCGCAAGGTGGATCAGAAAGCGGTGGACTCACAGATTTTGGCAAAAATCAAAGGTGTTCCTCAGCTCCGGGGCTACCTGCAATCCGTTTTTGCTCTGACAAATGTAATTTACCCTCATAAATTAGTGTTCTAAATTTCTTACTAAGAACCTAATTAAATACCTGATACATTTAAAAAAAAATAAAAATAAAAATAAACAGGTAGATAAGCAGAAAGATCACCCACCTGGACATCCTCAAGGAAATAACTTAAAATGGGCCACAAAATAGTGCAGCAGGCAAGTCACAAGTTGCATACAGGTGGTGCCAGCAGGTCTCTCTGGAGCACAGTGTATGGTGGCAAGGGGAGTTGATTCTCTCCAGAAACACCAAAATGCTCCAGGCAGGTCAAAGCAGAGAGCTGGGGGTTTCCAGGTAATTCCAAGAATGGAGCTAGAAAAAAAGAGAGTGGAGTATTTCAAAGGAGTTGCATAGCAGAGACAGGACATGGAAAGAAAGAACAAAGGGTGGACATTTATTAAGATGAGGATGAATAAAATCTTTCATGAAGAAACTGTGGAAGATTTATAAAGTTCTCTTCAGTTCCAACCACTGTGTGTTTTAGGATTCTTTTCTATCTTTTAACATGGCTGAATAGTGGAGGGTTAGCAGGACAAATCCCCATATGTAACAAAATCTTCCAAATACTCTGAGGGATAAAAGCCACCAGGAGAGACCTTGGGGTAAGCGCCGTTGGCATACATTGATTTTCTCTTGTTTATTTTTCCAACACAAGTTTGTTGAGTGACTACCCCGTGCTAGGCGCTGCGGATGAAGGATCATTCAGCAGACACACAGGCATGGACTCCCAGGCGTGGACGTGAGACAGTCAGAGGTGTGGCACATCTGCAGAAGCAGAGGGCAGGGGCACTCTGGCGTGGAGCCCAGGGACACTCAGTCCATGCGCAGGAGGCCTTTTCCCCTGAGAACTCAAGGTTCCCAGGTCAGAACAAGAAGCTCAAAGCGGTCCCACACTGTCACCCTCTGTCTTGTAACCCAAAGCTGCTCTCCACACGTCTCCTATCTAGGCTCTAGTTTGCTGACCTAATCTTCATCGTTGAAGAGGAAGGGCTCCAAAAGATGACAGGTCTGTCCTGGGCAACCCCTTCTAGTTTTGTGGAATGTTAAGTTTTTCTGGGGTTCTTCCACTTAATTCATCAGAAGAGATTTTAAGGTGTCCTACAAACTCCATGCCACCTTCCTTTTTCAGAAAAACTCCTGACTGAAATTGTACTGGTAAAACAACATTGTGTAGAATAAGGAAGATGCATACGTTCTGTGCTGTGGCCTTCAAGTCAGACTGGAGTATTATTGGATGTGATTCTCATATTCAGAGCTTCATGAAATGGGACAAATTCAAGCCAGGATAACTAGAGGGAGCAAAGAAACCTGGCTCCGCAGTTTGTAAGAAGCTGAGATACAAGGACAACATTCACAGCGACACAAGCACAGCCATGCGTATGGCAGTAGGACTCATCACAGCTACATCTTGGAGGCCGCCTGGATGTCCATCAGGAGAGAACTGGATAAAGAAAGTGTGCTCTTTACACACTACAGAGTAGTACTCTGCCATAAAAAGGAAAACTCGAGCCATTTGTAGGAGAACGGATGCACCTTGAGACCATAACGCTGAGCGAAATAAACCAGATACACAAGCTCAAATACCTCATGGTTGCTTTCCTTTGAGAAACTCACATTCTTTGTTTTAAAAGAGGAAACAAAGCCAAAAACAAATAATAAGAACAGAGACGAAAAACAAAGCAACATAGAACAACAAAGTGGTACAGAATCTCAAAACAAGAACAGAAAATTAACTATGGTTGTTATATTATTTATTATCATCAAATCCATGGCTCAGATTACCAGATACAGGCCTGCAAGATTGATCAAGCAAGGGCCGGCCAGATAGCTCAGCAAACTAAAGTGCCTGCTTAGGCAGGTACAGGGACTGGGGTTTGATCTCTAGCCTGCTATGCAGGCACCGGCCTTGGGGTATGCTGAGATGGCGACTGAGACTGGGCATGGTGGCCTGTGCCTATAACCCTAGCACTTAGGAGGCTGAAAACATGAGAATCACTACGAGTCCAATCTGTGTAGGGGGACAATATCTGTAATATGGGCAACTTCAATAAAGACAGAGAAACTCACATTCTAAATAAGAGGAAAAATAAATATAGATAATAAGAAATATGGAAATAGATCTTTCTCAATTAGGAGAGGAATCAGGAAATAAAAGGAGGGGAAGGGAGGGGATAGCAGGTGAAAGAAGGGAAGGAGGTGTGTCATGTGCCTGTTCTAATTCCACACAATGAATGTAAACATTATGTGCTGCAAACACACAGCTATGGAAAGAAAACCATAGAGAACCACAGTATTTCACCTGAACATGCCAGTGGACTATAGCAAGTCCATTTCAAAGCCAAAGGACCACCCTAGGGAAGGGGGCAAATGCAAGCCAGTGCTCAACCATGAGAGCAAAGGGCAACAGGTAAAAGTGGAAAGAACAGCTCTTTGTATTCAGTTTTAAGAAGGAACTTTGTGAGAACTACTGGACGTGCTGTGGGAGTCTTAAGAGGCTGAGGAGGCCGGCAAGATAGCTCAGCGGTCTAAAGCGCCTGCTTAGGCAAGCTTAGGCAGGCTCAGGGGACCATGGTTTGATCTCCAACACTGCATGCCATGCCAGCCCTGCCCTCAGGGTGGGCTGAGCAGGCCAAAAAAATTAAAAATTTAAAAAAAAAAAGCTTAGGGCTGGCCAGATAGCTCAGCGGATTAAAACGCCTGCTTAGGCAGATGCAGGGGCCAGAGGGTCAATCCCCAGCCTCCCGTGTGGGCCCTGCCCCTGGGGAACTCTGAAGCCGTGATTGAGACTGCGCGTGGTGGAGCGTGACTGTAATCCCAATGCTTGGGAGGCTGAAAACACAAGGATCACTATATGAGTCCAATCTCTATAGTGAGACCCTGTAAACTCTATACACAGAGAGAGAGAGAGAGAGAGAGAGAGAGAGAGAGAGAGAGAGAGAGAGAGTAAGTAGCATGTTCTCCATGGCAAAATGCAAGCAGAGGTTCAGTGTTCAGTGGCCATTTAGCAGGGAGGCTTTTTAATAGGACATAAGAATGGAGTAAGGAGCTAGGGTTGTGTTCTTTGAGACAGCACCCACACTTGTCTCCATCAAATTCAGCCAACTTCCCACCCAAACCTCTAGTTTTTGTCATCCCACCCCCACCCCCATCAACTCTGCCAAGCCCTCCAGAAAGCTCTAGGACCCAGTAGGGTCGGAACTTTTCAGGCCAGGGACCCAGCAGCGCTGCCTTCCACCCTCCTCCTCTGTGCCTCGCTTGTGTTCTCCCTGCAAGAGAGCTGCCACGTCTCTTTCAGGCAGGCTGAGCCACCTACTCCCCTGCAAGCAAGCAACCAAGCAAGAGCGAGCTTCGCCTCCCCTCCCCTCCTCTCCGCAGTTTGGTTTTCTATTTACTCTCTAACTCCCGCTCTCAGAAGCACCGCCTCCAGCAACCACTGGCGAGCTCCCCCAGGCGGCGGACAGTGCACTGCAGCCGGGAGGAGCGTGCCTTGCCCTCTCCTCCGCAGCGGTTCCCACTCCCGCTACTCCAACTTCAACTCTCTAGCATGTTGCAATCTTCTTTATTTTTTGCAAGGTTTTGCTCTGCAGTTCAGGCTGGCCTTAAACTCACTTTGTAGCCACCTCGAACTTGCAGTGATCCCCCTGCCTCAGCCTCCTGAGTGCCGGGATTATAAACATTTGCTACCACAGCCAGCTACCACATGGTACCTTTAAACAGCAAACTTTTCTAAAAAGACAGAAACCAAAATGGCTTCCATCCAAGAGAACTAACTCAGAAAAATAAAAAATCTTCCACACGAGGGTGATGACAAACAAATGTCTCTCACCCTCAACTAATGAAAGGTCACCCACAGGCAGTGTGGAGTAATTATTAAATACCCTCTCCCTTTGTTCGGTATCAGTTGCAGCCTCATTACCTGGATCCAAAGACAATATCTCTAAGTCCTGGGCATGGGTCCAAAAAGGTCATTAATAACAGAAGAGTCCCCAAATTTGCAGGAAAGGGGAAACCAGCTCGAATTATAGAAGCCAGGTATTCCATCCAGCCCTTTGCATCAACAGTCTGCATGGTGACAGCAATTTACTCTCCTCAGGGGCTGCAGCCATTTGACAAACAACAGCCAGGCTCAGGACCAGGTTAATCCAGTCTTCTCTCAGCACAAGCTGGATGAAGGTGTGATGTCACAGGCCGAGAACGAAGTTGACTCATATTGTTTTCTTTTCTCATGGCTTCCAGTCAGAGGCTCAGATTCCTGGCCCTTTGTCTGGACAACTGGACTTTAAGAAGCAAGTGAGCAACAAGTTGTTCCTGTGGCCAATAACCACATAGAGGCTTTCCTTGCTTCTCCAGGACCCCAGGGTTGAGGTCCCACCCATACTGTTGTTTGGAGTAAGACAACCATTCCGCTTCTTGAGTCACCTCAAGTTAACCTAGCAGTCAACAGAGGTTTTCGAACAGCTTCCTCAAGCTGGGTGTACTTCCAACTACACGGCCCTCAGCCTCTAGCTAGAGCCTCGATATCGCTACCTGTCAGAGGAAAGCCTGAGTCGTAGCAACTTCGTTTCCCTGGTTTCCTTCTTCTCTTCTACCCCTGAGGAACTACCGTGTAGTAGCAAAGAACCCAAGAGTTTAGGTTACAGAGCCAAATCAAGTCAGGGTAAAATCTGCCTGCTGCAGGTCTCAGGCAAAGCTCCAAGCCCCCACTCCTCATCTACAGCATCATCACCATCTTTTCCCTGCCTTCCTAGTCACGCAGACTGCCAAAAGACACAACAAGGCTGGTAGGGACTGCGGGCAGCTTGCATTTCCTTACCCTACCCATCCTTCTTCTAGATCCTTCAGTATCATTGCTCAGAACCCAGGAGAGCTGGCAGGAAAGAGCTGCTGGGCCACAGGAGGCCTCTACCTTTCCATGAGCAAGGTCATACCAGCAGAACTGACTGGCGTCATGGAACAACCTTGGGAAACATGCTGATGTCCCCTATGGTGAGTCCAAAGGATGGGGATGCAGTCCCTCTCAATGTTATTCCAGCAAATGGATCTGAGGACTCTAATTAAACACTAAGCATCCCCCGTCCACTCTCTCAGCCCCATGCTGCTCCAGGGGTACCAGCCTATATCCTGAGTGGTATCCAAATGCACCTGGTAATTAAAACAATTTCTGCCCCAGCTGCCCCCCATCACTCTCTCCCATTACTGGAGAAGCAAACAATAAATAATTTAATAACTCAAGTTGAGTAGAATCTGGTTCCAAAACAAAGTGTTTTAATTCTCCAGTGTGCCTGCTTTCAGCGTTACAGTAATTCCATTTCCCTTCATTTGACTGGGCCTTTCGCTTGCTTTTTAGGCTTCTCGGATTTCGCCCCAAGTCTTCCCCATGGGGCCCTGACAGCTGCTTTACAGCAGGGCTGGGCAGCCAGCATGACATCACTCACTGCTCAAATCGGCAGCGCAGCACCCGGACTCATCAGCCAAGCATCCTGCCCTGAGCCTGGATGGCAGTGGAAACCTGTCCGCGCGGCTGCAGGCAGAACCTGGACCCTTTCCCGCCCAGCACCCTTCTCCATCTCTCCCTGGACTTCCTGTGACCTTCCAGCCTCTGGCAGCTGTGGGAAAAAGCTGTGAAGGGGGAAAAACACTGCAGGAAGGGCAGGTGAAGAGCCCCTACCATTTGCTCTTCAGAGTTGGGTCTGTTCTTCACTGTGCTCTCTCCTGCCTCACAAAGAAGGCCTCTATGACTCTAAGAGACCCTCAGAGAGTCGCAGAGAGGGATCAGCCTTTGCTGCTTTCCAGAGGAGAGCCCGAACCAGAACCAGAACCAGTTCTCATGTGTGCCAAAAATAATCTCCCTCCTGGTCCTGCCACCCCAGCCCCCACCTGCGGCTCTTCCACCCTTGCAAGCAGTAGCCAGAAGATGCTGATGTGTGGATCTGGTGCCCTTGCCTGAAGCCAGCGGGCCAGCGAGCAGCAGCTGCAGGGGAGGAGCGAGGGTAAAAGGAAACGCACCAATGGAGCTTTCGTTTAACTAAAGAGCAGGGAAGCATTGTGCTCCATTGATTACAATTTTTTTTCCTGAATGTTGTGACATTTGCAGGAAGGCTAATTTATTCAAGCATGGAAATCTTTAAAAACTTAATTAAGTTATTTCTGTGATTTTCCATGCCTTATTGTTTCGAGTTCACATTTACTTTCATCCTTGTTAATAAAAAATAAAAGAGTGGAGAGGGGGGTGGGGGTGGGGAGGAAAGAAAGAGAAGAAATGATCTCACAGAACCTCCAAGGCTGTTTCTAGATGCTTCATCTTCCCACATGAGGCCTCAGAGCGTCGGGGTGTCTCAGGGGAAAAAAGAGGCAGGAATGTGTCCTCCAAGGTCCAGATCAAGTCCAACCCTCGCTTCCACGAAGATGGGTTTGTGATCAAGGCAGAAACCTGGCCTTATCCCCCAGGGCACTTCATGAATTCAGGAGAGTATAAACTTTGGTATGATTTTTGCACCTATGTTGCTGACAGCATGACATTTGATGACACTTCTCCAAAGCAAGCTCAGTCCCATACTCTGTAGGGTATTGTGGGAAGGTATGATGGATGGCATGAAAAAGCAAAGTTGGAACTTAGAAAACAAAACCCCATTATGGAGCTCCCGAGCCAGATGGCTTCCTGGGCAGATGTGCTGATTGGAGATAAAAGCATGATTAAGAGTGGGTTTTCTCCATCCTGGGTCCCAAATCTCTCGAAGTTATGCTCTAAAAGGAGGACCAAGGATACCTGTGGGCCATCACTCAGTCATGGACTGTTTGGTGGCCCTATATGAGTTCCTGGAAGCTGAGGACCACTTAACGCCAGGCCAGAGTGGGCAAGGTCCAAGAATAGATCAAACAGAGAAACACACAGAAGTCCCCATTTGAAAAATAAAATCCATGCCAACAGGGAACAAATGTAGGAACTACTCCGTAGTAAACACTCATTTATACAAAAGCAAGAATGAGAGAATTGTGGAGTAAAAGTGTTTCCCACCCTTCATAGGTGCCTCAGTTGACCAGAGGGTGAGTAAGGAAGAAGAAGGTGCTGGAATATAGTGTCAGGACAGGAGCAAGTGGAGCTCATACCTCTCAGCTGCTGGTACAGCCAAGGGCGATGCTGGGACCCATCCAGTACCTGGGTTGTGCTCACTTCCTTTCTTCCTGGGTGGCCTGATTGGAAGCTTCCTGTAGGTGACACAGATCTGAGGACCTGATGCTGTCTTAACTACATTCTTGATGCTTTAACCTTAATCTCAAAACTATCTCACCAGGAAACACAGCCCTACACATGTCTCTGGAGAGCACCCTTTGATTAAAAAGTAAGCATTCCTTTGGGGCACAAGATGCTACGCATCCCGCCCAACCCCTAAATGAATTCTCTGCTTCCTCAGCCATGAGACGCACTTCCCCCCGCTGGGACCAAAACCCGGGTCATCTGTATGCTCATGACATTTGCTCATATTATTTTTAAGTCATTAGTCTGTGCTTGATATTGTGAGTCAAGAACTTTAATAGGAGAATTTATGGCTTGTCTCCTCCAATCAACACACTAATTCATGGTGGTGTTGTGTGCTACACTAATGGATATTGCTTTCAACTGGGTGTTGGGTTTTTTAATTCCCCTACAATTCATTAGCCTGTTCCTCCAGATCTATTAGCAGGAGAAGCAGCCACTTCCCTCCACCCAGGCTGGCTGCTAACACAGTGGGTCTCCAAGTGAGGTCCTTAAGAGGCCTCCAGGTGGTCTGCCTGCTGAGCCAAATGGAAAGTTATCCAAAAGTGCCTTTTCTTAAAGCACAATCTCCAGAGCAGGTTTGGATTTACATTTAAAAGACCCTGAATGAACATTTTCAAAAGCATAAGCACAGTAATGGTTATTTACAAGAGTGGAAGTTTCCTTGGACCATTATGAGGTGTTTGTCGTACAAGGTATAGAAGAAATAAGACACCTGGAGCCCGCGTATCTTGGGCTGCTGAGGCTGGAGGGTGTGATATTGGGGAAACCTTTTCTACATGGGATGTCTGGTGTTATGGTTTGTGTCTGGATATACCCCAAAGTCTCATATGGTCATGGGGGTCAGGCTTTTCTGAAGGTGGCTGAATCCAGAATTTGTGATTGATTCATGGTTTAATACTGGGATCAAGGGTGTGAGTGCTTACCTGCTGTAGGTGGGTAACCTGCATATGATTTAAGAGATACAAAGAGGTTTGCTCCTCCTTCCTCTCTTGCTGCTTTTAGTATCTTCCTCTGCCACGAACTGCTGCCCCTGCGCCATGTGCCACCCCTCCTTGGAGCCAGCCGGTTATGGGCTGCAACTGCTACAAACGGAGCTAAATAAACCTTTCCTCCTTTAGCCTCGGGTGACTGGTATTTTGTCTCAGCAATAAGAGAAAAGTAACTGAGACATCTGGCCTTCACTAATCCAGCGATAATGTCAGGGTCCAGAAAGAGGTGGCTCCAAACCTGTTAGTTCATCCACGTCTTTCCAATATCAGGAGCAAACAAAGAAGAAAAATTTTAAATAAATTTTGGAGAAGTGAACAATGGAACAGACGTCCATTGGCTGATGGTGGGAAACAGAGACCTAGAAAGCTGACGCCATCAGATCCACCCGCCTCTTCTGAGCAGGCTGCGCCTCCTGCTCTCATCAGCGGCGGTTCTTATCCGCAGCACATGCCCAGACTCTCTGATAGGCTCGTTGAAACATGGATTATCGGACAGAGCCCCGGAGTTCCTGACTCAGAGTCTGAGCCAAGGCCCAAGAACATGTGTTTCCCACAAGTTTCCCAAAGATGCAGATGCTGCCGTCCAGGAACTCGCCGTGTTTTGGGAGCTTCCCGCGTGGCGGAGTCTTAACCCCTCCTCCAGAGAAACATGGGCGTGTTTTTAGCTGCTTCCCCTGGGGCATCCCCAAGTCACCTTCCCCTGGACCCTCGGCACAGAATCCACCAGGCACACCTTGTGCTTTCTCTGAATTCGCCTAGGCCCAGCCCTGCTGTGTCAGTTCCCGGTTCTCTCTCTACCCATGCATGCGGCTTCTTGCCTTTTGCTTTTCTCTCCCTCCCTGTGTTCCTCCTCATCCATCTCTGTCCACCAGACTCTCACATCCCAGCTTCTGCTGGCATCTCTCCATCGTCTCATCCATCTAGCTGTGCAGATATTTACATTTCTAAAGCCCAGTGTGTTTTTATGATCCCTCCTTCTTTAGCCAAGCAAGGATTTTCCTCTCCAGTCTACTCACAGGTAGCCTCAGGGGTGGGGAAGGGCAGACACTGCACATTTAGGGTCACCCTTTTTTTTTTTTGGCTGGCTCAGGATGCCTTCAGGGCAGGTCTGCTAAGGCTTTAGGATCTGGGGATCGAACCACAGCGTCCTGATTGCTTTGTTTAAGCAGTCACTTAAACAACTGAGCTAATAGGCAGGCCCCCAGAGTCACCCCTCTTGAGACAGTTTATTCATCAAGAACGAAGAATGATTTTGGCAGGGACAGACAAGCCATTGTCATGCCTTTGGCCACCTGGCCCACCCAAGGACAGGCTAGAAAACAAACAGGTCATTTGGTTGAGTCCCATTGAACCTTTTTAAGTATGTTGAGCTGACTTAAAAACCCCTCCCAGAGGCCTTTGAAAAAATTCCATGCTCCTCCCCCAGAACATAAGCCGTTGGCTCCTGGGAAGCAGAGTCCTAGAGGGTAGTGGCTAAGAGCCTGGTCCTGGTCTTGCATTGTCTGCTTGAACCTTAGCTCTGCCCTTGACTTACTGTGTGCCGCTAGACAAGCACCACACCTCTCTACAGCTCAATGTGCCCATCTGCCAAATGGGCGTGATTCACTAGCGCATTCTCCAGAAAATTAAATGGAACACAGCAGCCAGCACTTCAGACCGATGACTCGTACAGAAGAACTAGTAAATACCACATCCTCAGAGTCTCAGCATCTGGGGACAGAGGATGCGCAATCGTGATACGTCACCTTCCGCCATGGATAGGACTGGTTATACCCTAGTCTAGGGAACCCTGGAGTTTGCCAGTTAGGCAGCAGCTGTTCTCCAGTGTGCCCTGAACAGTCAGTCTCCTAGCACTTAAGTTAAAAGCTTTGTGCTTTGGTTTTTGTCTTTTGATTTTTAAATTAAAAAAAAAATCCTATTCTGTCTGTCCAGTGTTTTTCTAGCAAAACAGCAAGTCAGCAGTAAGATTCTACTTGTTCAGCAAAATGCACATCACAGTGGGTGAACTTGGGGGTGTCTGAGGAGGCTCTAACAAAAGGAAAGAGAGGAGTTGGCTGGACACTGCCAGTTCCCAGAGAGTCCCAGGAGTGGTGCCTTCCTCTCCCTTCTGTTTCTCTTCTATTCCCTGCCATCCTTGGAATCCCCCTGCATGGTAAACCAGAGGTCTCCAAAGAAATCAGATTGTATCTGAAGACATTCTCTTACAGAGTCTGGTAAACACAAAGGTAAAACCCTCCCTGAGACACTGGGGCCATTTCTTGGTGGGCCTGTCTCCAGGGACTCTGGGCTTGGGAGAAAATAAGGGAGACAGCAGCAACAGCTCAACCACGGTGCAGGTGCTATCTGGAAGTGTCTCAGTGAGGAGGAAGAATGTGGCAAGATCCACCCTAAACATGTCCCACTCTTGTCCCTGCCTTGTGTCTACTAGTGTGACTGTGCAATGGACAGAGTAAAAATGCTATCACCTTATGTCAGCCAAAGTGTCCAGCCTTCAGAATGGTAGTGAGGGATGGCCTGCCAGGACCCCAGACTGCAAATGTTGCCCCTACCTTCCTCTCCACCTCCTCAAATCTGGAAATTAGGCCACACCTAGGCACAGCCCTGGAGAGAACCCAGGAAGTAGACCAGATAGGCCTGTTATAAGAACCAGGCTCTACCCCTCGGACAAAGCAAGCAAATTATTTAATCTCACTATGCATCCATTTCCTCATCTAGGAAATGGGAGTCACGATTCCCACTTCACAGCACTGTGAGTAAACCCCAGTATTGTCCAGGCCTATGCCCTATGACTCCTGGAATTCTTCAAAATAGGTCACAATACTGACAACTACATCAAATACCCAGCTCAGAAAAAAGTCTTGTTCAGCACCCTGAGAATCTTCATCCAGAACAGACCTAGGTGGGTTGGAAGGGGAACCCTAAGGCATCCCCTGCTGCTACTGCTCCTCCTGGCTAATCCCTGACTGCATTTGTATTCCTTTGCCGCCAGCCAGTCTGTGCATATGGAACGTGTTTTCTTTGGGTATCTCACCATTAACGTTTTCATTTCTGCCTAGCTTCCAGGGCTTTGCACATCACTGGCCTTCCAGTGCATTAGGCCCACCTTTGTGTAGGCTGGCTTTGTTCTTTCATTTCCAGATCAGCCAAGAAGCATTCCTGAGCAAGGGCTCCGGGAAGAGGCTTCTGCCTGCCAGCTCAACACACTCAGAGTTCTGCGGAAGGACGAACTGAGCACCTCCTCCTACACAGAAGTTCTTTCTCCCTCTTAAATACGGTACTGCCACTGGCTGCCTATGGAACAGAGTCAGCCTTCTTTGTTTCTCAGCTTTTCTGACTCTCCCCGTGTGTAGCTCTACTAAGCTTTGCAATAAACATAAGGTAGCCTGCGTGTTGGAAGTGTATGCTACCAGCAAGCTGAGCAGGACATGGGAAAACAACTTGCCACATGGAAGACTAATGATCCACAAGGTTGGCAAAGGTGCAGAAAGATGGGCATTGTCACGGCCACTAATTAGTGGAAGTGTAAACTGGCCTAACTTTTCATGTGGGGAGGAGGGAAGGAGCATAATTAACCAACATGTAGCAAGAGCTTTGACACTGTGATTCCACTGCTAATCAAATAGTCAAAATTATTTCCACAGATCATCAGGATACAAAGATGTTCATTGCAGTAGTGTTTACAGTGGGGCCAATTTGCAAACAATCCAAATAGCTAAAATAAAGAATACATTAACTATAAATTCACAGAAATGAACACTAGGAAAGTATTTTTAAAAGATGCTGTAGGATGACATTGAAGAAATAAGAATAGATTTATGACATTATCTAGGGCAACAAAGATTATACAAATATAAATATCATACAAATATATATCAGGCAGGAGGGAAATACCCTGATATATCAGCAATGATTACCTTTAGTAGCATGGTTCTGATGGTTCTAAATGATACCCTTCTTTCTTCTGTAGATTTCCTATCTTTTCTATAATAAACATACATTATAATCAGAAAATAATGACAGCCAAGTGAACGAAAGTATTATCTTCCTCTCTCCAAGTTTCTTGACCAAATAAGATGAGCTTGTTCCAGGGGTCTTTCTTCAACCCTGACCCCTTTGACCTAGAGAAGGTCGTATTGTCTGGTCATATGGAATGGTCCTAGCCTAGGCCACTCCAGGACAACCCAATACCAGACCTGACTGAGCCTGGTGAGCAAGGTGGTCAGAGCTGGCCTGACCTTGATTTCTTGCAGCCCTGCACATCCAGGAGACTTTCTAAGCTTCTTGTTAACAGGCTTTATTCCTGTCTATTAGGTCACTGCAGATTGATTCACCTCACTTCACTGTAGTTTGCAATTTGCAGTTCTTGACCCTTACATCTTCCCCTGAAGCGGGAGCCATGGTTTTGCAATACCAACAAACCAATGGTAGAAGCAGCCCATCAGCGATAAGCCTTGGACCCCAGTGGCCTCCCCAGTAGGTTCCTTGCCTGCTCACCTCCTCTCTATCTCCTTCCAACCAACACACACACACACACACACACGCACACACACACACGCACGCACACACACACACAAACACACACACACACACACATGCAAATGCACATCTGCTCCTTCAAGGAGTACTTTAGGGTTCTAACTAAGATAGACAGTAAAGGGGAAAGCAGACAGAGATTTAGCTAATGGGAATTCAATTTTGTACAACAAAAGTCTTTATCTCTTGTCTGGCCACAGCATAAACAGCTCAGTTCGAGGGCCCACCAAGTCTGGGATGCTATTCTGTCTTCATTGCGGAGCAGGCAGCTCAGAATTTCTATCCCAGATGGCCATGCTGGATGAACTAAAGAGGCTAGAGGCCTGGGCATATGATTTAAAGCAAAATAATCGTTTTTATAAACCATGTTAGTAGAAGATGCTCCTGGGAGTCACTACAGCTATCTGTCTGTTCTGCTGCCCTTCATTGCCAATCATGAAAACCCAAACATTTTCTCTATTCAACCTTTAGGGCCTTTGGCTACTTGGTACCCATAGCCATATCCATCCAATTTCTCATTTTTCCTCAGCATGGATTTTATCCACAAAACCCGCTTACTCTACTCCTTTCTTCCTTTTCCAATTGCTTCTTTCCTGCTCCCTTTCCAATGTAATTATGGGAGCAACTGGACACAGAGAGAAGAAACTTACTCCCACCCTGGCTTTTCCATCCATTCTTAAAACCTTAAGCCAGTCTGAAACCTCCTTGAGCTCATTTCCTGATCTGAAAGAAAATCTAGGGGGTTGAATGCAACATTTAAATAGCCTTTCAGTGGTCCCATCCTAGAGCATTTCTTTAATTCTTTTATTCTTTTTTTGGGGGGTGTATAGGGTCTTACTACACAGTTTGGACTAACAGTGATCCTCCTGTCTCAGCTTCCCCAGCACTGAGATTATAGGCGGGGACTACCGTGCCTGGTTTCAGGGCCTGCACAGCACTCCCAGGGTTCTGGGGTTGGCACAGCATGCAGTACCAAGGATCAAACTCAGGACCTTGCACTTGCCAGGCAGGTACTTAGACCACCAAGCTATCTTCCCAGCCCTCTGCTGCATCTCTTGGGACCACATCATAGGCCTTTTCCACATGAGCCCACCCCAAGTCTGTCACCATGTGCCTCCACAGCCTCATGCACACAGGAGGAAGAGTCTACTCAAGGTGGTCCCACATGTTCTTTGTCAGTTTGCTCAAGGCCTGTATCTGGCTCTTTGTTTCTTTTCCTTGTCCTGTGCAGTACAAAATACCTTTGGAACAATGGCTGTGTTTCTTCACAACCTCCTGACACCATGTTCAGAACACAGGAAACAGCCAGGGAAGGTTGTTAGTTCTCTGACTAATGCCTACCCCTCAGGCAGACTGGAAAAGGGACTCATTTAAATTTGGTTTCCCTGCCAGAATTGTCAGGCCTCAGTGGGCTTGGGAAATCACCAAGGAGGAAAATCACCATTTATCCTAAAAACTCTGCAATCTGCAAGGGCTGCCAGGGTCTCCAGACCTCTATCCAGCCCTCACACAGCAACAGGAATCCCTGTACTGTGACCTTCCTGGGGTGATGCAATCCCTGGAGAAGGGTGGGCCTCTGCTTCCTGCTAAGTGGACCGGCATGGACTGCTGGACCTGTGTCTACCCAGAGCCTGTGTTCCCCACCTCTGCTGAGATGGAGAGGAGCCAACCTGGAGGCTGGATGCAGATGAGACACGCAGGACGCTCTAGAGCTGCAGCTCCCTCTGCTGTGTGACCCTTACGTGCCACTTGACATCTCTGAGCCTCATGACTCCGTTTCTCTAAAACAGAGATAACCCTTACCTTGTGGAAGGATTACTGTTGACTTAAATAAAGTCAACCATGTGAATGTATTTTTAAAAATGTGAATGTTTTATGCTCTTTTTCACATTTCTTGATTAATACCCAGCAGCATCTGGCCCAATATTATCCTTCGTTTTCTCCATAAGACACCTACTTTTCACAAAGCCACTATCGTGAAGCTACAAGAATGAGAAGAAACATTTATCCAGGTATGCAGAGTTGGAACTCGCAATATATTTTCCCACTCATGCAATGGCCTATGTGGCATATAGGTGTAAGAGACTAACATGATCATATTTAGTATTTTAGTTGTGTGTGAGTTGATTCGACTCAAGGAGTTGCCTGAAAATCCCCTCCTACATGCAATGCTTTTCCTACAATAGAAAAAGTTTGTAATAGTGGATTTACGAGCCAATCTTTGGAGCCCTGCTACCTGTAAGTAGGATGCTACCTGGATTAAATTGCCCTCAGTAGCAGCCGATCTGTGCTAGCCTGGTGGACCAATGACATACTTGCAGAACTCAGCAGGCCTGTACTATCACAGACCCAGGTGTGGTACCTGCCTTACCTGCACGGGGGGGGGGGATGGTTTAGAATAAAGGAAGAATAGCACCACCCTGAGCCTCTCATTCTGCACAGGGGGAGCTCTGCAAGGCTTTCCAGGAGCTAGAGCTCTTCTCTGGTAAAGAGACATCTGCCAAAGGCAAATACATTGTGTAGTCCCAGAGGAAATACCTCAGAAAATAGCAGCAGATCCTGTATCTTAAAAGCAGGCTGGAGGAGGAGGAAGAAAAGAGCCAGGAGCTTCCTGGCCAATCGTGGATTATCTGGTGGCTCTGGGTAAAGCCAAGAGTCTTGGAGCGGGAGCAACAGAGCTTGGAGAAGCTAACATTCTTTGGTCACCTTCTTGTCCAAGGACATGTGCCCAGCAGCCATGCAACCCTTGCCTCCCTCCCCAAGGCACTGGTGGTGACAAAAGGTACAGTGTGCTTCGCTGTCTGGACGAGGTGAGGCATGTGTCCTTCAGATTCGTACATTGATGTCTTAATCTGTAGTACCTCAATGTCACTGTGTTTATAGAATGAGTCTTTGTAGAGGGAATTTTTTTTTTTTTTTTTGTGGTGCCAGGGATTAAACTCAGGACCCTGCATTTACCAGGCAAGCACTTTTTCTACTGAGCTATCTTCTCAGCCCCTTTGTAGAGGGAATTAAAGTAAAATGAGGTCACATGGGTAGACCCTAAACCAGGATGACTGGCATCCTTGTAGAAACAAGATTTGGGCTCAGGCAGGCACACAGATAAGGATGGACAGATAGGGGCATCTGCAAGCTGAGGAGAGGCCTCTGAAGAAACAGCCCTGGCAATAGTGTGACTGTGGGCTTGTACTTCAGGAACTACAGGACAACACACTGCTGCTGTGTCAGCCATCCCATTTGTGGCTCTTTATTATTGGTGTCTAGAAAACAAATACACCACAGAAAATAGCAGATGCAAATCAGAAAGAGGATGAGATGCAGATTCCCAGTCTCCTAGTCAAGCTACCAGCCCAACTTGGATTTCTGAAATATCATCGGGGCCTGGTGCTGGCCCCCAGCCTCACTCTCACGCACAGAGCTGAGCACCTGGCTCCTGCTGCCATCCCAACCCCTGCTGCATCCTTGGGCTGCACAGTGCACTACTTGCCCCCATCACCTCTGGCAGGAGCCACCCCCTGTCCACAGAAGCAGGTGCACACTGGCCAAGGGTTTAGGCAGAGCAGAAAGGAGACAAAATGGACTCAATTCCTGCAGAGGCCTCAATGTCTGATTTCCCAGACATCTGCTGTGGGGTCCCCAGGGCAGGATGCCTGGGGCTCTGGAATTTTCTCCATTCAGTGCCTGATGCCTCTTCACACTCTCTGCTCAGCCTGCTAGGCACATAGATTCTGGTTCCTATAGACCACGAGGTTCCAAGTGACAAGGACAGGTGCTCCTTTTCTAATCAATGTCTTGCTGGTGGGTGAAACACCTTCAGGCCTTCCCTTCCCCTTCCTTGTCTACTGCTCTCTGCTCTGTCCTGCTTTCCTGTGTTTTCCAACAAACGCTTTCCCCCACCAGTCACAGTGGCCTTTCTTAGACAACCCTGACCTCAGAAAACCTCATACTACCCTGGGTTCCTTTGTAGTAAGTGCCTGCCTTGTGTCTGGCACTGTGCCCGCCCCTTAGTTTACATCATTTCTGGTCCTCATGATCATTCTTTCAGGGAGAAGAGTGATCTCCTCTTAAATGTGACAGAGGAGGCCAAGGTTTAGTCAGAAGTAGCTCACCCACAGCTGCACTTGGGTGCAGGTTGAGCAAGGACAGAAGCTACTTCAACTGACTCATTGGCTTTGTGCTTTCCACACGGCTGCTGAGATGAGAAGATATACTGGGAAAGCTCATGCACACTATGAAATGCTCTACAGTGAAAACGGTTACTTTATTCCCAATTCTTATTGTTAATAACTTGGAGACATGAAAAAGGGAGAGAGAGATAAATCTTCAACAAACATGGAAATCCCATGATTTCTAAAAGCAAGATCTGATCTCTGACTTAAAAACCTTTTGTGTCATTGTTTTGCCTGTAGAGAAGTTTAAATTCCTTTGGAGACTGGCACTGCTCCCAGGAGCCTACTCCGAGAACACTCAGCATCTCTCCTGCAAGGCACCCAGCCCCGCTTCTGGTCCTATAATCCATCTATCCTTTGATAAGTCTCTGTCTTTCAGCATTGGCCAAAACCCCATAGAAACAACAACCATATAATGTATTGTGTGAACAGGAACATTTTTGGAAGTAGTAGGCAGTACTGTTAATAATTACTCCTGAGGGCTGGCCAGATAGCTCAGTGGACTAAAGCAACTGCTTAGGTAGGTGCAGGGACTGGCGGGTGGGGGTGTGCCATGCTGGGCCCGCCCCTGAGTCATGCTGAGCCAGTGGCTGAGACCAGACACGGTGGCACACACCTGTAATCCCAATGCTTGGGGGACTGAAAACAGGAGGATCACTGTGAGTCCAATCTGTGTAGTGAGACCTTGTACTAAAATACATAGTAATAATAATAAAAATAGTAATAATAGTAACTCTTAGACAAGAAGGAAATGGGGGACATGTGGTCATCCTGTGCAGGAATCAGGGCCTAACTACCCTTTGCTTATTATTTTAGCCCTAGTGCAAGGTTCCATACCAGGTACATAGCAGACACTTGATAAGTAATTGTGTTGGTTGGTTGAATAACCTGTCCCTTAGAGATTTCTCACTACATTGTCCTGTTGTATTCTTGTAGGTTTTTCCTACTGCAGCTTCCTACAGAGCCCAACCCTGGACACACGCCAGCACCTGTTTAGCCCTCTGGAACGTCCTCTGTCCTTTCACACCTCCATACCTCCTGCTCATCATGCTCTCTCCCCTCACTCTGCACCTAGCAGGCCTAGAAGGTTCTCTTCCTCAGATACCACCCCTTCTCTGGGGCCTTCTTCCAATGGCGCTTGAACGTGGCTCGCTAACCACATGCATCTTACTATCTTGTAACGATGTATGTGCCTTGTTCCTCGCTCAACTGTGACTTGCTCTACATCAAAGCCCAGGTTTCATGTACCTCCCGGCTGGAGGCCCATCCTGGTGGCATGTACGCAGTGGGCACACTGTAAATGCAAGCTGAAGGACTCTGAAGAGCTTGAGACCCTCCTGGATGCCGACAGTCAAGGAAGATTAAAAAGGACTGACCTTGAGCTCAGAAAGAAGGTCGTCTACATTGCTGTGTACGGCAGCTACTCTCTTGCTTACGTCACATGGTGATGGGCCCAGATCAAGCGCAGTATTGATCCAGGGCATTGTTACTGTTAGCGCCATCCATCATTTATTTTGATACATCCTTTCATTTTATCCTTCCTGTCTTCTGCAATTAGCCAGTTCCCGGCTATTTGCTCAGTCTTGGTTCCCCACCATTTTTCTTTCCTGTGGGAGCCAGCCGCCTCCCCTGCCTTCTGTCAGCCTGGATGTACTCGAGAAGTCCTTCCCTGACAGGCATTGCTTCCTGGCACTTCCTCATGCCACATTCCTCTAAGCGCCACTGATACAGCCGCGACCGAACATCCTCGATCCTCCATCTTCCCCTTTGCCAGGCTGTTTATATTCTTTAAAGACCTATCGAGTAATGCCTGTGTTAATATTTACATCCCTGCTTAACTAGGCTGGCCTCTGCTGCCCTGGGCATTTCTTCGACTCCAACAGGATAGAGTTGCGATCTTTCGCAACTGCCCAGTAGCTGTTTCCCACTCCGAGCACCGAAGTATGCTAAGAGCTGGAAGTTGCTTAGTATGCAGCCTGCCTGAGGGTCAGGATTTGTCCAGCGGAAGACGTGCTGGGCTGAGCCTTACTGCATAGGACACAAGGGCTCTGAAACAGTCCTGTGTTTGCAGCAACACTTGGTCACTGATCGGTTTCCACGCGTATAAGAATTAACGATATTCATATGATTGATAGAAAGATTAAATTCTTTTATAATGTATAAAAGAAATAGGCACATGGTGAATGTTCACTGTGTGGTATCTACTATGACAAAACATCAGTAAAACTATGCCTATCATCCATAAGGTGTGTATCCTTTTAAACCCTGAGATTAAAGTAAAGGAGATAAAATGAAGATGTAATCCATACTTTCCTCAAGCCCAAAATCAGAACTCAAAGCAAACCATGATAAGAGCTACAAGAGATGCACATAATTGCAATGGGAGAAAAACAAGTAGCTCTGGGAGGGACAGAGCTGAGTGTAAACTGGACCTGGGAGATTGAGAAGAGCCTTGGTTTGCAGTTCTGAGGAGAGAAAACTTTGTAGAAGTGATAATGCATGCAATAAGTCATGCAAAATGTCTGAGAGAGGCCAGAGGATAACAATAGCATTAACTGATATTTTACTTGCTTCTTGTAAGGCAGACATTGTGCAAAATGTCTTCTACCATCTCATTTAATCTTTTCGACCACCATGCAAGAGAACCTAAGCACTACTAAAACCCTCATTCTACAAATGATGCTGAGGCTCAGAAAGAGACAGTGGTTTTCTCAGAGCTGCAGGGCAAGCAGGACTTGACTTCAGGTCTGCCTGACCCCAAAGCCGGAGCTCTTAATCCCACCATTGTGTGTGGTAGAGGACACGTGTGGGGACTGGGGCCAGTGCAGACGGAGTACATGGAGTTCCCATATCCACGTGTGTGTTTATGAATGTGAGTGCATCCATATAGGGTCACACATGCTCAGTGCAGGGAAAATGCGAGCCATCAGGCTTGTAGGAAACAGTAAGAAAACTGCAGAAGATTCTGGAGCGCAGGCCAGGCCAGTTTCCGTTCTCACCAAGCACTCAGCCCTGCTAGGCCCCAGAGGTTATTCATAATAGCGATGATCATGCTAATAATGATAGTAGGAAAGCCCCCAGAGGGTAGGTGGTGAGCAAGGGCATGCGCTGTGTTCCCTCCGAGAGGAAAAGGCCGCTGACTCCCATTTTGCAGGCTTCGGGGCCAGACCTAAGCCTCCAAATTGACTTTGACTTCACAGGAGAGCTCAGCAAATCCTGCAAAAGCAAAATACCTGGAGGAATATCTCTCCTTCTCTAGAGTTTTGGCAAACTTATTATCCCAATCAATATCTGAGTAATTACAATCCCCTGTGATCAAAGGGGGGTGTTTTTCCCTTTCTTTGGCCTCTTTACAGGCCTCTCTTATCTGGAAAAAGATTTCTTAATCTACTTTCCCTAAATGCCCTGCAGGTCTGCATGCCACTGCAGCCCCAGAATTCCCTGATTGCTTTTATTCTCCTTACCTCTTACCTCACTGGTAGGAATCAGTCTTTTAGCTCAGATTCCCCCCCACAGAGTCCCCAAGGAAAAGAGCTCAGTGGGAGCTCTTGGGAATCCCCAAGAGCCAGGTGGGAGTCTCTCCTCCCTCTCCATCTAAGAGGAAGCAGGACAGCCTCAAGGGTGGGATCAACCTATGCCGGCACCTCCTCTTATTCCCTCTGTACCCCTTGCTTCTTCCCACTTTTCCACTGGTCACAGGGCCCTATAGCTGGCAGTTGGGGAAGGGACTTGTGATACAGGGGCAGCAGGTTGGAAGAGGAATCGTGAATTTGAAGGGAATTTTTCCTCAGTCCTCTTAGCCATCCTTCCGGTCCCTCACCCTTGTGCCCTGCAGACATAAGATAGTCTATTTTTGTGGCTCTCAGAAGACCCTGCCCCAAGGCCGGAAGACCCATTTTCTCCCTCAGCCTCCTTGTGCCTCCTAAGTAACAAATGTTTCCTTATGTGGGTCAGGGTGGGTCTCCACAGAGCCCGGGTTATCTTGCAAGCCAGAGGAGAGAAGCTGCCCCAGGGCCCACAGCTGCTTACTAAGAGGAGCATAGGGGGCCACAGAAGGAGCCTCAGGGCCCAGTCAGGCTGATGTATGATTTAGTGACCTGGTCCTCTCTGACTCTCAATGATTTAAGAGGTTTCTGCACTCCAGAAACCTAATTACCCCACGGATTTCCATTCCTCTTCTCGGCCTCGCTTCTGAAGAGGCCCTTCCAAGAACGCCACTGGGTTAGAGTCATTACTCTGCCGACCCCTTGCAGAGTCGTTTATTGTATTTTTATGAGGGGAGTGCTGTGCTGCCTAATCCATTTCCCTAGAAAGCCTCTGTAGAGGCGGCTCCGGGGCCACAACTGCTGCTGGGGAGGAGCAGCCTAAACGCTAATGTATGTACACACGTGTGTCTGCACACAGGGAGGGCCGTCCACCCACGTGCACATGCTATCTGCAGCAGGCTGTGCACACATAGGGACAGGCAGACATGCCGGCTAGGCACGCGCCACCTGGCCCATTTCGATAAGCGTGCTAGGGGCCATTCTGCCCAGCCCCCTGTCTCCAGGCAGATCTGTTCCAATTTACCCCAGACAGCATGGGTCTCTGCATCTTGGAGACAGGCAATTTCACCGTTCCAGTGGAAGAATTTTCTAGTGTTAACAACCCTCCTCCTGTGGAGCATTTTCCTTCTGGAATTCGTGATGTTCATGCTGGAAGGGAACTTGGAAATCACATAGACAAAGCTCCTCCTTTCAGGAATGGCGGGACCCAAGAGTCTCCGTTCTTGGAGCAGTTCCTCTTCCCAATAGGATAGACACCCAGGGTCTGGCAGGAATCACAAACCCTGTGGATTCCTTCATTGAGCTTGGAACAAGGAGGCAGACTTCTGAACAAGCCCAGGTCTTGGTTAGGCTCATCGGCTTTCGTAAGAGAATGGCAATCTTACCCTAGAGTTGACAGATTTCAACCACTGGTGTATTTGGAAGGTGAATAGGTCCATATTCAATTGGCAACCCAATAGCAGCGCTTCAGGTATTTCACAGGAAATATAGCCTTAAACCCAAAGCCATATCGTGTCCATCAAAAACCCAGATGAAAGAAACACAATGTAGAAACAATTCCCTGAATGGTATGCAGTCTATACATCCTTCTAGAAATACTAACAGCTCAGGACTAAACTGGGTTGGCAGAGTGCTGTCTACTGGACCTTTCCCCGTCTCCTGTGACAGTGCTGGCTGAGTTGAAGTGTGTTCTGTACAGGATAAAGCCCCAGGAGCCACCTCAAGGAGAGGGGCTGCATCTGCCACTGGGGCTGAGGGTGTCGCTTACTGTGGAACATAGAACTAGCTGCCTTTAGGAAAGGCCCTAGCTTGTGAGCCCGGCCGGAGTTGGCCTTCTTTTGATCAGCCTTTCCCCATTCTTACACCTTTCCTCTCTCCTTTTTTCTTTTCCTCCCTTTCTCTCTCCCTCCTTCCTATTTATCCTTCCTTGCTTCTGTCCTTCTTTCCTTCCTTCTCTGCTTCTTGTGCTTTTCTTCCTTTCCTTCTTTCATTTTGCTCTCTGATCTCATCTGCACTGTAAATTGGGGGACTGATTGGGCTCCAGCTACCAGAATCTTGAGACAGTAATTAGGACCTGCCCTCAGGAGGGCTGCAATCCCCACATCCCTGCATTGCTTCCCTCTCTCTGGTCTCCTATGATCTTCCCGCCTTTGCTCTTCTATTTTCCATCCTTACCTGTTTCTTATATATGTTATCACATGGCACTGTGTATGTCTCTGTGAGTCACCTTAGCTCCAGTCTGGCACAAGGCAGGTAGAAGTACATCAATGAATTTATTAACACAGCTCAAACTGGGCTGCATACACAGCTCATATTTACAAAGGAGTGCATTTAGCATTCTGGCACTGAAAGGCCTCCTAGGTGGTGTGGGCCTTGAGCTAAAGGTCTAAAAAGACATGAAAGAGATGGAAAGAAGAGAAGGAAGTGGAAAAGTGATACCAAGTTCTGTCCCCTTTTCCAAAATCACCTGCATCTTCTCATTCTTCTCAGTATTCTAGTAGAGCCTAACTCTGGTAACATTATCCAGCTGAAAAAAACTTCATAAAATCATAGAAGGTAAGCACTGGAAGGAATCTGAGAAGTTATCTCATCTGGTCCTTTATTCTAATAAAAATAACATAAAGACCAGGACAGAACAAATTTGATTTGTAGACCACTTAGAGTAAGGACTGAGCTGAGAACTAGCACCCAAACTCCCTGCAAGTCTGTGCTCAGCCACAAAGCTAAGCAACTGCAGGTCCATTTAGAAGCCTGAGCTTTGCACACACATGGCTGTGTACCTTCCATCTTTTATAATATTGAGGAAGGGTAGATGGAGCTTCTCACTTAGGTAATTTAATACTTCCAGGGAATGTTAACAGATATACGACTTTGAGCGCCTTGCTTAATCTCAGCCAGCTTCTCCTCCTCTGTAAAATGAAGATGATAATATGATTACATGAAGAACTGGACAAATAGGAAACCCTCACCAAAACTATTGATGGTGGTGGTTACCATCTCTTCTACTTCACAAATGAAAGATAGCAGTTTAGAGAAATGTAGTGGTTTGGTCAAGAAAGCATAGTAGAAGCCCTAACTGGTCTGGGCCAAAGTCTGCATCTTTACTACTTGGAATCCTCAGAGGGCTAATGGGCTCAGCCATTGGATTTTCCCATTTCCCACTCACACCATCTCCACTCCACTCTCTCTGCCTCTTCCTGATCCCACAGGCCACCTCTACCCACCAGCTACCTACATCTTCCCAGACCCCAAAGGCCTAAATGGTAACACCAACACCAAAATGCCTAAATGGAGATGGATATCTGAAATCATACCCAAGGGAGGCTGTACCATCTCTATTGGGATCATCCATCTGGGCCAAATTATGCGAGGTCCCAAGAAAAAACTGGGGGATGCTTCTAGTTCTAGACTACTTAGAGGAGACTCTCAGTTGAGAGCCCCATATCCATAAGTCCCAGCATGTCTGTGCCTTTTGCTATATCCCACATAGCTAAGGTTCTGTTAGAAAAGTAATTTTCTATGGACTTGTTCAGATGGAAGTCTCTAAGTAGTCTATTTCTTTGGCCCAAGCAATGGGCATCTAGATCTTGTTTTAGCACCTCAGGTAGAAGTGTGAACATCCGGGGTCCTGACTGAGTCCTGCTCCGTAAGCTCAAATCTTTGCATTGTGCACCAGCATGGCCCCACTCTTTCAGTCTCTCCCCTCATTTCTCCAGCTCCATCCAGCACACAGGAAGGACAATATATTATCTAGTGAGGTGAATGGAGTGAACAGAGAAGACTATAATGCCACAGGCATTTCTGAGCTTCAGTAGAACCTCTGGTGGTCTTTGTAGTCATTAAAGAGGAGAGTGAACAGAGGGTATGGTCAGATACTCTTATCATTGTTTCCATGTTTTCCCCCATTTTCTTATAGAGTGGACTGCATCTACTCCCGCTCCGCAGAACCTCAGCTTCAGTGGCCAGAGCTCCCTGCAGATGGTCACACCCAAGGTCAAAGGATCCTAGGCCAGTACACATCATGACCAAGCAATTCTAAAAGCTAGAGCTTATTTGTACAAGAGGCTAAAACTCCAGCGCATCCTTCATTGTGTGTACCCCACCCCCCAGGGAGGCTCCAGGATAAGCAATTCCCAGGTCTTAGCATGTTGTGGTGGAAATAGCTACTGAGTAGCTTGAAAAGAGCATCACTCGATTCTGTTGGAATAAAAGGAAAAGTACCCCAGAAATCAGAGAGAGGCCTGGCTAGGAAGGGATGGAAACAACAGTGCAGAATTAGGTCAAAGGTTTTGAAAAGATATAAACAGCAGGGCCAACGTGAAGATGGAGGACCCAAGAAGTCCAGCAGCAGTCACCACCCTAACTCACATTGCGCACAAAATGAACCCAGAATGAGACATAAACCTAGGCAGAAAACCCAAATCTATCTACAGAACTTTTAGAAAGAAGTAAAAAGAAAAAACCGCATGATCTTAGCCTAGGCACAAGTTTTTTAGCTATGATTGTTTTAGCTACCAAAACAATCATCCATTAAAGCTTAAAAACCAGCAAATGCTAAGAATTTCTCTTGAAATCATTAACTGGCATGTCATAGACCAGGAGAAAATAGTTCCAAAGCCCATATATGACAAGAAACTTGAACCCAAAATACAAAAAGAACCTTTAAAACTCAGCAGTAAGAAACTGAGACCTGGCCTGGTGACATACACTGTAATCCCAGGACTTCCCCAAGTTCAAGGCCAGCTTGACCTATTGAGTGAGATCCTATCTCCATAAAATTCCCCAGTAAAAACTCACCGTTTTAGAAAACATGAGCAATAAGCATGTCACTGACAAAAACACATAGCAAATAATCACACTGAAAAGATATTCAACATTAGTAATTAAAAAATACAAATTAAAACTATAGTAAGATATATTGCATACCTATTAGTATGGTTAAAATTCAAATGAGTAAATATTTGACAATACTAAGTGCTGGGTGAGATATGAAACAACTGGAACTCTGTAGCAGAGTAGGTGAGAATACAAAATATAGCCATTTGGGAAGGCAGTTTGGTAATTTCTCAGAAAGTTAAACACATACTTATATGACTTCACAACTGCAGTCTAAGTGTTTATCATGTCAAACGAACTCACGTTCCCTTCAACCCTGTATGTGACTGTTCGTAGATACTTTATTCATAATAACCAACAACCGAAAACAACTTCACAGTCCTTCACCTAGTAAATGGACAAAACGTAGCGCGTTGTGCAAGGGAGTCCTACACATCAATAAAATGAGGTGAATGACTGATGTATAGAACAGGGATAAGTCTCAGATTTATTGCTCTAAGTGAAAGAAGTCAGTCTCAAAAAGATACATAAGATATTCTGAGAAAGGCAAACTATAGGAACAGCAAGCAGATTAGTGATTGCCAGGGGGTAGGAAGGGAGAACTGTTGAATGAGGAGGAACAAACATAAGGGGATTTGGAGGAATTATTCTACGTCTTCATTGTGGTAGTGATTACATGACTGTGGATTTCTCAAGACTCTTGTACCTACACACTGAGTAGGGTTAATTTTACTGATTGTTAGTTATATCTCAATTATTTTAAAACTGCAAGAAGTCTTTGTTCTTAACAAAATAACCCGTAAGTTATGTACTCAAAGTTGCTATCCATATTTTATACATGAGCAGTGAAAGAATGAAGGCATCCATTAACTTGCTCATTGTTGTAGTCGGTTTGCAAGGGAATAGATTTAATACAGGACGCATCATTTCTAGAATTATTTTATAATATTCACACAGAAAGTCAAATGCAGAGGAGTGGAGAGATCTGTCTTTATACTTGAGGCTTGGAGAATACAATGGAAAGCATAGAGCCCACAGCAATGTCCTCCATGAGTCCAGCCTGGGCATCAGGAAGGTCCAAGCTAGGCCCAAGCTAGAAGCTTCACCCTGCCTTGTGCCACAAGGCTGAGGGCTCGGCACTGGAGCCAGCGACACTCAGGCAAAGACCAGAGCTCTTCTGAAGAGAACAGCAGCCAACCTGGCTGACAGTGAGGAGCCAAGCTCCTCCTCCAAGGATAACAGCAATGGCAAGCTTCCCCAGGAGAATCGGCAGCATAAGATCTTCCCTTCCTGTTCTTTTAAGCCATTTCAGCAACAATCCTCAGGTGGGTGGGCTGGGCATTCCCATTTAAATTGAGTATCAGTCACTCTACCACACCCGTGGTCCCAGAGTTAGTAGCACAGATCTGTGATTGAGATCTGCACCAGGAGCCCTGGAGTGTGGGATTTTAGCCACCAGACTGCTATACTGTTTCTCACTTTTGAGACTTTTTTATTCCTGAATATATTTTGGCTTATGCATTGGACATGAACCAAATGGAAGGTTAGTCTCTAAGTCATAAGCATCCAATCTGTGTTTCAAACACAGAAGAACTGCCTAAATGTACTATATTCTTAAAGCCATTTTAACTGCAAAAGACTAAGCAAGTAAACAAAGTCCTTTTCCATCTCTTCTGCCCCTACTCATTCCTCCACTCTAGACCATTGTTTTCTCCAGTGCTGAGGATCGTATTTACAGCCTCGTACATTTAAGCAGCACTCTAGTACTGAGCTCCAGCCCAGCCCCACTAGGCATAAACTTGCTGGCATCTGTCGGCCTACAAGTATACGGTTATACAAATATATCATATGCTTTTCAAATCTCTGGCCTGGTCACCACTGTAGGCTCTGTACTCATCACAGGAGAGAAATTAGCTGTAGAAAAAACCAGAAGCCATGGCCTTGCCTTCTCATAGACTAGCTGTGCAACTCAAGGGAAGAAAGGTCACTTCCATATTGCAAATTTTTTTGTTTCTAAAATAGAAATAATAATAGCTATTTTTAGAAGGATAGGCCATGATAATGGCTCTATAAATGACATTCAATCCAAACATGTGAGCAGTGGAATTATACTAGATGGCAGCTATGACTGTGACCACTGAATCATTGCTCCATTCAGTCAACACCACTGGACGAAGGCGATTCAAGCTCAGATCTGCCTGAATTGAGTACCTTTTTAAAAATCTATTGCTACACCATCCTAACAAGTAATTTGGATCCTGTGTCACTCAAAGTATGACTGCAGGAATTGAAAGGACAGGAAATACTTAGCCTAGAGAAGCAAAGACCCTTCAGGGATGTGAGCATTGGTTTAAAATATTTGAAGAGCTGTCATATAGGAAGAGAAGGTAGATTTGTTCTCAGTTGCTCCAGGGCAAAGCAGAATTAAGCCAGATGCAGATTTTGTTATTATGGAATAAAATTGTCCAACCAGTACTGTTAGCCAACAAAGAAGGAGCTGCCCATGAGGCAGTGAGCTTCCTAGCCATTCCCGGTCATCAAGCGGGAACTCTGTGGACATTTATCAGAAGCCCAAGAAAACCCCAACAGGCTGATTTCCAGACACCACGTCCCTCAGTACAGAGGTGCTCAGCTCTAGAACATACGTAGGTACAAGCAACTGCAGAAGGAGGCCAATCTGCCCCTTCTATCTCGCATTCTCCCCATTAGTGAAAACACTAAGACTGATAGGGAAAGTAGGCAGAATCAGACACACCCGGCAACCAAGGCAGAACGAGATCGATGGTTTTGTCAGCTGGTTCTGCATTTAAGAAGAGGAGCAGAGGAGAGAGTGTCCTGCCCTCCAAAAATGCAGACCTATTTGGATCCTCTTTGAAGTCCCCTGGCAGCTGACACACATGCCCATCTGCCACACTGGCACCATGCCCCAGCAAGGGAAGCGCTGCTTCCTACTGGTTAGCGTCGGTGCCAGGTGGCTGCACGGGTCTGCAGAGGGGGCCTCCGCCTCAAACAGCACAGGAGACCCACAGTTCCCGCGCTCATCTCCTGCCCGGCTCATCCCTCACCACCCCTACAGGGAGCAGAGGTACCCAGAGCTGCAGAAGAAAGGAAGGAAGATGGGAACTGGAGCGTTCAGGGCTGCCAAACGAACAGGCCTTGCCACATCAAGCATGTTGCCGAGCCAAGACCACCTACGGAACAGCCAAATGGACTCTTGGAAGGAAAAGGCAAAGGCACAAACAACACCACTCGAAGGGCCCCACGAGGGGTGTGGGACACTGACAGAGCCGTGGGACGGTGTGTGACGCCATTGGCACTGCCATTTTCCTCCAACAATGGGAAGGAACAACTCTGAGGAGAGATGCTTATTTTTGTCTCCAAGACTTGTCCTTGGTGAAGCTCGTTTTTCTCTGGGGTTGGAAAGCAATGTGTGAGCTTGCGACGATCTCTGTAGGACAGCTCGGAGGGTGCCCTGCCGCACTGGCTCTTGAGCGTGTCTATGCGTGTGCGTGGCCACGTCCGTGGGAGGCCCGCAGTGGCTGTGTACTGCTGACACTGCAGAAGCACATAAAGGCCGGGCAGCTAATCCAATCATTCATGCTTCCCTTGTTCCTACGCTTGGATCTGATAGATAAAAATACCCAGGCAAATGACCAGTTTCACGGACTGTTTCCTCTTTCGTCAATACAAGGAATTGTGGGCCGTCATCTTGTCCCTCCTCTCCAGAGAGAGAATTCAAATATTTATGACCAGCTTTTATAACACTAATTGTATTTCTAATTGTTTTTCCTCTCAGCGGCACTGCTTCCCTCACCTCAGTGACGATGGGCAGTTCTGGAGTTTATGAAGAGTAGTTTGTCACGGATGAGATTCCGGAGAGGTTTCGTACAAGGCAGCCGCATTTCCTGCTTACTGGTCCTCGGTTCTCAAGCAGCGGTTCTGGCCGGAAGCCAAAGTCCTACGTGTCCAACAGTCCTGGCGGAAGGGACAGCTCTGGTTCAATCCTCCTCGCCCCAGAGCTGGGGCAGACAAGGAAGTGATCAAGGGCAGCTTCTGGGACCGGTGTCCTTCCACTGCAGTGCCAAGCTAGTTCCTGCCTCGATTTCTCTACCTAGAAAAAAAAATCTATTTCCCTTCCTTCCAATTCTGTTTCTTGTGATTCTGCTCAGCAAAAGACCCATTGATTTTTTTTTTTTTTTTAAGATCTCAAAACTGATTTTAGATTTGCAGATCAATGCAAGTGCAGGAAGCAGTGTGGCATACCAGGAGGCAGGTTTGACTAAGAAATGAGAAAGGTGAGGTCTCTTCATTCGATCATTTACTCACTCATTTATGCAACAGTCATTTATGTGAGCAGCATTGTCCTACCTGCTCAGACTAGAAAGACCCTCAGATCTTCTCACCTCTTAAACCAGGGCTGCTTTGTTTACAAGATGGAAGTGGACTGCGCCTCAAGATCCACATTTCCAGTATTTCTCAGAACATCAGAAGGAAGAGTTCTGTTGATGGGGGAAGGGCAATAGGCAGACCAGGATTTGAGAAGCCTGAGTTCTAATTCTGCTCTGCTACTTTCTAGTTCATGACAGTGGACAAATTACTCCGACTTTCTCTAAGACCTATGCTCTTCATTAATAGGACTGAGGCAAAAGTAGCCTTGGGCCCCATGTTGATTTTGAATGTCACATGAGTCAGTGTGAACACCATCTGCAAACTACGTATGATTCCATCTTGAATGAGAAGGTAATTCAGAAAATAACCAAGAAACCCTAGATCTCATCTAGTTTTACTATTTAAGATTTTAATAAAGATGGACACCAGGGCTGGCCAGATGCTCAGCGGATTAAAGCGCCTGCAAGCAAGTGCAGGGGTCAGGGTTCAATCCAAAGGCATGCCATGCCAGCCCCACCCTCTGGTTGCACACACCTGTAATCCAAGCTTTTGGGAGGCTGTAAACAGGCGGGTCACTATGAGTCTGATCTAGTAGTGAGACCCTGAACACCCTGTAGAACCTTCCCTAAAATGCAAAATAAATAAATAAATAAATAAGATATAAAAAAATAGATGGACACCAGGAAATGATGTTTGAGAAAAACATCTCTTTTGCTCACCCTTTTTTCAAAGATAAGATGAACATCTTCCCTCGAACTAATTCTTGGAGGATCTCCCCTAAGACTTGGGCCAAACAGATCGTCACTCCATAGGAGAGTGTGATCTCAGCAATGACCGAAATAGACACAGTAGCAAACACAGTGAAACAAAGCTTAGCTGCGCAGCATAATGCCCCTGGGGAGCAATCCTGGCCGACCAGTGCAGCAGGTAACCCCAAAGGTTGCAGAACCCTGGGTCTGCATTCCAGGATTCCAGGGGGCTGGGACCTGAGCTCTGTGCTGGGCTCTATACAGGGCCAGTCAGGACCAATTATAGGGGGTGCCGCTCCTGAAGTAATGCCTCCCAGACCTGAGGGGTACTGTTGGGCCAGAGGGCATGTGTGAGACAGCAGGAAAACACAACCAAGAGAAAACAGCTCCTCCCAGCATCTCCAGTTTCCTTTCTTCTTCATGTTGAGTGGCTGTGGTGAGTTGTGGCACACACGCCACAGTGGGCACACAGAGCCCTGTCTGTTGGCACTTGAGCTGAGCCACCCCAGCAGCCAAGCATCAGATAATAGTTTGTTTTTGTTTTTTTCCTGAACGAAAGCTTCAGTATTCACATTTACTTGCAGTGTTGGCACTTGGCGATAAGCACGTGGGTTTGGGGTTGCAGTTTGGGCACTTGGTCTCTACAAGTTTCACCATCACTAATCTAGAGGCCTTTGACTTCCATTTGTGACCATGGTGGCATGGCAGAAAGGAACTCTGTAAGGTGAGGCTGGGAAAGGAAACTGAGACATGGCCACTTTTCCAAATACCTCCTTTGACAGGTATGCAACTATGTTCAAATAGGGCAGTTGACTCTTAGGGCTTGGAATAATCTATAGGACCTTTTGCAACAGCAAACAGAAATGTCAAATGGACATCCAGCATTTGGAGGCAGATTTATCGGCACTGATGGGACTGATCCAGAGCATTCCCAGAATATCAGGCCCTGATCGCTGGTGGTCCAGGAATTAGATGGGATAAGCAAGCAGGAAGCACAGGGGCAGAATGGCTTGTCCATGGAGGATTGGTTTATACAGTGTGCATCACAGTGACCAGCTCTGCATCACGGTGACCCATCATTTCTAAGAGACAAGAGCAATAGGAAGTGGAACAGGAACCATTACCTGGGCAACTAACAAACTGAATTATATTGGCAGGGTGGAGGGCATTTTCCATTACACTTGGACCAGTCTCTCACTTCTGTAATCCTCAGGATTTATTTTGTAATTGATAAAATGGTAGCAATAATCAAAGCTGCCTCGTAGTGTTCACTGGATGATGTATGTACATGGAACTTACTACAGAAGTCTCTCAAGGCTTGGTATGGCCAAGAGAGAAGTATGTGAGTTTGAAGTCGGAGTCCATCGATGTAGGATGTTATTCTAATAGCTGTAAAGCTTCGGCCAAGTCACTTAATTTTTGATCTTCAGCTTTCTTATCTGTGAAATGGAAATAATAGTAAGGATGCCCACTGCAAAGGGCAGTGACTATGAAGTGAAATCCTGGAACCTTCTGGCAGCTCTGAGGGTACTTTAGCCCTGGTAATTGCCATTCTGAAGAAGTGTGAGAACCTGGGAAGCCAACTGATATGCCCAAGGCCCACAGTAATGTGGAACCTAAGCTGGGCTCTCACTTCTAAGGGGCCCTCTGTCCACTCCTGCCCTCCAAGGAGCAGCCTGTCTCCTGCTAACAGGCCTGCGAATAGCCACCTACCTGTGTGGAGTGGGAGGGAGGAATTCGCATCGATTTGAATGGTGCTGTTTATATTCGCCCTCCCTCAGGAGTTAACTACAGTCTTCCCAGCATTGATTAGCTCTATCTGGTGTCCTAATGGAGTAAACATGGGGCCCCTCGACTATCGACTGGAATTTAACAAATATACCCCTTACAACACCAAAAGGGGCCACAGGACGTGGCATTTATATGCCCAGACCACTTCTGTCTGAAGTCCCAGCTGGGATGCCTTGTGACTTCCCCTTGGGCAGCTGTTCCAGCAGCTCTCAGCAGAACTCATGAATCAGTGGAACTGTTTATAGTTTTTCCTTTTTAATTTGGAGGCAGTAGTGATTAATTTGAGCCTCGTTGAGGCCAGGGACAAATATGTGCCGCTCATGGCGAGGAGTAAGAGTGACCGGGCTCCTGCCAGGCCTGGGCCTACTGGAGTGTCCCTGGACTGGCTGGAATCCCTGTGCAGGCCTCTTTCTGCCCCCGTGCCATGAACCACTCTGAGCAGAGATCCTGCAGCCCTGCCTGGCAGAGACCTGAAAGCTGGCACAGAGCCCTTCCTCCCACCCGCACTTACACCTAAGTAGTTGATCTGCACGTCGAGCCACACTCCACCTTCTCTCGCCTCCCTGTCAAGCCCTGAGCTGCCCCAGGCCCCATCCAGCTTCTGCCAATGCAGCCTCACCTGCCCTTCTCACTGCTTGCTCCCAGTGGTGGCCTCCTGAACTGCAGTGCTCTCCTAAGAAGACTGGAGCGAGGCTGAGGGAAGCTGCAGGCTGCAGAGCGGTGAGCCAGGTGGGCCCTGCCCTCGCTCTCCTGATTACTTTTAATCCATCCCACAGGGAAATTTCAGGTTAGATTCTGGGGCCCATGTGCTCTGACCTCTCTGGCTCTCTGAAGCCAATCTCTGTTCCATTATGCTTTTGACTTGGTTGTGTGTGTGTGTGTGTGTGTGTGTGTGTGTGTGTGTGTGTCCCTCTCCAAATAGCACAACATAAGTCAAGGAAAGGGGAAAAAAACAGTAGCAGTGGATTGGGAAGAAATTTTGGAGCTCACGTCAGTGAAGGAGACCTGGGAGACTTTCCTGGATCAAAGGGGGAGCAGTTGTTGAAGGCTTCTTCTGCAAGCAAATCTTCCCTTTCAGGGTCTCCCATCCCATCTGAATCCCATTTGATGCAGGTCCCTTGCGCTCCTTCTGCAAAGATGCCCAGCTCGGAGAGTGAGGAAGCAGAGGAGTCCCATTTCCCTGCTGGTGCTTCCCCTGACGGGGTCCCCCAAGCCTGCCTGGGTTCTGTGTCTCCTGGTTCCCAAGCAATAATCTACCCTCTGGTTTCCTAAGGAGCTGCACAATAGCTTTATTGAGCGGAGCTATAAATTTCAGCAAGGCCAGCCCTGGGAGTAGGCAATTACCTTCGGAGGAGGCTCCCCCTGGACTGACTGCTTCTAACACAAGGGGTCTTTCATGGCCACGCGTGCCGCGCATGGGGCGAGAAGGCCCGTGCATGGGTGTTGGGTTCCTCAAGCCCTGCTCAACTCCCCGCCCCCCACCCACTCCCTGTGGCAGCACATGGTTAGCGCGGGGTGGGTGAGGGGGGAACAGCAGCTACAAAGACAAACGCTTGGCTTTGAAGGAGACTGCTTGGATGGCTGCTTCTTTGTTTCCCCCAAGTTTTGGCCTCAGCCCAAAATTGAGATAAGGGAAGGATGGAGAAGAATAAATAACTATATCTTGCAGGCCTTTTTAAAGTTGTGACACACCAGGAGAAGCAGAGGGGGAGGGGAAGAAGAGGACGGGGAGGAGGGAAAGACCTTTTCTTTCTTTACTGGGGGGAAATTGCTACATTTTCTAATGACAAGGAACTAGAAAACAGCTGAACCTTAAAACTTCAAACTTCAATCAAAGTCAGTCTCAGAGAAGAGTAGGTGGTGTGCAAAGGCTAGGAAATAAAAAAAAAAAATTAAAAGAACAATTGGTCTGGAATTAATCAAGATATTAATATTAGAAAAGGTAGCTCAGAAGACAGGCTACTCGCAACTTCCCTAGAAGACAGGGGATCGAGAGCCTCTCTGCTCCCTGAGAAATCCTCACGCTTCAGGCTCAAGACACTGAAAGGGCGGAGGATTCAAAGGGACCCAGCCCTCGGCAGCCCAGCTACGCTGACCGACTCCCACCTACACCGCCCCTCCACAGCGGCAGCCCAGCAGCGGGGGCGGGGACACCAGTCCGCAGGTGCTTCTGGGGCAGTGCTTGGAACTGAGGGTTCCAAGCCACAGAGGGACTCGTTTGGTGGGAAGCAGGGCGCAGGCTCCCTGTGGCTGCCCTGCCACTCCCCAGCTCTCAGTTCATTTAAACTAGACCTCGCGAACGTGTATTCCCTCGCAGGCCCGCCACACTCCGGTGCTCCTGCCAACTTGCTGGGCAGCTCGGTACACAGCAGATCAATGCGCGCAATTTAGCAACAGAGAAATGAAGACTTCTCTGAAGGAGTGCGGGCAGGCGGGCGGGTGAGACTCCCATTGCCTTCTTCCTCCCAAGACGGCTGCTTTTCCCTTGCCTTCCCACAGTGCTGGTCCCCAAACCTTTAGGGGGAGAAGGGCTCTTTCAGCCATGGACACAGAAGGAGAGCTCCTCAGGGCCACCTTGGTGAGGCACGTCGTGGACCTCCTTTGTGCATCTGCCTGGCATGCGCAAAGTGAATGAGTTTTATGCATTTGCATAAAACCCCATCTGTATCCCAGCCAGAAGGACATCTCCGCAGCTCCTGTATCCTCTTCCCTCTTCTCACCCCAAGGATCTCCCAGTTCCTCAGCAGGCATCACAGAAACTTGGGGACAGGTGACTGTGTGTTGAACAAACACAGTTGCTATTTACCTTCCATCCACTTTTCTGACTATACTTAGAGGACTGAATAAAAAAGTTTAGCCAAGTTCTGTTGTGAAAGGAGGCCGCAATGGCCTCTGTCTTTAGGAGAGTGACTCTAGCCACCTCTCCACATTTGCGTCCTACAGCTGAACTTGGAGAGCTGGTGTCAAAATCAAAGCCTGAAATTCACTTGCCTAAGATCCTCTGCAAACTCCTTCAGTTGTAAAGCAAGGCTCTTTGCCAATTTCCACTTGCACCTTTGGGCTGAATGTTGCTCTTTTTCCCACCAAAGTTGTCCTCGATGTTCATTTTCATCTGATTTTACTAGAATGATGACCCCAGGGAGAGGAACATGGTGAATTTTGCCCGATACTTCAGACTCTTGCTAGGAAAGGCACACAAGTCCTGTAGGGTTTGGATGAAAACAAAACAAAGAAAAATCACTATACACTTGCTCTGTGGAAGATTCTGTGCTAATACCAGGGACTCCTGCTGGTACTGTCTCCTTCACCCCCACTGAAGTTCCCTGAACTACAAGTGAGAAGATTAAAAACCAGATTAGGCGATTTGCTCAAGATCATAAAGCATGAATGACGTGAACAAGACCCAAAATGAGAATTTCTGACTCCAAACCTGTGCTCCTTCCCCGCAAGCAACGTGCCATGGTAGAACGTGGCAAGCCCTGAACGTGGACTAGAAGTTAAAAGATAAATCTGGTGCTGGCACTTGGCTTTGATGACACTTTGTGAGTATCTGTTCCTTCCTTAGTAAAGCGGAGGGCCTAACACCTGTATCATAGGGTGGGCGAAAATATGGCACAAGTTAGCACCTGCTCAATATCCAGCGAAATAGCAGACATGTAACAGGTATAAGCAGATGTTACCTTCCTTACCTCCTTGCCTCCTCCATTTGCAAGATAAAAATGAATTTAAAATACATGCTATGGAAATTGAGCATAAGTATACAACTCAGTGCATTTCACCAGCTCTACATGTCGGTGGACCAGAAACCAGATGATGAAATAGGATGCTTCACCCACCCCTCCAGTGGTACCCTCTGCCCCTCGTGCCCACTGTGTCCCTCTAAAAATAACCTCTATTCTGATTCCTAACATTGTAGGTTGATGGTAGCTGCTTCTGAGTATTATATTAGTAGATCCATGTGGTGTGTTCCGTCTCATGTCAGGCTTATTTATATTTGTGAGATTCACATTGCTGTAATAGCAGTAATTCACTCATTCTCATTTCCTTATAGTATTCCAGTATGGGAATATACTCGATTTATTTAATCCACTTCACTGTTCATGAGCATTTGCATTGTTTCTCAGACTTTTACTGCTCTGAATGTTCTTAGAGAGATGTATTGATAAATATGGGCATGCTTTCTCTGCTGCCTATAAAAACAAGAGTATGGTCATTGGTTTTTAAGATATGTAGATGCTCTGCGTTAGTAGGCACTATAAAGCATTCTCCGAAACACTTGCTACAATGTACACTTCTGCCTACTATGTAAGAGTTTTGATTTTTCCACATTTTTCACATTTGGTGTCCTCCATCTTTTCTGTCTTAGCTATTCTGATGGAAATATAATGGTACTTTCCTGTATTTTAATTTATAAGCCTCTCATTGCCAAAAAGTTGAGCTCCCTTTCATATGTTTATTGATCCTTCGGAGGTCTTCTTTTAAGAAAGGCTAATTCAGGGCCATTGAGATAGCTCAGCTAAAGCACCTGCTTAGGCAGGCTTTGGCAAGCGAGATCCCCAGATCCCCGAGATCCCCGGCACCGCATACCGCTCCAGCCCCGCCCCCAGAATGAGCTGAGCCATCCAGAGTCCCGGCATAGTTGCTCATACCTGTAATCCCAGCACTGGGGAGGCTGAAAGCAGGAAGATCACCAGGAGTTCAAGCTACAGAGTGAGACCCTGAAATAACCAAATACATTAAATAAATAAATAAATTGCAATTCAAGTCTTTTAGTACAATTTTCTATTGAGTTTTCTGCTCTTTTGTATTAATTTGTAAGGTTGTTCATGTATTCTGGATAGGAGGCCTTTGAGATGCTTTGCAAATATTTTCTCCCACTTTGGGACTAGCTTTACTTTTTCTTCAGTAGTTCATTAATAAGTTTTTCCTTCAATTCTTTTCTGACCTGTTGAAAGTTTTATCCACTTTCAGTCATGTTTTTCCCCCATAAGATCTTATCATAATGCATTTCGCATTTATAACTATAGTTCACCTGAGAGGTGTGAGGTAAGGATAAAGGTTTTCTTATTTTTCCACTAAAACGATTCTACTGACCTAACATTAATTATTGAAAGAGTCACTTTTTCTACCACGGTGCTGTAGTCACCTGCATCATAAATGTGGTGACTAGCATATGTGTGGGTCTAGGTACTACATTTGATTGGTCTATTTGTGAATCATTTCACTTATGGGAAACTGTTGTAATTAATATAGTTTTAAATAAGCATTAAAGATACTTTTTAAAAGCTAATGCTAATATTTTGAAAGTCCAAGAAATGAAGAAATGTTTGCTCCTTTCTGTATTGACCAATTTTTCATCATTAGTACAACATACCTGCGGTGAAATACTTATAAACAAAAGTTAAGTTAAGTCAAAGTTCTGGAGGTTCAGTGTCTAAGCAGCATAATACGGGCTCGTGGTGAGGAATCCTTGGCTGTGTGACCCAGTAGCAAACAGCCATGGTGGGCGTGGAGGGCAGAGCAAGCAGCTAGAAGCAAAGATAGCCAGGGAGGGCTAGGATTACTCATTTTACAACAACCTCTCTTGAGAACTCAAGGGGTCACTCAAGAACTGCTTTCTAAAAGCATGCCCTAGTGACCTAAGCCAGTAACCGTGAACCTTTTAGAGCTTTCAATGAAAACAAATAGACTGCTGGGAGTATGGGTAACACAGTGTACCGCCATCCTGCCCCCACCTCTTAAGAGTTCCACCACTGCCAGGTAGCAGCATCTTGGGAAGCAAGCCTTTAATTATATGAAGCCTTTGAGAAGGATACAATTAAACCATACCCACACCATAATAACTTCCTTACCTGGAGGTAGATTATACCATTACCAAATCATCTGTAGTTGGGTGGGAAGAGGAGGAAAAGGGAGAGAGTAGAAAACACATGCCATAAAAGTCTGACTTTCAGACCAAGTGAAATTAGAGTAGATTGGCCCATGTTCATCATGGTAGGAAGAATCTGAAGATGTTAGAAGCTGGTGGGAGTAGCTTGGGCTTAAGAGTTAGAAGTCCTGAAGTGTAAGTCCACTTACACACTATCTGTGTGCAATAGCTGGTTCCTTTCTATGGGCATCTTCTCCTTCCGTAAAAAGAGGGGCTACAGGGGCAGGAAGATAGATTAGTAGAATAAGCACTTGCTTGGCAAGTGCAAGGTCCTGAGTTCAATCCCCAGTACGGAGAAGGAGAAGAAGAAGGAGAAAGAGATGGAAGAGAATGAGAAGGAGAAGGAGAAGGAGAAGGAGATGAAGGAGGAGGAG